>NC_051136.1:7940690-8273438 GCF_014839805.1 Manduca sexta
TTATTGAAATTGGTGAAAATTATCACATATTATATTATGAAATAATTAGTTTATTTCAAAAAATACAAAAAGAATGACATTTTCAATAACATGCGTTAAATGAAATAAAACAAAACATGAAACAAATATAAATTGATTTTACATCAAAATTTGTGCCGACGCGGACAGGTTACAAATAAAATTGTGGTCGCCCTATGGAATCATTGAAAATTCAAAACCCTTTAGTGTAAGTCAGAATAATTACATACACAGATACCATCCCACCATTTAGCCTTTTCAGAGGAGTTAGGTGGTCATTAAGAATAATTAATACCGTATTAGTTTGTCTATCTGGAGCGGCCAACTAGCAATTTGGCGGTCTCAGATAGGAAATACGAAAAAAAAAACGAACAGTAAGACGTCATGCCGTCATAGATAATTTATGCCCATCTGCTTATTGGCGCCTCTGTCGTACTTAAGCTAGCAATATACACCAATTAACAGCACAAAGGAATCAGAACATATTTAAAAAAAATATATTATATGGACCTATACACTTCTTTTCGTTAAAGTAAAACAGCCTTGCCGATTCAGACACGCGTCTGGCCTTTCTAATAAATTATAATATATCACATCTCTAATTCTGTCCATTATCACAAATCCAAAATCTAAGCCTCTATTAGTTATTATTTTTTATTTACAATATCTGGAGACTTAACTACCTACTAGTCTATATTATGGAGGAAGAGGTGAGCCCACTTAATATGAAAAACTTAAAATTGATACAAGTATGAAATCAAAACTAGCGAAGTAATTCAATAATACTTGCCTATTTAGGAGGAGCTATAATTAAGGCATAGTATTTTCATATCTCACATTACCTGGCCTTATTTCCAGAAAGTTTATTTTTTTAAAATTAACTATATTATGAAGTTTTTACGCAATTAAGGATTCATTAATCTTTTGTATGCACTTTGATATCTTATTTAGCTATAATTAGCATTAAAATGACAACTTTTTAAAAAACCATTGCCATTTGACGGATATTTCCACAAAACCAGAAAAATCCGTCATGCAGGCACTACTAATTACTTTTTTGGGGCTATTCCGACATACTGAAAAGGCAGGGTTTGTAAACATATTCGGCGCTCTTAAAAATGACAAAATGAGATTAGCTCTCGAAATTAAATTTTCTATTAGTAATTAACAATAGAAACGTACTTTTTGTTTAATATTTAAAGTGTTGATAATAGTTGGATTTCCGAAAAAGGTTTACGATGCCTGATATGATTTTTTCTCCTAGACCACTTTCATAATTTTGCTGGTTCCGGTGGACCCCCTGCATCTAAATTTCTACCATATTCCCCAGAATATGCAAGGTATTACACGTAACAGTCATGGAGCTTCTTAAAATATTGTCTGCCTACATTGTTCTTAACTATCAAAACCAGAAAAAAACATGTGGACCCCGCTTACGAATTGTAAAACCCATTCTTTTGTCACGCCACATAAACCCAGGTTGAGTCTCCCGTGGGTGGACCTCCTGGCGGTCTACCTAGACCACTTTGGGAACAATGGTCTAGAATCTAGATCGTTATATACCAAATCTAATCCCATCCAACAATTAATTATACACTACTCAATTTTAAGGTCACAAATTAATCACGTTAAATAAATGACTATTTGCATCGTTTTCTTGAGAATACCGACAAGGAACGTTCAAACGGACGTTAACTTTATATAATGCAGTCTTTTGACACTGTGTGATGCATAAATTGATACGATTTTATACTTCGCTCATGTTTACCTTACAATTTGCAACTGAACTTCAACCCTGTTTCATATTGTTTGTATATAGACGCGTCTCGTAGGTGATTTTATTCGAACTGGATAGTGATGATCTTTTGCCATCACAGCTATCAAAGCTGTACTTCCATTAAGGCCCCCATAATGCCAAAGAGACAGATATGACCCTGTAATCGGAATAGGACTCCCTGACAATAAGTAAATCTTAGAAAACGATCCAAATTTCCTATTTTAAGATCGAGACAAGTTGTATTTGTGTTTTTAACCATATAATAATCTAAAATTATACAGTTATATAATTATTATTTTTATCACAAAAAGGATGAGAATCCTTGCCATAAAATATTTTACATTACTGTATTTACGAAATAATGGGCTTATCATTATTAAATATTATGGATTTAAATGTAAAAATCTTTTTGTGGATGAAATATTATCAAACAATATTTACTAAACCATAATTAACTGTTAGCCGCCGGGTGTTACATCGTACTCGCCATGATTGTACTGTTCTTATATAAGAAGTTTTCACTATTAAACTTCATGAGCCAAAAGAAAATCCACGCGAATGAATAAGTGTACGTACAATGTAAATGTAAAAAGTTGATCACAGAGGGCTAGGAGTTGTCCACTTCGACTTCAAACGGTCGATATCGTTTAAAAAGACGGAATCTAAACGAGTGCGAAGTTCTATAGCAGATCATAACTATAGGAATATATAATATTGTTTGGTATAAATATACGATAATATTAATCGCTGTTGTACTCCGATGATTCCATCGACGAATAATTAACTATTATAAAGGAACAAATAAAGAAGTGACGCGTTTTTTGTAGCTGCCGTATGTTTGACTAGTGTTGGTAATATTATGATTGCTGTTTTTGCGCATTTTTATACATTATCAGTCAGAGGACATCAGAGCTATACATAGCCAGTGACGTAACTATAGATTGGAATTACGGGCAAACGCCATGGGACGCTGGCCTCAAAGGTACCTAAATTTTGTAAAATCTACGTTTTTTGTATATTGCAACCTAAAAAGTCACCGAAAAATTTACATAGGTATAAATTTTTCATGTTAGGGTTCTATTACTTTGCCACGTGTAAAGGGTTACGCTGTAGTTACGCCAGTAGCTAATTCTTTCTGATTACGTGGATAATGTTCATAGATCCGTAACCTAGGTTTTACAGATTAAAAAAGGAGTTATTCTTTTATAATTTTGATTAATGATTACAATTGACTAGTCAATACATTGATAATAAAAAAGGACAGTATATTTCGGTTCTTAACCGTGAGGTTTTAGATATTATTTGCCAAGCCAGACAAATGAAATGAATAAGGTTTTGTCAACTCATAAAAATATACGTGACTTGAGTTATAAATAATATCAGCTATAGGTAGCATTAGGACCACACTAAGAATTAATAACACCCAATACCCATTATAGGTTTGAAAATGTTTACTGGGTAAAACTAAAATTTTTGTCAGAATAAAAGCAATTGTCGATATGTCGTGGCTATATTTACGTTGTCTCTCTATTAATGCAATAATTAATGCCATTAGATGACGGTGTGGGTCCAGCAATATATGATTAAATAAGCTCGAATCTCCGCGGTTACTCTACTTGAATGTTTGTGTAACGATGCGAAAATGTAGCCCCAACTCAGTAAGATAATTTGAGAAGGGCCCTAGACATTTGATATTTAATATGAGATTTCATTTTGATGCTATGATGGATCTTTCATTAGCCTTAGGTCGGTTTCAGCATTAAATAATAATATTGATAATTATCAGTTTATTCCCTACTATGAATTTCAGATAAAACAGAATATAGGTATTTCGAAATCCAGTAGCCTATGTAAAGCAACTTTTACTTCTAGATAATGTATTTACCTAGAATTGAGGCAAACATAAAAATATTGTAAACTTATTACAAAAATGGCGTCTTTGTAGCGTGTACTTTTTGTTATGTATAACAGAATACAAAATTAAAACTTTTACATGTAGTATACTATTAAAGTATTCTGTTTTATAAATCAAAAGAGTTCCATTTATAAAAACACATACAAGGTAGATACCACCTATGGGCATTAAAATAAACCACCTATACTATGTTCAGACCCTACGCAAAAGTTTATTTGAATAAAAACAGTAGTTTAGGCACAAGTTTTTTGTTAGTTTTTGCTTATTTACAACATGATGTATCTGCCACAACGGCTTTCACTGTCTACGCCAGTCCTGGATTTGTAAATAGGCCTTATGGGCTGAGGCCTATGGGCGGCAGATTTCAGAGGACGGTAACTCGATTTAATTAACCATTCATTTATTTAACTTTAGTGCCTTCCATAATACAAACAAATGGAAAATTATTAAGTATTTTAGAAACCTACATAGAAACATACATAAACCTACGTACATGGAGCGGCGGAAATAAAGTGCCCTACACTCATTAAAAAATATAAATCCGGCACTGGTCTATGTATAGTTATATATCTCGCGTTAGGCGCATTTAGGATTGCCAAAACCCGGCAAAACGTGATCATTTATTAAAATCTATTAGAAATGGTCTATCTTGCGGTCGTCATCGCACTGCGCGCTAAATGTCGGTCGCCAAGTGTCTTAACCACTCGATTGTGTTCAGTGATTTGTGGTGTTTTTTCTCGAAAATAAATTGTATACTGACAATTATTTACTGGGAGAATTCTGTGGAATTCCTATTTTAAATGCCACAGCCGAACATGTTTTCAGCATAGTTAATAAACTATAGTCAAAAGTCATAATCGCCTTAATGAATTTTACGTTAAAATTAACTACCTAGCAAAAGATTTTTATGCATTAGCCATCTATTATGACATGACATAGTAAGCTGCTTGTGGTGTAAAAGAATACAACTTTCAGGGGGAAAAATATTGAGCTCAACGTAGCTTTTATATAATTTCATACATGTAAATAATTTATATTTAAATAAAGATTTTGTTTTGCTCCTCTTTCATAATAATTAATATTCAATTTTTATTTGTTCTTCTTTCTCCAGAATTTCTGATCCACATACCTAGCAACCCTATTTATTCTTTGAAACGATGTAAGTTCGATATTTGGTATTTCGCGTTTTTAATTTTCTAAAGTAACAAATTACACCAAATTGATTCTTATTCGAATGTAATAAGCACGTTGACACAAGCACCGCTTCGGTGCCTATTATTGTAATGATTGTAAACACGCGCCTTTATTGTAATGGTAACTTCTATAGACTTCTTTTTGTGGGTAAACTCCATAGTTGAATTAAGAAATCGCATTATTTTAGCATTTAATAAATTAAAAAGTTTGGCCGCTAATAGTGACATTATAGGAAGAATTCAAAACAAAATCGTTCGCCGATGAAGGATGACGAATATATCTAATATAAAATATGAAGAATTTTGGGGCTATCAATGTATAATTAGTGATGATGCTAATACTTTAGCCCGAGCAACGATGCATATTGTTACGTGACGAAAATATTTATAAATGGTGTTTGCATATCACTTGATTCATTTGTATGAATTTTTGTTTTTTGAGTTATTCACGCGATCTAATTTCGTACCATTTGGAATAAGGAATGAGTATATAAAATATACGTAGTTTAATTTAATGCCCTTCTCTTGTATCAATCCTGTATATGTGAACAGTCGTGGTCGAGACAATCATCTGGTCCCGCATGCGTTACAAACATTTTAGAATTTACTTTACAAGAGTTATAGTATCAAAAGTGACATAAATAGGTATGAAGGAGTCAGAAGGAACGAAACTTAATTCAAACGACATAAAACAATTAAAAGTGATCTGACAACGAGTTTACTGGTAGGATAGTCTTTTTACCGTAATGCATTTTACGTACGCAGCAGATAGGGTTAAGATCTAATTTTAAAATCAACATACTATTTGAAATATACGTAAAAAAGAGCTAATGTATAGAAAAAACAAATTGGCCAGTCACGAATGCAGACTTGACTTGGTTTAATTCAATTTGACACATATAAATATTAAGTCGCCACTATCGCAAGTAGACGACTGTTATACATTAAAAAAATTATTAAATTATTTATTATAAAATCCTTCATCCAGAATTAAACCTTTTTATTTACATAATAATTTCAATCTAAGTTTCGTCCTTTTTCACTCCGCCATAACTATACATCCCAGTTTAACAGTGAACAATGCTCCCAAATATACAAAGACTCCTCGCCCAAATATGTCAGTTTATTTGAACTGTAAGTTTTCAAAGCTGTGTTCAAAAGGGCACATTATATATTGTGAATAGTTTCCTGGGCACATAAGTTCCTTACCACAACAAGAAATACATACTTTGAATAATATAACCCTAATAACAAATTGCCAAATAACAGTATGAAACAAAAATAATATTTATATAATTAACAAAAAAAAAAGTTGTGCTAGTATGTCACTATACCAAAATATTATCCAAGTAATCACTTTGTAAGGGCAAGGAACCTTTCACTTTAACTTAATCAACAATTTGTATACACAACAGTTATCAAATATCCTAAGAATGCAATTATATTATACTTATGGGGATCATAATAATATATACATATTTATCTTACAGATCTGGAATTTCTAAGCAATTAGAAGTAGATGCAGTGTCTTCGTTTTCATCCTTTAATAAGGTTTCAATTAGTTCACCACTTATATCAGAGTCCTGATTTTTTTTGTCATTGTTATGATCACTCTTCTGTATATTGTTTTGTGTCGTCGTTTGTATGCCAAAATCATTTAAACTTTTTTTTTCATTGGATTCTTGTTTAATATCATCATGTTCTTGTTTAGTATGGCTTGAAGATTCTTTTTCGCTTAAATCTTCATTAACATCGTCAGATACTTTCTCTTCGTTTGGATCTTTAATATCAGCAGAAGCATCCTTTTCGTTGGAATCTTGTTTCAAATCATTACAAAATTCTTTTTCTTTAGAGACTGGTTTGTTATCTGTAATTTGATTTTTAGTGCCATCTTTTTCTAGAGGTTTACTACAAACCAATTTATTATTATCATTATTACTATTTTTGTTATTGTCATTTTCAATACAGTTATTTTCATCATTTTCTTTATTCACATTATCTTTGTCTATTTTGTTTTCATGCAAGTTATTTCTTTCGTTACTACTATTACAACCTATTGATAGTTGTAATTCATCACTGCTATTTATAACAGTGCTGTTACAATTTTCGGCTAGTGGGTCTGTTTCTAGTCTCAATGTATCTGCCTTTTCTTCACTGTCGTTATGGTCACTATTACAAGCCCCAGTTAAGTCAACTTTTTGGCTTTCATTATCATTTATATTAGAATCTACTGAATTTTCATCAATAAATATAGGGTCATCATTATCCAAATCTGGCAATATTTCCACGTCATCGTCATCGTCGTCACTTATATGTTCCCCTTTTTTCTTTGAAATATACTGTTTCAATTCCTTATTAAGATTTTCTCTTATTTCGTTAAATCTTTTTGATGAAGTATTTAGTAACCGTTCTAAAGTTCTGTGTAGATTACGCATTTCGTGTATGTTACGAGTGCGTAAAAACATAGTAGTCGCTTCTTTTTTAAGTTTATTGAGACGCGATAAAGAATATTCTAAAGCGTCAACTGCATCAATCAAATTATACCGATACCATTCTACTGGCACACTTAAGTCACATTCCCTGCTCATATCTGTTGCTGGTGAGCTTTTAGATTTTTGTAAAGTATTGACACGTTTAGTGTTTATACCTCGATTGTGACTACGTGTTGTTGCATTATTGGGCGTAGAAGAATTTACATTGGAAACAGCACTAAGCTTAGCTGCGTATATAGCTCCTTGTGGTGTTGATGGCTTAGCATTTTCTGTAACAGCTACTATAGTGGCTGAATATCCTCCTGGCATGTTAGGATTTGCTTTAATAGCAAATACGCGTCCGTCAGGTAACCTGTACATTTTATTTGATGATAATGTTTGAGGATCCACCCGGAACTTTAAACCACCTGTGACTGTGTTCACAGTAACATCATTTTCAGTCATTTGGATTATATTATCAGACGACAGATCAGGCAGTGCAGTGCCACGCGGTAAGAGTGGAGGTGGGTTACTGGTATTATAGTTCACAACAACAGGATCAGGGGAAATGCATTGAACATCATCATCATTGTCTTCACTTACCTACAAACAATATAAAAAAATTAAGCGGTTGCGACTAATATTTGTGCCGACTGCCGTAGGGCTTTTTATGATCATACATATAATAAAATGAAAAATGGTACACAGTTTACCTCGCACAGAGGCTCCATAGGAAAATCAGGAGTACATACTACATCATTTTGTGAATTATCATTAGAAGACATTGCAGCCATTGAAGCCATATCTAATCCCTGTGTTAAATTTTCTAATGATAAATTTATGTTATCACTAACAACCATGTTCACGTTGTTAAAAGTTCTTGAATTATTGAAACCATTGAAATTAGGCATTATAGGCACAGGAGGCACTGTAGGTCTCTGCTTTACTCTAGAGTAAGTTGCCACATTGCTAACATCCTTAAAAAATTTGATCACTGGTGCAGGTGACACCTGAAATTATAGGACATAAAAATTTACTGTAATTGTGGAAAATATATTTACTACAATTCAAATAAACATTGTGTACAGTTGGCATAGTTATACATTGTTTTGGCTTAATATAATAAGTATAGAATGCTTATTATAGTAGTTAGGCCTTTAGTGTGACTATTATCCATACCTTTATCTTTTTTAGTGGTGACGGAAAACTGATTGGATTTAATAATCGGGGACCAGGAGCTATAGCTATAGGATTTTTTATAAATATCCCAGTGTTTTTTGGACTAGAAGGTCTCTTAACAGCTTTTTTTTCAGGTTTCGCAGTCTCATCAGTACTCATTGAAGCAAACTTTTTCACCTGTAAATAATTATATAATTAAATATTATAAGAAAGAGGTAGATATGCTATTAGTATACGCAACCTGAAGATTACAATTGTTTTAAATTCGATGTTTGTGTGCACTTCGACCACGCGTAAATGACAAATGCTAAGTGTCTCTTTGCCGTATATTTAATTATAATAATGGATACACTTACAACACACAGAGTAAAAAGTACACATGGGAGAAGGGAAGCTTTCTAATCCCTAGAGTTATTAAAATCCGATTAAAGATGAATATAAATATACATTTATTTTTCCATTAAAACTGCTTTTAAATATCTCAGAAAGTCGGCAATATAACTATAATTTTTTTGGTTTTTTAATAATAATACCATTGTGAAGATATAATTTGATTATAAATGGTTAGCATGTTGGTAACGGTGCTTAGTTTTAGTATTAATTAATGTCAAACAGAAAGCCATTCTAAAATGACCTATAAGAGTAGCATTTACAATAGATATAGTAATAAGAAACACTTATGTGTATTCGGATGCTCTGCTTATTCTAGTGAGCCAAATATACATCTATATGGTCTTAACTTATATCAAATAGATTTTTTAAAGTAAAACTGTACAGCCAACTACAGAAAAAAATTACTTAAAAGGGCGAAAGGAAATCATCTCTCCTAGCCGAATTTCGGTCACAGCGGGTAATCTCAATAGAAATTATAAAGGTACGTAGAAGATATTATAGTGCACAAGTGTGTGCGGAATACACAGGTGCACTCTCTGTTCCTTCACACATAGTTCGGTGAGTCGGCAATCCGAAATACTGGAGGGATAAGGCGCAGGATCACGGGGTGCACGGGGGTATCACACCGCTAACTTCCTAACTCCGAGCAGCGACCGAATAATTTAATAACATTCAAAATCAAGACACAATCATTTTTGACTCCACCCGGGATTCGAACCTAGGACCTCAGCGCGGTAGTCGTACTCGCACTGCATACGCATTACAAGTACATAAATATTTATATAATTCTAAAGACAATAATTGTCTATGAAATCATAACTTAACAATAAGTATGGTGTTGTCCAGGATACAATTTAACTGTGTGTTCGGCTCGTTACGTGTGGACGCTATAAATTTTATTATCATTTAATAAATTAGTAGATTTACTTGCGATATATTATTTTTGCCATCCTTGTAAATTATATTGTTGACAATAGATTACTATCTGTGTTCCTTTTATTATGATTCTATATTATAATAAAGGGAGTGCAGTTGGCATTAGTTATAATGTTATATGTGGAGAATAAAATCTAAAATATCGTGATAACCACTCTATCGCCTATAAAACCGTTCACTAAATGATGGCTAAAAGTGAGTGAAGTTGAGTTGAGTCTTATAGATTATGGTGTGAATTAAAATTACGCTTTTGCTTATTTAGATATACAATAAACACATTCATATGTTTATATAATTGAATATAAAGTCCTTTTTCGTGAATATTATATGAGGCAATGGGAAATCGTGAAACAAAGAAAAACGCAGTACCTGTATTGTAGGTGGTATTTTAGATATAATTGAAGCTGCAGCTGTGCTTTTTCTCGTTTGATGTTCAGGGTCCTTTTTCCTAGATTCTTTTTCTTTTCTTTTATTTTTATGTTTACAGCATTCAGTATAATCTTGAGCACAATCTTTCTGATATAATTCCCTTAATTTGGGATCTTCCGTTTTATATGTCATCCTAAAATAATATATTAAGGTGGTACCTCAAGGTCCATTTTCATACATTTTGTTTCGGCTTTAATCTGGGTAACTAAACAAGTATTGGCAAGTAAAGAATTTAAATTCACGTCTAGTTAGTGATTAGTTCTCGCAGTTGAAAGAAAAACGTAAAAATAATTAATAATCATGGATATTTCGGCCTTTAAAATTTAATATGACGGTTTTATATATATATATATATATATATATATATATAAAACCATAATTACACATTTTCTGAGAATGTCCTCTAACAGACAATTTCAATAAACAATCCTATTCTAAATCTTTGATCTGGCTAAATAAAAAATATTGTGATTGGTCCATTATCACAATCAACCAAATAAAGCTACTAGGATTGTTTATTGAAACAGCATATATTTGGAAAATCTGATTTTATTAGAAACCACTTTACAACTGTTTTACATATTGTTTAAATACCTTCCAGAATTATTTTTTGCAATATCTCTTTTTTTATTTAATAATAAATCCATCTTACTCATTTTTTAAATCACAGTACCGCAGTGTTGCCCAACATGATGCCCGAAGGTCTTTCAAACAATCGGGACTGCATTTAAAGCATTTCCAATCATCTGTGCTTTCAATTTCTTTAATTTTAACAGCACCAAAATTTCGTTTTATACATTTCTGAAATATTTTAAAAATGTCTTTATTAGAGTTAAATATTTAATTGTTGATACATTCAAAATCAGTTAATAATTACCGCACAAAACACATGTGGACAATTTGAACAGCAATACACTTGACCACCTTGGCCACACCAGCGACAGTACAATTCAGAGCCATCATCTCCTTTTTCAAATTCTCCACTATTATAGAATGTGTGACAAGTATGGCAAACCAGCGTTCGCAGCATAGGATGAGCGCGCATACGAGACACATTACGAGCAGACGAACCCAGGTGACGATCACATGAAGTACAATGTAATCGCATAGACTTAACGACACTCAAATCTGAAAACAATTAAGCACAAATCAACAATACAGTGTAACGAAGCTTCCCATTGTGAATATTGTTATTGCTTACTACACATACCTGGAAACTTATTTTTATAATAAATTCTTTCTTCCTCTGGCACATCTTCTTCAAAATCTTTGTCTGTTGGTTCTGATATCAAAACAATATAGTTAAAATGTAGAGTTAATCAAAGGTAACCTAATTTATGTTTGCAGTAATATTCTTACCCGGGAAGGGCGGGAATTTTACTTCATCAGATACAGTTACCGGCTTCTCGGATTCTACAAGTCCCTCGCTGTTGGCAGTTTCGCTCATTTTAAAAATATTTTAAACGTACGTAAGTGCGCACATTATACCACATACATAAAAAGCCTAATGTAACACTACACTTAATATAAATCAAGCGTGTATAAAACAATTCTGCAGATCAGTAAATAGTCAATTTTCAGAGATATATCAAAGCTCAACATCAGCCATCTTGGCATTTGCCATTTACATTTATTTTGTCACTTGTGCGAGAGTTACCAGTGAAAATTTCTTAAAAAATACGAATACTATAAAGTAGTCGGGTAAAAACTTCAACTTACGAAATTCAACAAAGAACACGGCTTTATGCAAAAAAAAGACATGATATTTAAAATTTCAGACTAATTTCATAAAAGAAAGCTATTTTCATATTAATGCAATCTAAAATAATGAAGACCCTCAATGGACAGTACACAGTTATGTTATATGCTGTCTTTTTAAAATTAAATAAAAACACACAATGTACACTGAGAAAGCTCGACAAGGCCGCCGGGCAGAAACATAAATAACCGCCTAGATTATAGCAATCACTATCTGCTAATTTGAACCGGTTAAAGCATAATCTACTGACTCAATGTCAATAAAACCAAATATATAAATGTGCTTTGGATTCAAATTCTTTTCTCTCCCTCCCTCATCTTTCACACTTATTGCACATACTTCATGTAATACAATGGAAAATTGTACTTGTCCATCAATTACTGCAACGACAAAAATAAGACATCTTAGAATTGATAATTTCATATTGTGGTTTTCGTAGCGGAGGTTAATTGAGGAGTTTATTTCTGCTCTTGTTGGGAAAAACTTTGGGTGTTTACGAATGTAATTAAATTTCGGTGTGTACGAATTTTGAAATTTCTTCTATATAGATGAATGTAAGCTTGAGGATTCGGCAAGCTTGAAAATGACATTCACAGCTATCAGTTTGTTTAAAATTTACTATTACTCTGATTAGTCTTTTTTTGGAGCGTGAAGAGAGTTTGCGTGTCAGTACTGTTTCCCCGTAGTATCACACCATAAGCGAGCTAGGAGTATGCATATGCATAGTAAGATGACCAAGCATTTTTTACGTCTGTTGTTTTTTTTAATTTTATACAAAGCATAAGTCATTTTTAATTTTTTTTCCATTTTATATGAGAATCTATGTCCAAACCTAACAGTGTCACATTTTTTATTAATTCTAATGTAGTCCCCTTGTAACTGGTGTATATGTTTAGTGGTTGTTTTTGTGGTGAGTGGAAAGTGATTTATTTATTGTTTTTGAAGTTCATGTCTTAATAATCTGTACGGGATAGGAATTCGACGGAAAAGACACGATTGGTTTAAATTCTACTTACAAAACAACACCCAAATAATAGAAAGAGAAAATTACAATCACGCCACTAAGGAAATAAGTACAAAAAATATTTCACAAAGCAAAAATATTAATACATCGATTCCGCAAAGAAGTTTTATCTTTTTTTTTTAATTTACATAAAAGGTCTTCCAAAAATCTTACACTGGCCATGTGTCCTATTTGCGGATGATATCTCTTTTATCACTTCATGTAAATCTCATACAAATCTAAATGAAAAAATTAACAATATACTCTCAAAGACCGAAAACACATGACACAACACAAGTAATATGTTGAATTGTATTTTATCATAAGCTTTTGTCATATCTAATAGAATTTCTATACCGTAATTTTTATGATTAAGTACTTATTAACAATCATCTAATACATAAAGTTGATAAAGGATGTTTTTTTAAGGTATTATAAGTTTAATAAATTTATTATTTATGTACAACTTATCAAATACTTTAATAAATTCTCGATCATACTTAAAAAAAAAATGTTATCCATCCTCATATCTACCTGTGTGGGAAAAAATTACAATGAAAAGTAACTTTCATATAAGTTCCATTTTTGTACTACATAGATCATGAATAATACGGTAAACAGTATCAAATAGTATAGTCTGGCAACGCTGACAGTTAAATGCTTAGGGCTGCCATATGTCGTAAATGACAATCAACATTTTGATCAACATAGTCAACAATTTTACGATTTCAATGTTAAGGACGATACATGAGTACGTAAAGATAATATTTATTTCTACAATGTGATAAGCAGCCGTAATTAAAAGTATTTTAATTACAAATATATGTCTTAGGTCTATTTAAATGATTCTGAGTTTAAATAAGGATGCTAATAAGTATCACTTTTTATCGAATCTATATTTTTTGTAAGTATCGAGTACGGATATTTTTTTTTCAAATAAATTTATGTAGAGTAATTATCACCTAAAAAGATTTTTTTTGTATTTACTTAAATATTCGATTAATCTTTTTGAAATTCGTTAGCTTGTGCCACTGTAACCAGATTTATGTTATTGACTACTGTGAGAATTATAACAGTTAAGTACTAGTTTCTCCTATAAACCAAGATTGCAGTAGATATTATTTAATACTATCGATATATATGTACTACGTTACTAGATTTGACGTTCCGAACATTCACTGTAATCAACTGAATTGACCTGCAATCCATTCAAACTGACTTTAGTATGGTCAATATTGATAGCTTGTGGTTGTGTCCGGAGTGGCGCTCATGATATAAGAATTCGATTCTAAGCGTAAACCTGGATTTGATTAAAAATGTTACTGAAATAAGTAAAATTATTTGTTGTTCAAACGAATAAATAGATGACAGTGACGTTTGGTTGCCATTTTAGTTCAGATTTTTAAACAAATAGTTTATAATATGGACGTTAGTGGCTATACAATATACATTAATGTCTAATACTTTCTGATAGGAGTGCGGAATAGCCATTGTCAAACCGGATTTTACTAATTATCGAATATATCGGATTTTACTAATTAACGACAACCCTAGATGATATTTTTTCAGTTCACTGTGCATACAAGCTGGATAAATAACGATTTCAATATTTTAAAACAATTCATTGAATATATCGTAAATTATCGAAGCATCAAATAAAATGTATCGATTTTTGACAATTGTACTTTGAAAGTGCTCCGAGTCAAATTGCTTGAGAGTAGCATCCCTATGTAATCTGTGGAACACAAAAAAAAAGATAAAATTACCTATAGCATGACGCATGTGACAATTGTCTGGTGACAGTAATTTAGTAGTTATGTGCACAGTTATGTGGCTTGCCTAGTGTGTATGTGGTGACCGGTCTATCGTACTTCGCGGAATTAGCAAATACTTAGTGAAATAATGTTAGAATATAATATAGACAAGTTTAGTACTCTACCTTTTGCTTAAAACTTTTAACAAATTTAATAGTGATAATACAGTTGTAATTTATAAGACAAGATTTCGTAATGATTCGTGTATACGGTTATTTTTTTATAGCCATTTTGCTAAAATAAAGTTTATTTAAATTATATTTTATACTGTGATAATTATCATAGGTATATTTAATTAGCAAAATGACTGTAACATACACTGGTGAAGTTGCAACTTGCCGAGGATTTGGCACGTTTTTGAAGGTTTTATATCGGTAAGTACTTACAGAAATAAGTATAAGTGATGCGAATAATTTATTTATTTAGTAATATATAGTAGGTAGACCATTGCATAAATGCTTTTGAAAAATAATTAGGCATGCTCAATAATATTTATGAATTTATGAACGCGACAAAGCGAATCGGTGGCGCATAAGATTTAAAAAAATACTCATAATGGAAAACAAAAGTTAATTTGATTTAATTAGAACTATGATAAGTTTTTGGCCAAGTACTGGATTAAAAACTGCGCATAAATTAATTTAATGTATATATCTATGTTTTAAAAATAAGCTTATATATATACGTATTTAAATAACGCTTATTTATAAGTATTTTCAAATCATTTTTACATTGCCGTTTACAAATACCGTTACTAACAGTATTAAGATGCAAATTATTGTTATAAATTTTGTAATGTTTATTCAATAGATCCTGGACTATTAAATTAGGTACTAGGCGTTTATGTAACGGTATGTTTATGTTTATTATATACTAGCTTTCTGCTTGCAACTCCGACTGCGTAGAAATCCGCGTAAAAATTTCTAACCAAAGTTTAAAAATGGAATAAAAATTTATTAAATGACGATAACTTGTTTTTCCGATATCCAATTTTATGAAACCAAGCCATTCTGGTTCCAATTATACTCGGTCCATTTGTGAAAACTATATGAATATCCGATGAATAGTTTCGAAAATGTGCGCTAATAAATAAACAGAAAACGGACAGACAGAAAGGAATCGCTGATTTGTGTTCTGTTATTTTTTTTGTTTCTCAGTGATCATTTTTACTCCGTGGTATGATTTAAATGATTATTTTTGCATTGGATTTCGATGATGCAGAGAGGAACTTCCAATAATTAAATTATTTTTGATGATTCATTTCGAGTTAGATGAAATGTAGATTCAAGATACCTACTACCATAAAAAAAATATGTTTGACCTCGAATTTCGAAGATGCTCAAAGGAACTCGTAAAAACCAAATTGGATTTTGACAATCCTTTTTGGGATGGGTTCAATATAGCTTCAATATACTTCCATACTCGAAATATTGATAATTAACCTTGCACTTCAAAGATGTAGCAAAGAATTCTTAAAAATAAAATAGTATGAGGATGATTCTTTACGTATAAAAAAAAATCTTTTCAAAAAGATACCGATTCCATTATAAATTACATCTTATTATTAAAATACACGCATTGTAATCTCCTCTCCCATTCGTGTTTTTATGTTTCTATCACCATCTTTTTTGCTTGCAATTTTCACATATCTGCTGTGAAATTTGAGATTGGCGGCAATTGTGTAGGTAAACGGTAAAATGTCGGGCCGTATGTTTTCATCTTGCATTTCGACTTCGGTGTAGATGAATCAACAATTCCGGGAGCCACTTGCTCATTAAAAGTTGGTACGAAGCTCATTAACTATTATGTTTCGTAATTAAAAATACTTATGTACACATATGTCTAGTTGGCATTGTCTTTGGATAGACCAAAAATAATATTAAGTAAGTACTTAATCATTTAAGTTCAACATGGTAACCTATTTCTATTATAATGATGGGTATCACACTAAACCGTACAAATATAATTTCAATAAAAAAATGGTTAATTACGTTTGTGTATCGTCTAAAAATTCTTTAGTCTGCTTAGAGCTTATTGTATAGGCTACTGCGAAAACAAAGCGGTTTTTACTGCAACGAATAAGTATAGTACCTAGCTTTTTAAGGCACTTCTTAAGGCACTTTTAGAAGCTGACAATTTGAAATTTATAATCCATATAGAAAGAAAATTAAGCATTATAATATACCAAATAGACCAAAAATTTATTATGTAAGGAAATTATTTGTAAATCATTTCAAATTCCCGCAGGTAATTCCGCGTCGTTAATATATGAAACGAATGCTCAAGAGCCATTTTCTCGAGGAGGGCTTTAACCAGGTGGACGGAACTCCAGTGGTAATATTTCTCAGAAAAGAGTCCGTAAAACTCCGTAATAGGAACTTTCCTTTATGAATGAGAAAATTATAAAAGGTATAAAGCTTGCGGGATCGCATGCTTTTCGGTGTTATAAAAATTGCTACTTATTTAAAATCAGGAAGTATTGTAGGTTAACGAACTTTAAGTACACACTATACCCACGCCAATTTTCGTTGAAATATGGTAATCAAAGAAGCGTGACCTAGCTTTTAACAGTTGGACATTTGTTTTAATTTATAGTCAAATAATATCTCAGTCAGTTATCTAGTCTCAGTTTTTAGGATAATAATTAGATGTCAGGTAAAATTGAGTAATATTTATATATTTTAAGTAATGGCTGCTAATCCTCTTGAATCGACACAATAATTCAAGGTCCAAAGTTCCATAAATTATCATCTTCTATACCGATTGTTGTTGTTCAGATTTACTGATATTTTAATTGAAAACTTGTACGCAAATCTGTTAAATATAAAAATGGATTTGCTTATTGGTTATCGGGGAAATTTTTTCTTTAACCTTAACAAACTCAAACTTAGTACGTACATTGACCTTATGTACCTAAAGGCCGCACACAGGCGGCACAATGGAAATTGCCAGCCATTTGTTTTTGTAAATATAATCGGTCAAGAGCATGTCGAGCCATGTTGTGTCTAGAGTTCCGCAGTTGTTACTTGTTATGTAAAAACGAAGTTTCCTCTATGTAATTTTTGTGCAAAGTTGATAGCTAAATAAAAATAATGGAAGTGTCGACAATCAACGATTAAAAATACTGCACACCACATACGACATTTTACTGAAACAATAACGTTATTTCTGTGAAACTGACAGAACTGAATAAACAGAAATATGCAACATCAAAAGAAAGATAATAATCACCACCTAATTTGTTTTCCACTTTTTTATTTATTAAAAATTGTTAAAGCTTCTTTTATCTATTTACTCTTCCAATATAAATTAGCCTCGTTTTTTTTCTGACTACCTCGGAGGCTTAGTTGTATTACGAGTCGGGCATTTGTCCTCGTTATGGAAACAAGCCTGCCTCCTACACCTCATCATGGGGCGAAATACACACGGTGGTTAAGTGAGTGCACCAGATGCGCCTCTGTCTACCCGTGGGGACTAAAAGACGTGAGTGTGTATATTTTAGAGACCAGGGTTTATTTTATGTCGATGACAGTGAAATTGTGTGAATGAAATTGTGAATTTATACATATGTTACAGTTTAATTTACTTATGTAAAATACATTACTCGTTCCAATACCGATCGATGTGATAGAATCAGAAATGTTTAAATATAGATTGGTCACGCTCGTGTACAGGTGCGTATTTTACGGAGTATAAGTGAAGTACTACCCTAACGACTTATTTTTTTTTATTTTATTTTTAAATAGGACAACCAACAAGACATGCACTGGGTCTATTATAATTAGTAACAGATGATGATGTGTTACCAGTTTTATGAATAGGAACCCCTAGTGCTCCTTTGCAAATTTGAGGAAAAATACCTGAGGCTAAAGATGCATTGTATATTAGAGACAACGGGTAACAGAGTTCTTTAGCACAACGACTAGCATACAAAGGGTGGATGCCATCAGCATCAGCACTCTTATGCAGGTTAAGTTTATTTAATGATTTTAGAACCTGGCCACTAGTGAAGGATACAGAGCAAATTGTGTTGCTGGAGATAAAGAGACCGTCATTGTTTTTTGAATGTAAAACATTTCTATCATAGACTGATGCAAAATACTATGTACTATAATTTATTTTTAAGCTAAATTTAATTCATTTTGTTTCTACCCTATTTGTGTCCACCATGTAATAGAAAGTACAGGTATATTAATAGACACTTCATGCCTTATTGATGAAAATAATGAACATGAAAAAAACACTTAGAAAAGTCCAGTAACAAGCAGTACAACGTAACCTACTAATATATACCTACATGTTTCCCCAAAGGAGTGAACAGGGATGCTAATTGCATAAATGCATAAAATGTAGCTGTACTTACTGACTTCAGTCCCCTTATAATAATTTTATCGTTATGTCATGGCTGATACAATTCTAGACCTAATTATTGTGTTATTTAAACCCCGAATAATTTTCGTTCTTTTGACCCGGAATACGAAAATATGTATAGTGTGTATGTACGAAGTAGCAGTCAATCCTCTTTACGGGTCGACGTACCATCAGATCAATACCGCAACACAGTAACATATATAAATGCATGTATGCTATACGCATCTATACATATCTACATTAGAAAAGACAATGTCGCTCATACATTGTGAACTAATTATATTAAATTTCACAGAAAAGTTCTTATGTAACTGCGCCATGCCAGTATATCGTGAAGTGGAGATGTGAAAACCCCTAGTTGTTTTTTTTTAAATAATACATAATATATTTTTTTTAAAGTTCAAACTTATTTTATATCCTATGTAATAACATTTTATTATGGTGTCAAAATGCGTGTTACCTGTTACAGTGTTTAAATATGACACCCGCCGTTTATATAACAGTAAAAATGACTAATGTTTACAACTACATTATGGACTTTATCTTGTGTCACAAGAAAAAAGAACATCATATCTATGACTGTCTTGATGACAGTAATTCATCTTCAAAACTTGGCAACATAAACAGGTGGGAGTGTGCCGCTTTTTAAATGTATAACGCGATTACAGAAGTCCTGTGTTAGCAAGGGCACACGTGAAAGGTATACATTTTTATAATCAGTCATGACCATTTACAGTCTATAAAACTCTTTATAAAGTTTATGTCTCTCATTATATTTTAATAGATTTAGCCTTATTTGTCATGGATAATTTAGTTTAACTTAACGTTATTCCTACAGTATTGTACAGTTACTTTTAATTTAGATCTTAAACACACGACAAAATAAAAAGTGTCATGTGTCATGCCTTTAAATTCAGTCGGCAACCGGGTGTGTCAGGCTTCCGACGTCTCGGCCTCTAACAAATAATGTCTGATTCTGTTTTTACCAGGTAGGACTCATATATTATTAAGAGCACTACTACTGCACTTTCCATTTTCCCCCTTCGTATAGAGTTCATTGTACTTTTAGATTCAAATCGATATCTGTATGAATCCTACTTTCTCTTTATTTCAACTGTTCCATACACAAACAAAAATAACACAATAATGAAGTCACCTCGGTAGGCGTTTATCTATTACATAATATGTTTCTCAGATGGAGTTACAACTCAAATAGATTATTAATTTGACACATTATGTCGCTTCCTAAACAAAGGGTTTTGTATATTTTATTTAGTAACGAGCTGGTATTCGAAGGTACAGTCAGCAACAGAAGTCGTTGAACATAATTTGTTTCCAATATTTCCTAATCATTATCATTTACCATAAGTTACTGATTAATTTAAAAACAAAACAACTTGTCATAATTGAACTACAAAAGTAGTTGAACTCTGTCAAACCATTAACTGCTAAACATTACTAGCGTCAATTTTTATGATCTGTAATAAATACAAATGTGGCTGAAATTAGCAAATTCTTTGTTTTATATGCAAGCTTCTTTTTCTATTCGTTAAATTGAACCCATCAAGCTTCAAGACACAAATATCGCGAAGCGCAGCGCCGCGGTTTTTACTATCAAAAATTGCCGAATAAATACAACAGTCCAGGATGTTAATTAAATTGTTATTTTATAACATACTAGCTTTGGCTCGCTACTCTGCCCGCGTGAAAAAGTTTTTCAAAGATAAAAGTCGTGCTTTATATTTACCCTGAATAGAAAGTAGCATATAGGGCTTAAGAGTAATGTAGCTTCCTATTAGTGAAATATTTTCAAAATCGGTTAAGTAGTTCCTGAGTTTAGCGCATTCGAACAAACAAACCCTTTAGGTTTATATAGTAGTATATATTGAAGTTAATAACCAGAATTATAAATTTTTAAGTATGGACAAAACATCATAATATATTAGAAAGTAATATTATAACATTAATAGGAAGAGGTTAATTACATTTTCAACATCCTATTTTATAGAGCACTGGCCGGTTTAAAAAACAAATGTGTAAATTCAAAATTATTCTGACAGGAGATTCTCCTCGAAGGTTTCAACGTAAACGTCAATTTATTTTTCATATTTTTTAATGGTGTACGAGCTTTTGCCCGCCGCTCCACCCGCGATATAAAGTTTTTCGGGCTATAGTTTTCCCTTATAAAAGTCATGCTATATATTTTCCCGTAAGCCTATGTTCTTCCCAGGGTCTCAAACTGTCCCCATACCAAATTTCATCTTAATACGTTGGGTAGTTTTTGAATTTAACACGTTCAGGCAGACAGATGCAGCGGGGGACTTTGTTTTACTATATATTTACTTATGTAGAACTTTTTAAGAGGAACAATCCCGTCATACATTATTGTTGCATAACTTTAAACGTTTAAGCAGAGCACGCAACAGAAGCTCTCAAAACTAATAATTTTTGCCCGTTTTTGCAACATGTTTCATTACTGCTCCGCTCCTATTGGTCATAGCGTAATGATATATAGGCTATAGCACTCCACTAACAAAGGGTTATCCAACACAAAAATATTTTTTCAGTCTGAACCGGTAGTTCCTGAGATTAGCGCGGTCAAACAAACAAACAAACTCTTCAGCTTTATATAATAGTATAGAAGTATAGATTCAATAATGAGATTCATCAACTAATATATTGTCAAGTTATAAAATGTTTAGCGACTTTTGTAACATTGAAATGATAACCTTAATCTGTACTCTTCTTTGGTAAGTGATTTATGGTCCGTTTCAATGTTCAGGTATTTTGTAAATTAGTATTTGTTCATCGACTTTTGTTGCTGACCGTACAAGTACTAAATTAATGAAATTTATTCGAAACACCATTAAGTAATTCAATTCGCAATTTGCACTGGTCCCCGCGAAAACATAATATTTATATATTGTATGTTTGTAACAGTATCTACTATATGCAAAACATAATTTGATTTATATTAATTGTTAATGTTTCAAACCAAACGCTCAGTTTATTAAGAAAATAGTAAAATGCAGTTTATTTTTTCTGTAAGTACACAATAGTAAATGGTTGCATGAGAAAATTGGCGCAAGTAGTAGAACTGCCAATATTACGCGCGCAACTATATGTAAACACAGTCAAAATGCGGTATACCTATTTAAAAACAGAATGTTTGAAATGTGAATACTTGGAATCAGAATATTACCTACCGACCAAAATAAAATGTAATTACGCTTGTGTCTAATCAATGAATAGTTCTTTATTAAAACAAGATTAGCAAATTTGAAATTGAAATATATAAATAATAAAATCTTGGCAATAACACAGTAGTAGGAAAATGCAGTCTTAGTTAACTTTTTAATTCCACCTATCATTATGATAATTTAGAGTGAGGTCAATGAAATCCACTTTTCTAAGCGATTGACGATTTGTCTTAGTTTTAAGGATTCTGGTACCTAGGATCACTTTGTTACCCGTATATCAGTCGACATTTTTCTCAGAAACGCGTCGAGGTACCAAGTTCAAATGTATATCAAATTATTGCGTCTACGGTCTCTTAGCTATGTGTGTGAAAAAATCAAACGAAGTGAACTCGACCAAATATATGACGGTTTATGTCGTATATTTTGCGATTTCAATAGGGAATCAAAAC
The DNA here is from genome assembly GCF_014839805.1 of Manduca sexta. NCBI lineage: Eukaryota > Metazoa > Arthropoda > Insecta > Lepidoptera > Sphingidae > Manduca > Manduca sexta. The sequence goes on from NC_051136.1 coordinate 7,963,598, forward strand.
TTATAAGATACCTTTCGTTGATCTAGAATTATGAAATTCGGCAACAAACATTGGCATCTATCTGGTATTGGATCCAAAGGTATTCCTGTCCACAGATCACACAGCCCTCTACACGAGGATAGAGCATAATATGCAATGTGTAAATAAACAAAAGTAAAACAAGTAAATACGTAGTCTAACTCGCGTACCGAGGTATCCGTACCACCAGTTGCCTGTCACCACATAATAGCACGAACCAATACCCATAATTACTCTTAGCCGGCTGTTATACCAAAAATTAAGATTGAACGTATTATCACTGTAACTGATTTTAGTACAAGCAAAATAATGATTGGTAAAATTACGGTTTAAAATACAGATTTCTTTAAATCTGGATCAGTCAGCGCAGGCTTGGTAAAAATGGTAATAGGAATCAAAACTGTCGGCTATATGTCAATAGACAATACTATAAGAAATTAATTGAATAAATAAAAAATATAATATAATTAGATTTTTATTAATCCATACTTTTATCTAAAGCTGAAGAACTTGTTTGTTTTAACGCCCTTATCTAGGAACTACAGGTTCGAATTGCAAAAATTAGTATTGGATAGCCCAGGTATCGAAAATTGTTATAAGGCTATATAATATCCTGCTATGACCAATAGGAGCGGAACATCAATGACAAATGTTGCAAAAAAGGGGAAAATTTATTCCTTTTGAGATATTCCGTTACGTGTACTGCGTAAACGGCTAAAATTACGCAACAATCATGTATGATGTGGAATTGTTTCTCATAAAAGGTTTCAAAAAAATATAAAACAAAGACTCCCCCGCCGAAGAATATTATATATTATATAATTACAATATTATATATTATATAATATAATTACCTCTGCTTACCCTTACCTTGCTGCGGTAATCGGGTTTACATAGATATTAACCAGAGACTTAATCTATATAGATTAAAGTTTCAAATTCAATAAAAAAACAACGAAAAATGTTAAATTTTATACAAAATCCGTGGATATAAAAGACAGTACATACAAAAAATTCATGATTTTCTTTGAAGTCATAACAAAATAGTGACAACTGGATCAAATGTGTCTCCGCATGATATCGTGATCACAACGCACCATGACGTAATACATCAACAGCTGCTGCGACATCGCACTCAGAATCTCAAAAGAATATTATCCGCCAACACAATTTGTCTTTGTGATTTGTTTTCTGTGGTTTTCAATGAGATTTATATAATCTTTTGATCTCGCAGTGCAAATCTTATTTGAATCTAAACAAAAGCATGTATCTGTAGTGTTTTTAGATGTTGTAGAGTCACTAGGTCCTATACATAGGTCCGTTAAAATATAAGAATTTTCCAAGAATATGTGTAACGCACAACAAAAGCACGGAGACAAGAAAGTTTTGTAGCTACCTATTAAAATTTTTATTATTTTGTCGAAACGTTAAGTAGTTTACTGATTGATTTCACGCATGCTTCATAGACCGATGTTCTAATACTTGCAATAGGTATATTTATTTTAGACTAAATAATTTAATTCTAAATATGCGTAATAAATATTCTATTGAATGTGCTTATATTATTTGGAATAAAATAATTGTCAAAAATATTATATTTATTACGCTCATTAAAAGGGGCAACTTGCGTTAAACTTGATAATGAATCGTTTTTAAAAATTACAATCAAAATAGCAAACATCGCGTGCAAACGTGAATAATTCTGACACGAATTGTTTCCATATTATCATGTCAAGGTTGGAACTAGTCGTTTTAGTTATTGTTTTGAGGGAAATAGTTACCAAAGCGATAAAAATATAAAAATAAATATTTTATTCGTAAAATATTCTAGTTTATCTTAAAATTGTCCAATATTTTGCAACATAATATGTGTGACAGCCTAAAATTGTTTTTGAATGAATCTAGGGACATATTTGCCTATTAAATTCGTTCATTTCGATGACCTCCTTCAGTTGAGCCAATGCCCTATAAATGTTAAAGTAAATTGTTCGTTTATTGCCCGAAATAATGTCGATGGAAATGGTGTCGTCACAAATCGTAAAACCACGATCTTAATGTCAAATGACGTAATCACGTGCACACACCAATGACTGATTGTCAACAAATTAGTATTCTCTCGCTATGTCACTCGTGGTATCCTTGCATTTAGTGAGTATTTGTTTCACGAATCACGACTATATTACTATGCAGTATGCACCATGCAACTTGTTTTCATAAGGTTTCAAAATCACAGCTTTGATTTCGAAGCCTTCACGTGGGCCATATGTAAACGTTACGTATTTTACTAAAACATGTAAGCGTAGAATATAAAATATGTTGTATACCATTACAAAGACTTGGAAATTTTGATCGTTTGTGTACAAGGCTTTCTAGGTTTTTTGGGTCGGAGCCAAAACAATAATGCTTGTTGTTACTGTTATTTTACAAGTGGTATTCAAGAGTTGCTACGGATCTTTCAGTTCTTTGTTGCGAAGTTAATATGGCATTTTCCTGGTCTGATATTAGGAACTTTGATATTTTAGTAACATTGTGTATAATATTATGATTATATCATTTATATGTGGTAATATTCTATTTTGGAATTTAGATACATATCAAAAGCTATTTCTCTTTTTCAGATGGCGGGGGAGCATATACAAACTAGTTTGGTTGGACCTTTTGGTGTTTTTATTACTATATTACGTTCTGAATTTGACGTACCGTTTGCTACTGGATGAAACATCCAAAAGGTAAGGCATTAAAAACTGCTGTTAAATTACAAAAATCCCAATGTTGAGTCAATGTTAGTTTTGATGACAATATTTAAATTAGAGGTATAATGCCGTTTTGTTCTGCTGGCAGCGTATTTAAGCTAAAGTTTTTAAAGTTCTGGGTAATATTCCCAAATCGGGCAACAAACATTTGGCTATCACATGTAAGTTGCCCAAAATTGAAAATTGCGATATGCTCGCTATCACGTCATAATAATATGATTGTGGATGCTTTATTTTCAACTTGGGATACAAATTCTTGACGTTTCAGGGATAAGAGCTTGACCTTAAGTATGTACGTATGTAGATTTATGCAATATGTAATATGTAGTGATGTCGGTACTATAGATAAGATGTTAAGGAATAGTTTAGATTAGATCATGCATTTCATAGCTCCGAACCATCTGCACCGATAATACGGTATTTGTTTACATTTAAGTCGATTGGTATAACATTAAAAATATTTTATACCTATGAAATATGTAACCTGTTTAACAGCTGCATGAAATATGTTTTCATGCTTTATGCGAATTAACCCTTGAGCAGATTAATTATTATAGCGTGCAATAACAATGAATAAATAAGTATAAACGTTTCATGGACATTGACTTAATTAACAATGATCGTGTTACGATTTTCTATGGAAAAGTAAAGATCTTTTCTAATTTGAGTTAGTTTTATGTCGTTTATCTAAATACAGATTTAGTAATAGCTACCCTTACTGCTTGTTTTTGTGTAATGCCTGCACATAAGTAGAGTTTTGTCTCTACATCGTAACTGAATATTCTTGATGTCAATGCAAATTATAATTAATCCACCTTTGTTATCAACTTCTAACGTCGAAATATAATAGTTAACGCATGATATTTGTGTAACTAATCATTTACATTATAATACCTACGTCTATATATATACCGTTAGTGTAAATTCAATTGAAAAATATTGCACGAGTGTTTTAATACCAATAATTTCTACTTCCTGACGGGCAAGCATGCAAGTTTTTTTTATAATTAATATATTCGTGTCACGTTAACGACATTCCTGTTTCGTTATGATAGTTCAATTTATAGGCTGTAATTTATTATTCCATACTTTTGTGGAGGAATTCATGGCTGACATACGAGTACAGTATGAATTGATTACAAAGCTGGTCGATGACGTCAGCATGTAAAAGTGGAACTACAAAAACCCAAAGTAAAGTGTTTCGTATTATCACATCTTTACAGGATGTTTGAAGGCGTTGTAAATTACTGCAGCTTCCACGGCAATGTGATACCTCTGTCGTTCGTGTTAGGGTTCTATGTAACTGTTGTGATGAACCGCTGGTGGAATCAGTACACGACTATACCGTGGCCGGACTCTATCGCCGTCTTTGTGTCTGCATCTATACACGGACAGGTATTATGTGAGACGTTTTATTTATTGTTTCTAAATCTAGTTCAAACGACCAATGACGAAGATGTGTTTAGCACTTAGATAATAGAATACTATTCACGTTAATGTCACCAGTTGACATCATTTACCTTTATCATTTTAGACCATGACTTGAATGAAACCTTCGACTTTGTTTATTTTCACACTGTTGCCCAAGTAAGGAGTGTTATGTATTTAGGGCTGGTGTATGTATGTATATAGTGTGTTCAATTTCTTTATTCGACTATGTACTAGAACTAATATCGTGAAGAAGTAAGTTTGTTTGCTAATTGGAAAAGGGGGTTATCTCTGAAGCTACTGACATTAGTAATTGACAGCAACATTATCCCTGAGTGCTATATAGTGCAGTTAGTATTCTGAAAACAGACTTTAACTTCGACGGCGTCGTGAGAATAAGATAGTTATTTATAAACTTTAAAAGATTTTATTTAACTAGGTTATGTTAGTCGGAGTAAGGAAACTAAATATCTATTTAGTTATATTTTGCAACGTAAGCAATATGGTAAGAACTAGTCTACTTATCGCCGTTTTCATTAGAGGATCCCAAACGCTTTTGTCGATTTCGATTTTTTCGAATCAGTACAAAGCTTTGATTGACATGCTTACAACTGACTTAATTTTATTTGATTATTCTTCGAATCACATCAAAGATTTAGATTGGGATCGTTGAATGAAAACGGCCGATAGCAAATTGAATAAAAAATATGATTTAGGCAAAAATTAAATAAACCCGACTAAGGAAAATAGTGCCCCAGGTGAGATATGTTTATTTTAGGCGTATTAAGTCTTGGGGTTTGGACCCAACGCGTATTTGGAATTTATACACTGCCCAACACATAAACCTATTTACATACTTGACAGTGCACTATGAAAAGCATTTGAAAATATTATTCCTACAGCATATTGAAATAACACTAATCAACGCAGTTTTTCGCGATAAATTTATAGATACATAATTGCTAAATGAAGGTGGTTAAGACGTTAACATTAAGAAGAACATTATGTTTTCAGACGACCAACATCTTTGTCCGCTTCGTGGTCATTAAGACTGCAAAGTATTCGAAACATATTATGTAGTAGAAACAAAATAAAGAAATATCGCGGAAAATCCCTGAAGTTATGTTATTTCAATGCTGTTAAGCTTTATTATTCCAAAACTGCAAAAGTAGTGCGCAATGTATGGTTAATTAATGCGCAGTCTTAAATTACCATCCCTATCGCGGTCCATAATCACAGACTCGCGCGAACTCTTTGATCAGATCCCTGACTATACCTATACAATGCAATATGTATACATTCGTACTTATATTATGATGATTTCTACAACCAACTTCTTCGCGTGAGTTTATTTTTACACTAACCAAAAATCGGGGTATAGATGAGTTATGTATGATGCACTTACCTGGTTAATTATTCGGGCTATATTAGGATAAATGAGATCATATTTTAACGATGATGCAAAGCATTAGTGGCATTGATCGGTTTACATTTATGAAGGCCATCTATTAATTCACATACATTACCATTTGTCTAATCTGTGCTAGAGTACTCTACTAGTAAGTGTGCTTCCCTGTAAACTGCTTGATCACTTACAATATTATGACATTTATAGTCAGAGTGCCGTTATTGAGAAATAGATAGATAAAAATGTTTATTTTGGCTACAATTAACACACAGTATAACCTAAGACATACATATACAAGTATATAATATACGTTATTTATTTATTTGCTGTTTAAACACTATACACTCTCACTATACTGTCAGGAATATAATGTTTGTTATAGACCCATTTTTGGGTAGTTGTGATCTAAATACGATAAAATAAATTTATGTTTTTACGTATAAGGAAATAATTCAGTTCTTATGGCTGATAAATCAACCGTTTGCGATGTTAATCTCAGTTATATATCGATTAATCTGTAGATAATAATATGTTGTACTAAAAATATGTACAATAATAATAGAATTGGTGCAATTGCTTTAAGACGTACCTACCAATGCAATCAAATCCAGTAAATTAAAAGTGTAATTAATTATATTAGTTGAAATTTAAATTATTGTCGGAAGTCGAGACCACTGTTGCACTGTAGAAATTTATGTCTACAGAAAAATCTGAATTCCCGTTTGACCACTTATTATCAAGTGACGCACTCACTTGGTTATTTCCTTCAATTATGGTAAAACGCAAAAGATCGAACCGAATACACTAAATATTCTTTAGGTCTCTCCACCTTTGCGTAACAAACTCTGACATGTTTGCTTTCGCAGCATCGGCTTACTTCACTTAGTGCCACTGCGTCTCTGGCTTTGTAAACACCAGGTTTGGAGAGATATGATATTTTTTTTCTTAAATTTACACCCGCTATGCCGCTTCATCGGCGTGATCTGGGAGGTCATAAATATTGAGGAAGGGAAAAGTTTTAATATTAAAATGATTAAGTCAAATAATTTTGAAAACATACACGAGCACAACGTAAGCACTGACATCATATTGTGTTTGAGGCAGAGTGTAACTTCTAAAGCGGCTTTGTCGAGTACTTACCTATAAGCACCTAGTTTTACAGTTTCAATAATATTTGCTTCTTTTTAAAGTTCCGTAGCAAACCACAGGACTCTTATTGTGTCATCATGTTCGTTTGTCCGTTTGGTATTTTATACAGCATTTATACTAAGTTTATGCCGTTTCTTGTGCCTATATTTATATTATACCCGCAAAAACATGTTATAAGCAGCTTTTGGTAAAATATGATTCAGGCACATGACACGATTGGATGAAGAAAAACTCTTGTTCCATGTATCTAGTACAAAGGTTTTTTAAAACTATTAAAATATTTTTTCTAATTTTGAATTAATGACTATAAAAATATTTAGGTACCTATAATTAGGTATCAACGATAATTATTACTGATAAACATATTTTTATAATAATGAAGTATGTAACAGCTAAAAATATAGTCATTATCTTCACATTAGCTTTACCGTGAGACGGCATCCCTGCTTGTTGGCTGTTAGCTTCGCATACAAATATTATCGAGTAAAGTATGTCACCGTACGTTTTTGAAGTACGTACGTTTTTTATTGTCATTGCACGAATATAGTGTTTATTGTAGTTTGATGGTAACATGTAGATTATAACAATATAGTTTATAGACAGAATGCAGTTGTGCAATTGGTTTGGTTTTTGTGTGCCATAGAAATAATTTTCAGTAGGTATATTTAAAAAAAACCTGTAACTATAGAAATCCACCTGACCTAAGTGCAATCTTGACTAATCTTATCTTTGCTACATACGTAGACTGTCTTGCATGTTTACTTTGTGCTAATAAATAAAATGAGTGATAGCATAACACTTGATATAACGATAGTAATTTTTATGATTACAATTTGTCCTTGTTATGTTTTATTTCCGGGTAACTATTAGTATTTGTATGTTGTTAACGATAATGATTTTCGTAAACGTAATGTAATGATCTTGTACTAATTCTGAGTAGTTGAATGACGTATACAGTTAGTATGTCTATTTCACTCTTTATTGGCATAATATATATGTTTAGTAAAATAATATACGTAATTATGGTACTTCTAATGACATTATTTGCGTTGTCAGGATGAGCGCGGTCGGCTGATGCGGCGCACGATTCTGCGTTATGTTTGTCTCTGCCTCACAATGGTGCTTAGTATGATCTCTCCGAGAGTAAAGAAACGTTTCCCCACGCTCGATAACTTTGTCGAGGCGGGCTTACTCAATGATAACGAGAAAACAATTCTAGATAATTTAAATACAAAATTTCCGAAACCTTCAAAACACTGGTATGCTATTTTATTATTTAGTTATACACCTCCTTTAGAATATGCTGTTTTAAAGAACAAATACACAACAACGCATTAAATAAATAACAATTTAAAAAATATATTGGTTTGTCTAGCCTCAATCAAGTCTACACGATTGGCTGCAATGCTATTTATAGCATTCCGTGCACGAGTGTTTAGAAACAGCCTAGTTTAAAGGAGATCTTTATATTTTTTTATAGTCTGTATTCCCCTATAATTGGCTCTGATAAAGCATAGTAATTTTATCCAGTTAAGAAACGTGGTCATATGTCTGGAAACCGTCAAGTGACTTATGTTTCCCGTTAATGTACCTACTACATTATTTTTAGATTTCACTCTATTCATCATCAGGTGCATATCTGTAGATGCTAGCTATAGCAGCATAAAAAATATACATGCTACTATTCTGTAATGTATTTGAAAGTTGTATGTCATTAATAAATTAATCCAAGAATATGTCAGCTTTTTTATAAACGTATAATCTTGTATTTTATTCAAATTTTCTACAAGGTCTATAGTCCATGATTATATTAATTTGTACAACTGAATTACTGATGAGAACTCACGACTATTCCATAAATATTATAAACACCACACAGCACTTCAAACTTAATGATCTGCACCGCACTTCACTGCGCTCTTCGCTCTGAGAAACTAAACATAGTCTTAAAATTAGGACTCATAATGCCAATAATTACACTGGCTACAAAGTTCGTCAAACTGGAGCATTTTAGTACTTGCATATTGCTGCTTGGCGACCAAAATAGACAAAGCGCAACAATATACTTTCATCGATGTCGTACGCGAGATAGCAATTATGTAGACCTTAGTAAACAACATATACATAATATTATATAGCAATAAAACGTGTTTATGAAGTTATAACTTTATGTAAGGTTAATAATATAAATGTGGTTTCCCTTTGCCTAATTTCCGAGTAAACAATGAATAATGTCAATGACAATCTAATCATGTATCCGTAAAAAGTATAGATAGATATTCATCGTTCAGAAGGATTATAATTCGTACTTATTATCTACACGTAAAATATATAATATACATTGAATTGATAAAAAAATCGGTATGCATACTCCTGTTATACGTTTAACTGCGAATTGAGATTTGAGTTAATTGATTTTTCTTTTGTTAAATGTATTTTAGGTTGCCAATAGTGTGGGCGACGAGCATTGTGACGAGAGCTCGAAAAGAGGGTCGAATAAGAGACGATTTTGCGGTTAAAACTATCATAGACGAACTGAATAAGTTCAGAGGACAAGCAGGACTGTTGTTGAGTTATGATACTATTAGTGTACCATTAGTGTATACTCAGGTGTGTTTTAAAATTTATCATTTAATAATATTTAAAACATCTCCATAAAAAAGTATTTGCTTTCTACATTTTTTTTGTCTTCAGGTAGTTACCATTGCCGTATATTCATATTTCATAACATCTGCATTGGGCAGTCAATGGGTTGACAACAAATTGCATTCTGGCAGCGACGCGGCGCATATTAGCAACATAGATCTCTATTTTCCTATATTTACTACGTTAGAGTTCTTCTTCTATATGGGGTGGTTGAAAGTGGCCGAGTCACTAATTAATCCTTTTGGTGAAGATGACGACGATTTTGAAGTAAATTGGTTAATTGACAGAGATTTACAGGTGAGATTTAACTCGTCATAACACATTTGTGATGCGGTTACGGTTCCAGTGACATTTAATTCAGGTTAAACGTGTCGTTATTGTCTGAAACAGGTTTCGTACATGATTGTGGACGAGATGCATCACGAGCACCCTGAACTTATCAAGGACCAATATTGGGACGAAGTGTTCCCTTCGGAGTTACCGTACACGATAGCCACGGAGAATCAAAGAGAGGAACATCCGGAGCCGTCGACGGCGCGCGTGGCGGTGCCCGTGCGGCAGCGCAGCATGGTCATGGTGGCGCCCTCCGCCGTCAAGATCGATGAGATGGTCCCATCCAACACCGTGAGTTACAAGTTCGCCCCGCCAGAGGTTAGACTCGACCGTATTATAAGCATGCTGCACGCCCGGACATGGAGCTTGCCAGTGTGTCGGTGTCAAGGGTTGCCAACTTATGTATTTTCCTTATTTGTTGAAGAACTTATCTCCACTTTTCAAATACTTTCTTACTTTTTCTCCCAATAATTTCAAATAATTATTTTATTTACTTTTTTCGTAAATGGTTTTTTAATTTATTTTTTTGTTTTATAATATTATGTTACTCTCCCATCAATAGGCATCGATTTAGGGAATGTAGTCTCGCTGAGTCTTCAGGGAAGTTAAAATCAAGATTTGGCTATAGGTGTTTTAGGCGCTTCTCGCAGTAAAACGGCGTTTTAAATTTATTTTTAGAAGTTATCTATTCGAAATTTATAATACATAAAGAAAAAAAATTAACCACCGAGTTTCGGCAGGATGATTCACTTTGGTTGTTTCCGATTATATTATAATGTGGATATTGTTTCGTTAATTTAATTATGAAAATACCGCTTAAATTATTCGTTCCGTACAGCTCTTAATGAACACATCATTACAATTTGCAACGAATACTTTTAGATATACCATTTAATAAGGAAATAATTTATTAATATAACATGTTAAAGGACCATAAATTTATTTTTTTTTAAAGAGAGTAATCGTAAACCTTTGCACATGCCCGCCTGTAACTCGCGCGCCGGTAAGTGATGACCTACAATTATTTAGTAAATGGCCTTGAGCAATCTCAAGGCTTGTTTGCTCGAGGGGATGACTTAATCCGATCTCGTCTATTCGACCTCCACGCCGCTTAAATTTCCATAAAAATATTATAAATTTTTAGCACAATTTTTTAAACTGAAACAGCTTTAAAAGTTATCTAGGAAGTATTCGATGATGTTTACAATTTTTTTAATTTTCAACCGCAATCACATATTAAGCCTACTTTTTTAATATATTTTCTTTATATCCACTTCGGATATTTCATCTTATGGCCAAATGTTCGTTTTGTAGTTTGTATAACATTATTGGTAATTTAAAAAAATTACATTTAATTAAAAAAAGCTTTAATTTGATTTGTCCGCTGTAAATAACGCTGTGATACAAAAATAATGTCAGCCTTATATAATCATTCTGTCCCACTGCTGGGCACGAGCATCCTCTACTACTGGGAGAGAGGCCTTAGTCCATCACGCTGGCCTAGTGTTGATTGGCAAACTTCACATACTCTCAAAATTCTTATAGAAAATTTCTCAGTTATGCAAGTTTCTTCACGACGTTTTCCTACACCGATAAAGCAAGCGATAATTCAGAAAGAATACACACATAGCTCTGGAAAATTCAGAGGTGCGTGCCCTTGGATTTTTGAACCTGCGGACATTCGTCTCGATAGTTCGTTCCACTCCCAAATAGACTATCGTCGCTTGTGTTGTTGCTAGATCAGGTCCAGTGTGTTCTGCATAATGTTTCTCCAAGTAGCTTAACACGTCGGAGAAGACATAGTGTTAACTGTACTCCCAGGAAGTACGTTATAAAACAAAAGTTTTCATATAAGTATTACTTATAGTGGCTGTTTACACATGCATCTGACAAGAGCGAGATTGCATTTCCTAGTATTTACGTATATCCACTATTACTTAAATCTGTTACGATTCTCACGTTGTCTTATTTTAAAACTTAATATTCTTAAAAAAAATCTATAATTCTATATTATAAAAGAATCTATGTGTATGAGTAATTAGTCAATATTACTTGGCAGCCCTATCTAATAAAGCAATGAAGATTACTGATGATTAACATGGTTGAAAAATATGTATTTAATATTCGTATGTGATATAACAAACATTCACGATATTTTATGGGTAGATGGAGAAAATATTTACATTAGAAATACAACGTAATGAGACTAACTGTTGATGCTCTAGAATTAACATAATATTATTTACTTATATTGACAAGTAATAGGTGAACGGTTTTGCGACTAAATAACTATTATTACTAAATACTTGATGTACTTTTCTTTTATGTAATTTACTTCTAACAAATTGTATGTTTATGTGTACTTTTTGTGTCAGTTGATTTCATACTAAGCCCTTATATGTTGCAAAAATGTTTCTATTTGTATTGTTTTGCTGGTCTCGCAGATTTTCCTTTTTAAGATATTTTTGATTATTTAATTCTTTAGACTAACACTTTTTAACACACTTTCATTCTGTATAATATTATACGGAGGAGTATTTTTGGTGCAATTAACACTAAAATCTAAAGAATTCTATATAATTTGAAGTAATTATAGAAAAAGTTCCCTTGGAATGGTCTTTATTATGTAAAACAGAGTTAAAAAAATGACTGTGTGTTACTTTTACATAATTTTCTTTAACATGATATACGTAATGTTCACGTGTTCCAACAATAATTGTTGGAACACGTGAACATTTAACATTTTTCATGGGGCTCAGTACTATATCAAATTAATTAAAAAAGTGTGTAGAGAGACTCATAGAACACTTTAGATTTTAGGCTAACATGCCCTTTAAAGAAATTCTTCCTGTTGATATTGTTACTGCCTGTCCCTGACTGTTACGTCCGATTGCGTAATCTTATCTCCGCAGATCTGTCACGTTTAAGATGTATAACTGTATTATCAACATTTACATGTAACGCTTTTTCTCGCAATGTCAACTAATATTTTACGCGGTATATCTGATTTCATGATTGATGCATTTCTATTTTTACTTAACAGCAAATACAAATGAATGACGATGCTCAATCTGGTATACATTTTATCGTCCATCGAGGGAGTAGCAGAAGAAAGAAAGAAGATAGGAACTCAATGGGATCATCAAATTCAATGGCGTCGCTACAGCAGACACCTATGACACGAAATAATTCGGTTACATCTATGTTAAAGAGATTGTTTTCAAAGGAAGAGCAGAGGCAACCCGGAGTTAATAACCAGACGGACGGAGGTTAGTTCTTTAGAAATTTTGCATTACAATTATTATTCAATGTGGTCAGGACTTAAGAACAATAACAAAGTGGTTTATGGAATATAACCACAGATTACCTATATAACTCCTGTAAATATTAATGATTACGTTTTTATCAGTATGTAACATAACCGCTGAAAAATATAACGCCTAATCCGGCTTTGAAAGTACCTATAGTATATACATAGCATTGTGTTTTTGTTTCAATGATGAACTCATGCTCTTATTATGGTACGGTTTCAAACAAATATATTGTAATGGGAAATATAATAATGTAAACGTTGAATTGATATGAGTGTTAGTAACTATTTATTTTAAGGGATTACGCAGGCGTTTTATTATCTATATTGTATTACGGTATTAAAAAAATATATATTCTTGTAATACACGTAAGTAATTTATTGTGCAATAAAAATATTCAAAAATTCGTTATCGTTATCTAACAGTCAATTTCTTTGTTAAAGCTATACATATTGTGTTTCATTAAAATCATTATATGTCGGAAAACGCAATCCCTAAGCATATTGTGAATCAATCTTATTTATGGAGTACAAAGTAATTAAACTAGGCAGTGGTTAACTTTGTTTTTCTATCTTGTGATTACGCTAATGGAAAATGAACTGTTATTTAGATCTCGCCATTAAGGCCCTTCCTCGAGCAAATGGCCTTGAGCGTTCGTTCTATATATTTACGACGCACGAGTAAGATGGGAATTTACGAGTGATTTCTTAAAAATAAATTGTAGGTCTCTTTGAAAAACGTAATCTACCAAATAATCCTTATTATTATCTATCTCATAATATGGGTTGCAAATTAAAATGATGAGTATTTTATGAGGAGATGCAGGGAATCAGCAATATTAGTGGCATGTTCATTATGAAATCAATGAAATAATATCTACATTATAAAAAAAATTAAACAAACCAAAGTAAAGGTAACACATTTTAGAAACATGTAATTTTTTTTACTATATGAATTATTAATTTCAAATATGTACGTAGTTTCTAAAACTACGGAAAACTCGCCGTTTTGCTGGGAGGAGCGCCTAACACGGCTGTAGGTACTCTCTTAAATAACTACCACAATTATATACTACAGGTATATATTATACTACATATTACTCTTCTGGTCAATACATTACTTTACTAATTACTTTAATAATAAATAGGACAGAAAATTGATAAAAAACTTGCCAAATGCTTTTAGAATCTTATCTTACATATGTTTTTATAATCACTGTTTTTTATTATTAGGTTAGCCCTCATGGCGATAATAAATTCGCATGACAAAATTTAGAGTCGAACGATAAGATCAGTTTGCATGAGACCAGTGACATTTGCCAAACTCCCATAGTTTTTACATCATTCGTATCACGTATGCAGTATTACATTAGTAATAATTCAGTTGTTTAGACTTTTAATCACAATATGCGTAATGGCGCTGTGTGGTCATTGATAATGACCTAATATAAAAGCTTTGGACCGTATACAATATGAATTTAAATTGAATTGTAAGCCGTATGCAGTAACTTTGAATGCACATTTATCTCAGCATTGTTTTATTACTTATAAAGAACCTTCTAAAATGGGTAATCACTATGCAACATAATCCATAGTAGATACTAGATACGTTTAGTTATAATATGACCTTAACAAATGATAATGAAGTTATTTATTTGCAATTCCAATTGATTTCGGAGTTTATTTCCTTATTCCAAGAGTAGATAAATACAAATACTCGTTGTTATTTGTTTTGCGGTTTATTAATATGTAATTATATTTCAGCGTCACGTTTCATAATATCTGCGAGCAATCCCACTCTAAACAAACCGGCCACCGCTGGTGGTAGCATGAAGATTGCGAATGAGGTCATCGAGGAAGTAGATGAGCAAGCCACAATTACAAGTATGGGCAAACGGCCGGATGTTAGGTACAGTATTCTAATAAATTTACATTCCGCATTTCATGCAACAAGGGTAAAGATTTTAACAATCTTTCAACAAATTTTAAAAGGTTTTTATTTTTAATGTTCATATTAATCTATTGCCTTGAAAAGTTGATTGAGATAAATTAGGTAGTTTCACTAGAATTTGATCCAGTACGAACATGTTTTGCTACATTTTCTTTGTTGTATTTATTGCATTGTTATTTGTAAATTACGTGGCAATATAATTAAGGACGCAAAAACAATTACATGCGGATACAATCTTTTGTTCTTGGAATGTATTTTTAAAATTGAACTAATTTTCAAGGTTGTTCTTTTTCGTATAGCCAACCCGCACAAGAAACTATTCAACAATAACAAATCCATTCAAATAATAAACTTTAGTAACAAAATCCAATGCTTTTGTTTCTTGAAACTTTCAACATAGTCCTATTTATAGGAATGACGGGCTGGCATTGTTTATGAAAGTTTTTAATATTACACTTTAACTAAAATTATACTAGGCACTTACACTCATTAGGTGTGAGTGAAAGTTTTTATTATTTCTTACTCAGATATTAAAACACAACAGTAAAAACAAAACGTATCAAAATATTGTTTTAATCCAGCCACCCCTAATGAATATCTCCAATTACACTGATAAGAACATCCATAATTATATAATTCATGGATTGGGTCTTTATCAATGTATGCATTAAGACTTGCTGTACTCATTCACAAGACATAAGTTAACTAATACCTGTCACCTACGAGTAAATCTAAACTAGCAAAAAGTAGTGACTCAAACATCTACGTTTGAATGTTGGTTAGGAATTCTATTGGTATGTAGTTTCCATTGTCATTTACCTTATTAAATAATAGACGGTGCATAGACTATGTTCTACGATAGGGACAAAATGTTTTAAATTGATGATGCCACATTGAATGGATAATTTCTGTATAATATAAGCTACAAATATGATTTATACCATATCAACTACCATCGATACGATCTAAGTTAGGTCATAGGTCTATCATAATTTTATAATATCAAGATAAATTACGGAAGTCACTTTATACCCACACATTTAAATAGGTACTGGTTTCTGTATTAGTAATGAAGCTTCAACCGTCTGTTCGTAGTATATCATGTTTCTATAAATTATCACTATAACAATTACCGTGTTATGGCGGCTAGTCGCGGGTACATATCGCGAAACAACCCGAAAACGAAATGGTTTTGAGTTCACACTTCGCAACGTTCGAATATTGGTGTCTGTTTTTACTCCCGCGATAAAAGTGGTTCATGCTTAGTTTGTGGCGAGTAAAATTTATGCATAGAAGTTCAAGGGGGAGTGTAGAGCCGGATTTAATTAAGCTTGGTATCGATAGACGTGAATGGGATTTCTACGCTAAATTCGATATAAATTCATTGCTATTTGTCAGGAAATGCTTACGTCATTTTTTCTGAGTAACCAACTCACAACATCACTTATTACAGCCACTGAACAATATAAATGAGTCATAATACGTACCAATGATAATACAGCATATTCACGTGACTTTTTATGGTACAATATCAATTTTTAAAATAATAAGATAAGATTTAGAATAACGGTAACGAATAACAAGGGCTTACACACCATTAAGTATATGTAAGCCCTTCCAAATCTTGTGAAAGGCATAAGTAATCAAAAACGACGGATGGTCAAAAACGTTATCATTATACTGATACTAATATTCGGAATATGAAACGCTAGCTTATATTCCTTATTTTCTTTCCTATTCGTGTTTGTAAAAGATTTTTGTATATATAAAATATTTAATGTGTAACGGAATTAGCAAGTTCTCACTATATTTTTTTTATTCTTCAATCGACATGACACCACAATATAGGTTCTGAGATTTTTATACGAACCATCAGTATAAACTATAAACTCACCCGGGTCCCGATAATATAATCATTTAAATATCTATTCTATATATAAATATTAAAGACTATAATAATGTATTCCGATTATAATTCCTATTTTTATTGGCAGGCCAACGGCGATGAGTCTCTTCGCGCAAAAGCCGGCTGCACCCAGTGATCCAGTCAATGTTCCTTCGCGAAACTCCAATCACAACTCTAGTAAGTATCTATTTATAATTTTAAAAGTAATCAGGGATTGCTGTTGGGTATACGCTTCCACATTGCCAAGTAGGTAAGTTGTATACAAAAGTCCGTAATAACTCAAAAAGTTCTTAAGAGTTTCTTATCTTAACATTAAATTATATTATGTTGTTTGTGTATAATAGCTAAGTAGTTGCATAATTCTGATTATTAATTTACTATGAATCATAACGAATGGTCTGATAAGTGGAAAGAACTGAAAAATTAACACGATCAAAAGCTATGAGTGTTTATGTCGCATATTTTGAAAATTCCCTACGGAATTAAAACCTATAGAGTACTTGCCTTTGACCTAGAATCAATAAATATAGTCGTACAGCACGTATACTTAAAGAAACAAATCTGAAAATCAAAAATATGTACTTACCTACTTTAATAACAAAAAAGGCAAATTTACAATTACAAACGTATTATTTGCGGTTGGTACCATAACTGTGTCGAGATATCGAGCAGCTTTGATATTATAATATACTAAGATACCTTACTTACATTACCATTTCCTTGTACGGAACCCTTGATGGGCGACTCTAACTCCCACTTGTCTGTTTTTTTTTGTCACCTTTATTGGAACGCTGCTCTATTCATTGACATGAGTTCGTAAATGTTTGGCTAAAAATTAAATATCTCAACCGATATTCATTTTATTATTATTAGGGTAATGAAATATTACCAATTAATTATTTTGTTAATTCCGTTTAATCCAACACTTGAGTCCGGCTGAAGTTATCAGTTTGTAAACTGATTATAATTAAGGCGGTTGCAATAAGCATTGTTAAATGCCGTTGTTGTTACGCCTCGCGCTCTCCGGCCCGGCGCACTCTGGCAGAACGACTTGCGATGCCGACTTTTAGGGTGTGCCGGGCGTTCTCGAAATCTAGTCATTGATCCGAATACACACAAACACACAGGCATTGCCCTTTTTGAGCCTCATGTGATAGGTACTAAAATGATACCAGTCTTGCATTTTATTACCGTTTTGATGCGCACGCGCCTTCTCTACTACTGAGATGATTAAGGTCTTAGTCCGCCATACTAACCTAGTGCGGGTTGGATATACCTCCGAAATTTTGACGAGCTGATGGGAGCAAAAAAAGTAGCTGAATTCAACAAAGGCCTGCACCACACGAAGCCCGTATAAGCGCAAAGCTTCTTTGGTGGACAAAGATTTTAGTGTAGGCATCGACCAACCATATCATACTCTACCCGCTATGTTCATTTGTTGAGGTTTCTTTACGATGTTTTCCTATACATTAATGTGAACGGTAATATATATTTGCAGAAGAGGACACGCGGCTGTCGCAGTCGGCGCCGAACCCGTGGGGCACCGCGGCGGCAGCGCCGGGTGACCGCAGCCCGGCGGCGCGGTCGCTCAGCACGCAGGCGTCGTTCCCGAGCATGGACGGCGAGCGCCGCCCGCGCCTCGACAGCGACGTCGGCGCCTCGCTCAGCGCCGCCGGCAGCCAGACACTACGTAAGTTAACATGAATATTTTATGACTAGCTTTTGCCCGCGGCTCCACCCGCGTTATAAAGTTTTTCGGGCTAAAGATTTCCGTTATAAAAGTCACGCTATATATTTTCCCGGGAGTCTATGTACTTCCCACGGTCTCAAACTGTCTCCATACAAAATTTTATCTTAATACGTTGGGTAGTTTTTGGGTTCAACACGTTCAGGCAGACAGATGCAGCGGGGGGCTTTGTTTTATAATATATTTTTGTAAAACTTTTTAAGAGGAACAATCCCGTCATACATCATTGTTGCATAACTTTAACCGTTTACGCAGCGCACGCAACAGAAGCTCTCAAAACTAATAATTTTTCCCGTTTTTGCAACATGTTTCATTACTGCTCCGCTCCTATTGGTCATAGCGTGATGATATATAGCCTATAGTACTTCACGAACAAAGGGCTATCCAACACAAAAAGAATTTTTCAGTTTGAACCGGTAGTTCCTGATATTAGCGCGTTCAAACAAACAAACAAACAAACTCTTCAGCTTTATATAATAGTATAGATTCCCTAAACAACTAGTTGGGCTCTTAATTACACTTCATGAAGCTATTAAATGGAGTTTTTTCACGGTTCTATTTCAAATCGTTTTTCCACGATTTTAACTTCTTGTTTGATTGTTTTCATCAAAAATTCTATTAGTGTATGGAAATTGCCATGCCCAAGCCTTTTATCACTAATAGCTAATAAAATTTGTAATGTAGTTTAACATAAACCTGTGGGCATAATAAGATTGCTTTCTTCGTACTTTCCTTTCTTGGACATACGATAAATAAAATCCAGATGAAAGTTTTGAATAACCATCTGAAAACTGCAAAAAACGTTGTACCCTGTTAAATAAAATTATATTAATTTTCCATTGCTATTTTCTTCTCGTAATCTTTATTCATGTGCACGTCAAAAGTGCTTCATAAACGTTCGCGACTTGCTTCGCAATTATGCTGTCCCAAGGTAATATATTTGCCGAAATACATTAATTCACATCAGCCGATCATTATTAAATACCTACTACTAAATTGTGCACTTTTTTATTACCCATCCATAAGGGGCCGTTCAAGTATTACGTAAAGCAATTTGAGGGGGAGGGTGGTCTTGTAAAACGTTACGATGCGTTACAGGGGCGGGGGAGTCTCGTACAAAGCTTTATGTAACATTGTTTTTTTTATTTTAAAACAATATCAAAAGTATTTTAGCGACTTTCCGGTATTTTGCGTAAAATAATTGTGAATATTACAAAAAAAATTAAACTTTAAGTGTTACGTAACTTTTGGCGGGGGAGGGGGGCGTACAGGAAAACGTGGCAAGGGGGAGTGGGGGGTCAAAACTATTCAAAAATTGCGTTACGTAATACTTGAACGGCTTGTAAATTTCAAAAATTAATTATTTTAAAAAGAAGCAACTATTTCTCAATTCATTATATTCTACATTTGTGTATTATGTTTATATTTCAGTAGACGAAGTGGATGGCGAAGAAGAGCCCGACATGGACGACTTCGACAGGCTGCGCAGCATACGAGAACAGCATCGCAGAGAAAAATACTTGCAAAAACTGATGGCGCGATCAGTTAGTGCACAACAGGTACTCATGAGTTTCATTTAACCTTTATGTCCGAAAAGTGTTGTATATAAGTTGGGTCAAAATCTATTGAATCGTTATAAAAAAATATTGGACCAGCAGATAGACAAAAAATTAACTAAAAGTGTGGGAAAACGCTTGTATTTCCAAATCACAGAGACACATTTTTGTTATATACACTTATTTACATTGAATAACTTCAGCATAATTTATTTTTATAGTCTAAAGCCAAGTTTAAACTAGCAAGTTCTTCTAGCAATTTATTGTGTAATAACATATTGATGCGTTTACACTAGCGAGATTATATATGTATAAATGATATACACATGCGACTTTCCCCAATTGTACCAAGCTTCAAAATAATAATATGTAGCAATTGTGATTGTTTATACGAGGAAAATAGCTTGCGGACGATAATTTCTGCAAGTTTTGCTAAACTAAACCTGACTTAATTAAGATATTAGTATTTTTTTTAAAGTATAAACTTTAGAATAAGCATAAATTCTTCCTAAGACTGATGTAAAATATTATCCGAATATATGCTTATTCTTATATAGGGCAAAGAAAGTTAAGTCGTAGCAATTTCTGTATAAGTAACTACAACAATAATAAACAAATAAAACACTAACCACTAATTCGATAGTTATGGAGTCAGTCACCGCGCGGTCTTAATGCTACGGGTATGCTGTGTCATATCATATGCGGAGTTGTGGTCAGTGGTCTAGAGATGACTCGTAATTACTAGAACAAGTCTGCTAATGGGGTATTTTACAAGACTAAGCGGCACCTTTAAAATTTTCGTGTCTCAACGTTACGAACGTTATTGGTGAATACTAATAACGTTCTATTCTATGAAGTATGCTTACGCACGATGGTTTGTCTTGAACGATGAACTTAGAAACAGACTATTTAGCATATTATTGCCCATTTAAGTAACATTTGTGAAAGAATGGCTCATCAGATTTTAGCACGCGTCCATTGCAAGTCTTTATAAATATTAGTTTATCTAAGTACTAGAGACTATAGACAAAGTAGTTGTACCATAATCAATTAGCAATTTTATTGTTAACCCTTAAATAGTTATTTGGATCGTGTATTTTTAAAGTATAGAATTAGGTTCTGAGTGCAAATAATTTCAAATTTTTGCCTAATATTTAAGAAGATATGCCCAAATAGCGTAACTTAATTGTGTATGAAAATTCGTTTATTAATTTATCTTACCAATCTTTTTTTTTTCAGCGAACTGGAAGTACAGAACTAATAGATAATGATATTTTATTAGAAGATTTATTAACACAATCAGGAGCATTAAAGAAGGAGGAAAAGAGCGGTCCCAAAGAAGACACCACTTGACATAGCCGAAGTATGATATTTATGTGGGATTAGATCGACATCTCAGCGCCTTACAGTATTAACCAAAATGTGATATGTTAAAATGAAGTACAAGAACATGTACGTGGCAGTGTTAGATTTTAACATAAAATCGTTATCAAAATGTAAATAATATATTGTTTTATTTAAAACGACTTTTAATTTTAACGAATAAAAATAGATACTTGCTTATTATTATACATTTTCCGTGTTTTCATTAACGACCAAGAGCAAGATGTTATCGAAGTCTGTCTCCAATCTCCGTATTCTGGGTGTAGTTATTGTGCCTCGTCTATCAAATGAAAACTAGATATTTAAGTTTTAGGTAAACTCGGGCGGTCTTAGATTCGAAATCTGATCGGACACTGTACAACCGTCTGCCTTAAACAATGCATGATCTGAAATTTATAGTTCAACAAGTAGGTAGGGACAGTAGTCGTGAAATGCTTTATAGTCATGCGCCCAGTTCCACGTCTTACGTAACGGACGGCACGCAACAAACGGATCCGTTCGGGCAGCTTAGTCCACTATATCCGCAACAATCCAAAGCAGACTCAGTTATCAGATTTCCGATGCCACTTTTCGTAAGCCGACGTGTGAAAACTGAATGGCAATCCGTAAGACTTCATCGGTACTTACGCATCACTGCGTCGGCATTCCAGGTCGATATGTGGTTAGGTAGTGCGATGCAAACCGGTGGACCCATTTGTAAGAGTATCTATACAAAGTATACCTACTAAAATCTGTTTCAGGTGATGAGTTTGATATGGAACTGTGGACTTCTATCGTTCCGTACTCCCGTACATAACCAGCGCGTATCGATATGAATTTTACCAAGTCCGTGAATTACAGTATAAATATATCTTACTTTCAAAACTGATAATTATCTTATTATTGTCAAATTTTATTTATATCTTTTTTTTCGATTGAATTAGTATACAAGTAAAGCGCTTGTTTGACTAAGCGAGAAGATTAACCAATATTACCAATTAACATAATATTTTTTATTACAAACAGAGCAGTGCTCACTATCCTGAGACATCATGTGAAGTCTAGTCTCATATTTTTATAATCCTTCAAACAGCTACAAAATTTTCTTGGTGAGCAATATATAGGTTTTCACAATAAAGTCAAACTTTTATAGTAACAGATGTTATTGAAATTAACGAATGTGTCTAATGTCTTTACATAATCACACAAATTGGGATATAAATTATAATGAAACACATTAGGGTTTTATGTTGGGGATTTATTTAACTTAGTCGATATGCTGGTAAGCTTACAACTTGAGCTTAGTCCTCCTCCAGTGACGCCTCTTGGCGTTGTATCTGTAAAACAAGGAATAATTCTGTTAATAAATGTGAATACAGATTTCATTGTGCATAAAAAGACATCTGTAAATAGTCTGTATATTGTAGATATTGAGAAGAAACAATAATGTGGGGGGAGTTCTTTAATAGAGCAATACAAGCTAAAATATAAATTTTTAGAATTATATTTATTTTATTATATATATTTTAACTCGGAAATATGAAGTGGGACCCAAAAAAACTTTTTCATGCAGGCAGAGCTGCAAGCAAAAGAAAACCATGGGCAATTTCTACATTCACACAAATTTACATTATGGTAAATTAACTCAGTCTATAAAAATTTCATGCTAAAACTACAGAAAAAAATCTACATGGGACAGAATAAACATGAAAAAAAATGAGTGCACTAGTTGCCAAACCCTTACCCCCTTATTCATAGATATTATTTATCTAAGGACAGAGCATTGCTGTGATAACAAGTATGTTTCTCAGCTTTGTTTATCTGACAGCCAACTAGATTCAAGTTGTATCTCAATATTAGCCAATCACAACGGCCATATGTCTACGCACTGCGAAGGCTGCCATGCCGTCAGCACTGAGAATAACAAGTATGTTTCTCAGCTTTGTTTATCTGACAGCCAACTAGATTCAAGTTGTATCTCAATATTAGCCAATCACAACGGCCCTATGTTCACGCACTGCGAAGGCTGCCATGCCGTCAGCACTGAGAAACAGATTTGTTATCACAGCAATGCTCCGTCCTTAGATAAAAAATGTCTATGAATAAGAGGGTTAAAGGACAAACTTCACAAGTATGTATGTATACTACATAATATAAAGTAATGGATATATGGACCCAGTTATGCCAAAATGTACCAACCAAAAAATATTAAAAAATAAGTTATTCATATTTAACATGCAATCAATTGAAAAGTGATCATTAACTGTTCAGCAAAACACACCAAGATCTATTTCCAAGTCCCTCAAGAATAAAATCTCATCTGCAAAATATCTAGTTGCAGTTTGAAGGTTTAAAGTTAAGTGAAAATATAAAAATCAATTACTTACCTCAAAATAGAAATGAAATAATTTTTTGATAACAATCAATAACTTTGAAACAAGTAATTGATATTTATATTTTTACCTAACATAAAACCTTCATATTGCAACTAGACATTTTACAGATGAGATTTTGTTCTTGGGGATTGTCGATTTATACCTAACACAAAAAAAAAGTATGTGTGAATCAATCTACACAATATCTCTATACATAGAAACAAGTCAATTGTTGTTTAACAGTAGTTGGTAAATTTTGGTATAACTCAGTCCAATGAATAATGTAACAGAGGGATGTAGCCAGGTATTTTGTGAATTTATTGTGGCCGGAGTTACCATTGCAAGTGGTAAAGGCTGTTTAAAAATACTATTTAAGTCTGCATATACTAGGTAATCCAGTAGATGCGGTAATTAAGTCTTTCTCATACAGGGCTGGCACTATTACTTTTTAGAATTAATCAGTAAGTTACTTCACTAATTTGACTATACTATACCTATAATACCGACAGTATTTTTTTGGTATATGCTTCCAATCATACAACCAAATATAATACGAAGCAGCTTGGCTGTGTCCTTGCAATTGAGAGGTGCATATGGCAATGTTTACTGTTTACCATCAGGTGGTTCATTAACAGGATTTTAACTATAAGCCCATTATATACTTCGATATTTACACCAATAAACTGCTCTAAGGTCTAATAAGTCGGTCATATTAATAAAATATTGAACCATTGGATGAATATTGGTTATATGCCTATCAATTACTTTGTAATGTTACTGAATATGCAGTATTTACTCTTTGGCAAGGTTACAATATTGTGCGTAATTGTCACACTTATACTATCATTTTTAGGATGTAGAAAAGGTAAATGCGAGCACCTCATGTGTTTAAAATGTCTAAAATAAAAGATATAAGGCTCGTAACCAAGCTTTTGCCTATTTTACAATTCACATTGAAAGTACTACAAATGACCAGAATACAGTATTTGACAATTTCATAATCCTTGTACCAAATTGTATAAAAAATAACTACGGTACATACCTAATAGTGTTCCCCGTGCGCATTCTGACCCATTGGGGAATAGGTCTGTTTTGTTTCAGCTTCTTAGCAAGTTTTCGCTTAATAATAAATGTCTTGTGGGCCGACTGGAATGAAAGAAATTATAAATACACTGTTAAATAGAGTAGAAATATAATGATGGCTAAGATATTTTCAAGTTTTTTTAAGAAAAATACACTAACCATTGCGACGGCTTTGGCTGTCAAAACAAAGTGAACGAAATATGAATGAACGATCAATGATTGTTATTTGAACTTAGTTGTTGCCAGGGGTAAAATTATTAAATAACAAACTGCCTTTTACGCCTGGCTTATACATCTGGAATAGCATGCTAAAACCAAAAAACAAAATTAAGAAATTGAGGACTCTTGCCTCACATTTACTTGAATACTATGTTGCCATTTCCTTAATAGATGGTATAAAAAAAAGGTAAATTACTTACTGTTTATATAAAAACAGTGCCAGGCAAGCGTCAGTTTTTAGAATGACTTAAATTCAATTTCAGATTTTAGATCGTCATTCCAAATGAATAAACCCGGCCTTCCAGGAAACAGTCTTTACGCGTGATTCAGGGTAAGTAAAAAACAAAAATTTGATACATGACAGACGAGTGTAAAATTATGATTTGGAAGCATGGTCTGACTTTAGCTGCTTCTTTGTGAAACGAAGTAAAAAAAAGTGATTGCAAGCTGACACTAGAGTTGGATAGGACATGACATGAAAAAGAGTTTGTAAGAGTAGCCTCTTTTTAGCATTGAGCCGGTACAATGTCCTACTTCAAATGAGACGAGGCGAACTGAGGCTCGGCGCTTCAATGCGCGCCTTACAGTATTTTATAATGTTAACACTCAAAATATTTCCCTTTTGCTCGCGAGTCGAAACGCAGTAATTTAATGTTCATTGTAAAATAACGTCCTATTGTAATTTGTAGCATTCGGTTCTCTACCTCACTGTCCTCGTCCTTTAACCAAAGACGGAGAATGAGTAACGCGACTATCGCGACATAAAATTTGAAGTAGTACAATATATAATTTTGAGCCACTCTTACATTTTGACGTCATGTACCGGACAAATGTACCGCCTCTTGTATGTCCTATCAACATTAGCTGACACAAGATATGACACTTGACATACGAATTTCCATATTATATATTATAATTATTTGTCTCTGTCTGATTATAACTCTGTTTAGGTTTAGTGTTATTGCTTGATTTATATTTTTACGGCTTTATATGGAATATCTATGAGAATAATTGAACATAATAAATTCACTATGAATAAATTTATGGGACTTTTTCGTATGAAAAGCTTACTGGAGTTCCGGACAGTAAGTACACGAATAACAGCAGATGGTAAAGAAGTACCCAAAACCAAAAATTTAGAAAATAGAATTACTCTGATTGGTGCTGATAATAGCGTTAGTATAACAGATCTCAAAAGTGCTCAAAATTTGTCTTTAAAACGTGAGTTAAAATTAGTAAAAATTCAAGATGTTGATTCCAAAACTAGACGGCCTGTCTATAAGTAAGTATACAAAAATTACTGCAATGTAGCCATTCTGTATACCCATTCTTTGAAACTTATCTTTTGATATAATAAAATTGAAACAAAAACAACACCTAGAATTATTGTTGTCTGTATGTCTTTATATTTTTACACGCATCATACACAAGTGCTGCATGGAATTGAATGCAGTTTTCACTAATGAATTATTATATTACCAATGTCTGTAGGCCCCACTTTAATCTGGAAAATATAAAGCAGGACTTTTATCACAGATGCAAACTTTGTCATGCGATGAAGCAATTGGCAATTGTGTTAATATTATTATCTGGACCTCAACTTTAATTGATGTTCATTCATTAGAATTTAGGCTATAAAGTACTAATAGGGTACCAGACTCATTTTTGTTCTTTACTATTATCAAATATTTACGTTATATAAATTATAACACAAAAGGAATTATGAAAATCCAGTAAAAAATCAACAAGTTATAAGTCTTTGAATTTTGGTGGAAAGGGTAGATAACAAGAAACAAAAAAGAGAAAATATCCACATATGACATCATCGGGAATTACGACGCGTGCGAAAGAAAGAGATGAAGCAATATCCCCACATCGTGCCCACTTCTGCACGTTACAATATTTTAAATATGAATTACTCGCTCATTTTTTAACCAATTTTTATGCTGTTTTCGCAGACATGCTTCTTTTTCGTATTAAAAGCCATTACATATAGAATAATGTACAAAATCAAGCATAGGCCGGTCCCCTATTCTGGTTTTATTCTGAAAATGTGTTTTAGTCTGTGATAATGTTGGATTATAGGATTTTTGTAAAAGTAAGGGATAATATTTTTAGGAGAAAACAAAATTTTACTACATCCAGTCCTTTTTAATTGAAATGTTTGGGTGCACTATTCTAAGTTTGGAATTTTTTAGGCTTATGAACAATGCAGAATATCATGCAGAAGAATTAGCAAGAAGAAAGGAAAAACAAGCTGTTCGGCAAAACAGTTTTATAAAACGAGAAAAGTTTCTAACATTTTCATCACGAATTGGTGAACATGACTTAATGACTGGTGTGAAAAAAATGATTAAATTATTGGAAAAGCAATATGAAATAAAAGTTGTTGTGGCTGGTGAAGGGGAAGGGACAGCAAAAATAGTAAGCAATTTTTTGTTATGTATATTGTAGCATATGAAGACAAAAACAAAAATATTATGTTCTATATTATGAAAAAGTTTCCCCATCCTGGTATCACTCTTAACATATTACATAAGCTATTTTTTAAGCAGTTAATCATGAGTACTGCATCTAAAACAATAGACATATCTCATACCACAATAGTATCTACTTTGTACATTGTACACTTTTAATTAATTCTTATTTTAGTTGTGTAATTTTTTCTTGAGGTCATGTTTAATGAGGTCTTTAAAAATAAATATATATGTTAATTTCTTACTATCTTTAGATACAGTTTATGTGTCTACTTGCTAAAAGAAATAAAATTTGCTGCTAACTAGATTATATTATAAGCATAGGCACATAAAACACTATAAAAATTTTGGCAGGTCTGTCTAGTAGGTGTTTAAATAGCAGTGAAAAATTTAAGCATTTCAAAAATACTTATGTGAATGTATTTCATTTCAGGAACAGATTTCTGATGTTGTGGAAAAGAATATTAAAGCAATTGGTAAAATGGTGCAAAAACGAAACAAAGGAAATAACTTAAAATTTCAATTAGTACCTATAAAACAGAACTTGTCTCAAGACTCCAATGAAAAGAGCTCAAGTGGAAATGAGAGTGACCATGGGCCCCTATGACTAGCAGCGTGTTTACTGGTAATTTTAGTTACAAAGTATATCATTTGGAAAAAATACTTTATTTCCAATAGTAAAATGTCATTAAGAAATTCAGAGCACTTGCCTAAAGATGTAGAAGCTGCAGTAGACGATGATGCTACATACAGTCATTGAGAGGAGTTTAAACTATTTGTACATAAAACAAAATGAGAATTTTATAAAACAATCAATTTAGTTAACATACTTAGAATTTATGTTTGTGTAATAAAATATGTAAATATATTTTTGTGCGTTTTTATAAGGGGCATAGCAAAAAATGGACTTGGTCTACCTGATACAGGGATGGTAACACCTATTATCATAATATACTAGGAGAAAAATACAAGAGAAATATTCCAGACATGCTTAAAATAAATATCTGAATACTGATTTCTAAAAAAAATATTGCTTGACTAGAATGTAGTATTTAAAACCCTTTGTATTATTATAGGCACAACTTTAATTTCTAATATTTCAGATTTATTAGGACATTGCATTTTAATATTTTAGTAAAAAATATCAAAGGGGGCGTCCATAAATTACGTGAGATGTTTAAAGGGGGGGGGGGGGGGGGGGGTCGAGTCAAATCTCATCTTACGTTGGGGAGAGAGGGGGGGGGGTCTCGGCAAATATCACGCAATTTTTATTCTGGTTGAAACAAAAAAAATATATACTATTTTGGTCCATTTAATCCAGATTGTACATGCTTAAAATTTCTTCCTAAGCGTAATCGTAATACGTATAAGATCATTCACTAACCCGTTCGAAAGAAAATAATTTCATTCATATTTTGACGTGACTGTCAAACCACCATATTTGTTTCATACCAAATAGCTCAATTTAAACTGAATTTACGGTAAAGTGTAGCCCGTCCTTTGCTTTCGCACCACTGTCAGCTGAACGCGCGACTCGATGAATGAGAACGTACGAGCTGAGTGGCAGCGACATACGGACAGTTTATTAAAGAAACCCACATTTTGAAAAATCTCACGTGAGATTGGGGGATGGGGGAGGGGGTTGAATAAAATCTCACCAGTGTGGGAGGGAGGGACAGAAAATTTAAAAAACAACCCACGTAATTTATGGACGCCCCCAAACATCCTGTGTAGGTAGGTCAGTTATGTTCAAAAAGAAAAAAAAAAAATGACCGTTATGTTTTGTTCAGCATTATTGCTATTTGCTATACTATATTATTGATCTCTAGAGGTTTACAATTTGTGTCTTTTTTATTTAGGGGGTGCATATTTTTTTACAAATGAAAATATTCATTCAAAATAGATTTTTTTTTTTTAGTGTAGATTACTAAAGTATAATGTTTGTATTGGAAGGCTGGTTAGTTGGTTAGTGGTGGTTGCTGGTATAAGCCATAAGGCCTCTTTTTAATTCCTTTAATGCAAAGTGTATAATCCTCTCAGATATTAGACGTATAATGATATTATTATTTGAGTCCGTTTCACAACTTCTGAGTAAATGCTGTTAGAATGTTATGGTTAGATCTCCTTCCGGATCCTGCTCTCTGGTTTATCGCGTCATGTAAACGAATGTCTACGAAATAAATAATTAAGTAAAACAAAACGTTTCATTTGTAGACCAGCCACTAGCCAGCACATAAACGTTGCAAATATAATAATAAATGCTACTCGTCACATAAACGCATAAGCCGATTAAATGTCATACTCTAATTTATGCTCCTAAATAAATGATGACAAAATTAATATTATCATCTACTTCAGCTGTTTAATATAACTCACAAATAAAATTTACTTGAAACTTGTAAAACAGGCCCTTGTTGTCATTGAAATAGCAATGTAATAGTATGGTAATGCTACAATTCGTGACATATAATATTTCGTTTTACAGTAATATATTTGGCTAAGGCTCAAAAAAAATTACCTCACCTATAATTTTCATTAGCCAAACTACGTCGTACGAAAAATGTGAGTTCGAAAGTTAATAAAATTAAAATAAATATTCCTTTGTTGGCTACTATTCATATTTCAATGTTAAGCTATTTTATGGTTTGATATTATTAAATTTAATCGAAAATTATTTGGTATAATAAAATAGCTTACTTCTTGTTTCATACAAAAATAAAATGTGCCCACCCCTAGTCAAATATATTTTTTTTTATAACGTCTTGAATCATATACTTATAGTGAGATCTCGTAGACATGTTAAAAGCATGCAAATAAAGCTATAATCAGTTTTGTAGATATATTAAAATAAGCAAAAGCTAAATGAATAACGACTTCAAAACAAAATGTTCCCATTTTATTTCACGTGTGTTACAAATGATTTGTTACGAAGTAGTTTTTTTTGTTAAAGTAGAAGCAACATACGATGCTATTTTTTTATAATGACGACTTTACTACTTTCAAAATGAGATATCAGTTTCTTGTCTAACATCTTAGTTTTTGTAGAAACGGGAATTCTTTGGTGAACGTTATTTTTCGTACTTTGTTTTTAGCGACTTTTCAGAAGCAATTTTGCATGGTAAGTAGCTAAAATTGTCTATAAAGTATAAAAACCAATAAGAGGGATATGTATATTGTGATATAGTGTAGTTTATCACTCATTTACATTGCATTTAATTATTTTACGGGTATTTTAGGTTCTGTTATTCACGTGTGTTTGTTCACGTGGGTTACGTGTGTTACGTAATTGTGTGACGTAATACACATGAAAGGTATTAAGCTTAGTTTACATTGGAAATATTATCATAATGGCGACCACATATCAAATTTTGACGATTGAAGTTAGTCGTTCCATGTTTTGTAAAATAAAATATTATCTAAATATTGCCTTTTTTTTAGATGCCATTAACACCTGCCGAAAGACAAAAGCTCTATCGGGAAAGGCCAAATTATTATTATAATTATATAATATTAATTATTTTGATTAGGATGTAATAATATTTTTCTTGAGTTAAATAAACAAATTGGTGCATATAGTATTTTATTTAAAATAAAGTACTCTTTTTTGGTGTGCACTAATCTTAACAATATTTCCAGTGTGTTGCCTATTTTCTGTGTGTTATCGTGTGTTACAATTCCCGTGTGTTATGGTAAATTTTTTGTGAGCCTTAGTCATTTATGTACTAATTGCTAGTGTAGTAGTATCTATCTATCTAGTACTAGTGTCGAATCACACAGGTGAACTAGTTCAGATGTCTGATTGACTTTGTCTTTAAGCTACTTACCATAAAAAGAGACGGAAGGCTGTAATTACATAAATTTGTATTAGGTATACAATGGCAGTGCCTCGTACTCGATCGCCTGGTATCTGGAACGAGCCGAACAAAATTTCTGCAGGTTCTAACCCAGAGCACACACCTCTGACTTTTAGAAGTTCGTCTATTGTTTATCAATTATCGTGCACTGTAACGGTGATAGGAAAAATAGTGAGGAAATCTACATACCTAAGAATTCTCCATAGAAATTTCGAAGATGTGTAAAGTCTGTCAACCCGCACTAGGACAGCGTGGCAGACTAGGGGCTAATTCTTCAGAGTAGTAGTGGGCAATGCCTCTTGGCGAGTATTCTAATCGTCAATCAAGTATCGTCAAACGAATCTTCTTGTAAAAGTTTAGTCGCAGCGATAAATTAATGATACGAAGTTTTCTTTTCCGGTTTTATTGAATCAACCTTGGTCAACTTATGCAGCAACTGCATAAAATTAATTTTGGGTGACCTTTAAGATGATGAGATACCTAATAGGCGGTATATCCCGTTGCTTACTCATTAGCGGAGAGACTTGTAAATATGGCTTATTTCAAGACATATTTAAAACGTAAAAGGATTCGTGAAAACAATTAAACATTATAGATATACAATGAAATGAAAATCTTTTCTTTTCAATAAATGAGTTTAATACAGCAATCGTTTAGTCAGTCACGTTTATTTATGCTAACTTACATACACTGGGGTATCTAGTATAAGGGAATACAGATAATAATTATTTCGTAGAAAGTACTAAAATAATATTATAAATTAAAGATTTTTTATGTTTATCAGTTGGAGTTATCACAGATGTTTTAGAGATCTTTAATTCTTAAATGGTAGGACATTTACGTATAATTCTAAGGCAATAATTGTAATCGTGTCTACAATGTGAATATTTGTGATCGTTAAAATATAATCCTATCGGTTATATTTGAATATACAGATATAAATTACATGAATTATAGAAACACACTTTACATTTAGAAGAGTATTGAACTGTGTTCAGTCTGATATAGCGAATCTTAAAATAAGCTATGAATACAATTGGGAGCCTCAATTACAAATATTAACTAATGGAATGATGATACGTAATAAATTAGTGTGATGATGACAATGTTGGCACGTACAGTTACACAGTAAAAGCATCAAGCAAAATACTCAAATATCCATACCACATTAACGCAAAACAAGATAATGTTATGGCTAGTGCCAGATAATAGTGTCAAATAGAAATATAAAGAATCTTCACAGTTACACAGATAATTTCCAATTAATTAATGGTTTTGTTTATTAAATTCTGTGTTATATCACATTCATCAGAATTAGATTAATGCATTAACACATTTGTTACGATAGGTTCAAAAACATTTTATAAAGTAAAATTCTTGAATATTTATGTCACTAAATATTCAGGTAGGTGTTCCACTTGTAACTACTTTCTGGGACGTCCGAAGAAAGTCATATAATAATCGATAAGCGACGTTTTATTCCACTAGGTAAATTGACTACACTGCATGTAGGGTCACAAAATTTATTTCATTAAAAAATAATTGTGATAGGTAGTGAAACTTAGAAATGTGTCAAAAAAGCTATGTTAGCGTCTTTCCCTCTAATATTGCCCTTTCATTCATCGGGCATGTATGAGTTGTTACTCATTTATGTAGACATTTTATACAATCTGATTTGATCCTCCATCACAAAGTTTCAGCCATTGCAATAGTCACCTATTAATTCACAGAGCTATGGATATTTTTTTAAAGAAATTCATTAGTTTCATCACCTATCATTACCTCCCTGCTAGATTTTGTGACTCCTGCTTGCGTTTGAATATTAAAAATGTAAAAGTTATGAGTTTAATCTCGTGGTAGTTATAAGTATCAATCAATCAATCAATCGGAAGGTACTATAATGTATTGGGTAAAGCAATCTTCAAATCGTTAAACTACATACCTACTAGTTATAACAGTGATTAGGTATACCTGGGCCGCGATATAGACACATGATATAGTCATTGCTCAATATTGGTTGGAAATCAGAATTAAAACACTATAATAAATATATCACTATTCTACGAATGAACACTTCGGCAAAAATACCGCCTATTTTGCTCACACAGAGTCAATCAAATTGTTTTTTGATCTTTGCTAGCATCGAGAGCCTGCAAATTATTCCTTTAATAGGTTAGACATGATATTTAGCACACATCCACGACTCACTCAGTTTTTTATACACTTGCATTTCCAAAATTCACGTTATTCTTGAGCGGCGGGTTTCATTAGATTCTTGAAAAATATGATTACGCATAAACTATGTAAGCGTACCGATCTCGGCTGGCTATCGGTAAATCAGTATTTAGAGTCCTGCCCCACGTTATGAGAGGAGAAACGGTGCCCACCACGGGAGCAGCGCGTGCTGCACTTTTTACGAAGCCCTGTAATTAAAAAAATATTTTCATAAGGTTACTAAATTCATAAATAATGTACACACTTGTCTTGGATTGCGAAGAATAGCATCTAAAGTATTTTTATACAATTGGGCGAGTGTACTGGACGAGAATATTTTAATATTATACCTAAACTAAAGAGAAATGCCATGAGACGACAGAAATAATTATTGTAATATGTAATTAAAAAACATACTTTTTTCAAGAATAATTATTTTAATCAGTTCATTTCAAGTAGTAATACTTGTGCCTTGGGTATATCAAAATATAATTTGTATTGAATATATTGTATATATAGTTATATTTCTACAAATGTCTTGGTTATTTTACGAATCTTAGTAAAAGCTGTACACATGTAGTAACATTCATGCTTATCATTCTCAGTCATGCAAAGAAAGCCATGAATTTAAATTTGTGCATAGATTCAAAATCATACCAATATGTTTATAATGTGTTATTTATTAATTAAGTTACGTGCAGTAAGCATTAGTATGTATGAGGGTTAGTTTTCGCCGTCATTTTTGTCTCATTAGCTTTAAAAAATTTTTTTTTTTATATTTTAGGATTGAATAAAACCGAGCGCACTTGATCGTATTTTCGTAACTGCTTTAACCTATTTAATGCAATGTACGTATGAATACACACGTTACTACTAACTCTTCAGTTCTTTAAAGTATCACAATGTTATCAAAGTTGAGTTTCGCGTTTCAAATAATTCTTGTTTATAAAAGTTAAGGTAAAAATATAGGCCCTCTGCCTAATATATAGTAGGCTGTAGGTCTGTCAGACATTTACCAACTTGTAATAAATATACTTATGTGTATGTTCTTATCAATATCCAGGTATCACACAGTTTTTAATCTTTCCTAATACATTTTTGCTGTAGATGATTTAGTAATATAATTTTCACCGAAATTATTAACCATATGAATTATTATTAACACAAAGTGGTATTATTAGCTATTTGCTACGCTTTATCTATCATTTTTGATTCTGTTAAATATTTGTCTAGATGCTGATCTAGATCCGACCGCTGGGTCGGTAACCTTTTGGCAGACAAGGGCCACAAGGTGGCAAAATTAACTAAAGGTGGGCCATACGTATAACCTTAAACCTAGAATCCCTTCTTAGATGCGCTTACTCATAATTTAATACATTTATTTTGATGTTTAAACCTTATGACAAAACAATCACGGACCACAAACAGATCGTCCGCGGGCCGCGTGTTGCCGACCGCTGGTCTAAATAATAAAAATTCTCCAAAGATTATCTAAAGAAATCGTCATGCTAAATAAGACGACTATTTGTAGGTTTTTTCTTTATAACATAGTTAAGCTTTTTTTGTCATTTGCTTTACCAGAGTTTGTGAATTTATCGTTCGCTTTAACGGTGAAGGAAAACATCGTGAGGAAACCTGCACATCTGAGAAGTTCTCTATAGGAATTTCGAAGGTGTGTGAAGTCTACTAATCCGCACTAGGCCAGCGTGGTGGACTAAGGCCTAATCCCTCTCAGTAGTAGAGGAGGCCCGTGCTCAGCAGTGGGCAAGTATATAATACAGGGCTGATATTATTATTATTTACCAGAGTTTGTAGGCTTTTGTCTTATAATGTATTAGAAACAAGTATAATTTGCAACCATTTTAAAAATGCGCTCGGTGTTATGTTACAGTACGTACATATTTTGACTTCTTATTTTAAAAAGTCATACATTTTTAGAAAAACCAATATGACGGCGAATGTGAGACACACCATGTTACCCATGACAGAGGTTCGCCGGCGGGCCGGGCGCCGTTTGCGCCGGCACCAACAACCGTGGCCTCGTGCGCGCCCGTACCCTCGACTTCGTGCGCGTCCCACCTCGCGCCGTGCGCTCTTCATGCCATCAGGTCCCCGCACACTGGTCTCCAGCGTTGGCACCGACTTTGCCGTTGTCGTCGTCCGCGCACCGCCCATCGTTTCAACCTCTTGCTCCGCAGAACGATCCGAAATTATATGTGTTTCTAAATCTTCTAATGGCGACTCTGAGCTGTTAAACATAAGTAAGGTCATAATTTTTGCGTAGATAATACTCTAAAATTAGGCGTATGTTATTACTTGTTTTTCGTTGAGATAAAATAAATATGTCAACTTGTGACAGCAGATACTTACTACGCACTAATAGAGCAGTATTCACTAAGTTGTTCCCACGTGCATCCGATTATACAGCATTCGTCAGCTATACCAAGTTGTCGTCTTCTCCGGACTACCGGTCCTGGTTGCTCTACTACTGTAATGATGAGATTAGCATCATCGTTTTCGTTTACGCAAACTAATTGGGACAATTTTAAATTAAATCCAACGACAATAATAATTAAGATCCGATAATAAAAAAAATCGCAACGGCCTTACTGTGTTAAAATATAAACGTACACGTTTAAAAATATTTGTTGGAGTAAAAAAATGCAATGGACATTTTAAAATAATATGTACCTATGTGAAAAAAATCACAAATGTTAATTATAATTATGATGTACCAGTATACAACAATTTCTGTATCGCCAGCTGCAATATTTTTCTGGGATAAAAAATAGCTTCTTATTATTAAAATAATTTCCAAAATCGGTTCAGTAGTTCCAGAGAATCGTTCTTTAAAAACCTACAAAGTTTCCTCTTTATAATTTTAGAATAAATAACAGTCATATCCAAGGTTTTTTTATACGGTCTGCAAAGACGTTTTACTTTTGTTGGCTCGGGCAACAATTTAAATTAATTAACCTACTTAACAGTGACTAACATGTAAATAAAATTTTACGTTTTATTTATTAAAATGCATTCAGAATTAACTGGATAAGTGAATTCTTATTGGTTCAACGTATTTACTTCAAATCATATTGAAAAAACCTTTGTTCAGATTAAGTGAAATTTTTGAAGTTAGGTGTGCCACTTTTAAAAGCTCGGCGGGTCATTTGCAAAGACTGGGGATGACCCCATCAGCAATACTTAACCTACGCAGGTTACCTATACGAAACGACAACTAACGAATTGTCAACTTTGATCCACTGGGGACGCTAATAACTTTTAACCAATATAAGACTCAATGTAGATTCAAGATAGAAAAGTATGTTGTTAAATAGAAAAATTGAAAAATTCCCAATATTATATCCACGTCTATAAAACATATATAGAATAATAATACATGTGAATCTACATTAAAACTATAAACAACTTTTATTTTTCCCACGATTTCTCTTATTTACAATGATGAAATGATACGTGCATATGTGTCAACGTCCTCAAACATTTATTGATAAGCTTAAAATAGACATTAAAACTTTTGTACGGCACCAACTTTATGTAATAAAGCCAAATTCATGACATACTAGAAATTTATATTTAACTTGTACGCTTCTAATTATTCATACAATCACATCGCAAGAAAATAACTATTTGTAAAAAATATTATTTTGTAATCGAATATCAATGGCCTTTTATATGTTACTTAATTCTGTTATTAATGATAATAACGATAACATTTGTTGCCTTGCGGATGTTTTTATGGCATGTTAAAATAGTTTCATTAAAGTTAATTGGCAAAACTGGGTGTATGTTTTGCCCTTGATTATGATATTTAGAAGTTAATTATGAATTCGAACCCAAAGTAGATATTGCTAAAGTTTAAAACCTTTCAGCGCAAGTTTAAGCTAAACGGATGTGGCGCGGCACAGCTTCCACTTAAAAATATTTAAATTAATATGACTGCCAAGTTTCTATGGCTACACTCATGCTAATTGAAGGCAGACAGAGTATTTTGCAGCTCAGGGTAAAGCAGAGTTTGTAAATGAAAACTTAAATTTCGTGTCGTGTACGCAGCGATCCACAAGCGTGTGACATTTAGATACATGTCAAAGGCTGAGGTCAAAGGTATTTAGTTTCTGGAAGCGTCGATATAAGTTTTTGAAGACATCGTGTACTGTGCGTTGTCAACTTATTTAAAAAAGGTTTTTGGATAGCTCTTAGGCGTCATTAACAATAAAATTAAATACACGTAGTAAATAAAAATAATGATTTGTAGTTTGTACCTGTAGGTCCGTTGTATGCGTGACAGACTCTGCTCATGATCTCACTTAAATGTCGGCCGCAGAATTTGACCGAAGCTTTGGCAGCAGCTTCAGATCTGTTCTCCCAGAGCACCGCTGCTGTTAACACAGCAAATTGCATAGCCCTGTTCACGAGCATATTTGCAAATCTGTAACAACAAACATATAAAAATGAAATATTTTTTCTTTAACTGTAACTAAATAGTAAACAATAACAAGATATTACTCGTGGTTTCCCTCTACCGGCCACAGTTCAATGTTGTATTTGAAAGGTGACTGTGCGTAACTCTAGTAGTTTTCACGTTTTTATACTGAAGGGTAAAGGTGTAACTTGACACCAGTACGGCGCCGCCCAGTTGATACAAGATACGAATCCCTCAAAAAGACTTTTCATTTCCTAAATGTATTGCTAATTTCAGGGTGAAATGCATTTTTTATCCGTGTTCAATAAAAACTAAGTATACTCGATGATATGCTCTTGCTGCCTAATCGTATTTATTATCGTATTTTAATGTACTCGTGCGGTCTCACTATGGCAGAGTTCAAATGTTACTCATCTCATTAAACTCTATGAACCGCTTTACATAATTAATTTAATTCACGATGTTTACTAATGTTGAAAATACAATATTAATAACAGATATGTTTCATACTTATAGAGTAAGTTTTGTATAAAAAGCTGATGTGGGGATGCATGTTTTGTATTATCTTTATTGGTGAATGAATCACGAGCGTATTGCAGACAGTACCTAGGTGTAAGCATTCACGCGTAGCTAAGTTAATATACTTATTTACTAAACACATCGTGGGTCAGTACTCAGTAATCTTAGAAAACATTATACCAGTGACCAAAAATCTATTAGTGCCATTAGCATTGAGATCATTCAATGATGATTTCAATTAAGCTTCCTTGTTCTGATGTTCATAAAAATGCAAATCAGCTGCTTCCTTTTATTACGTGCCATTTCAAGAATAGAGTAGGGTGGGTGCGACATTATATTATTACTGTTGCATGAGCATCATGGTTTAATGACTTTGCAAGCCTTGCCCTGTTTAGACGATTGTTCGTAATCACGTAAAAAGTTTGATTAGAAATTGTAACACGTTTATTAAGAATTTACAATTAATAAATGTGCTTGTGAACTACGTTCACATAACATTAGGTGGATATATATTTACATATTTATTTAAATTTCACAAAACATCAATCCCTATAAATATTTCTGAACGGTAAACATGTTCTGTAGGTAGGTAAAGAAATTCGATATATATATAAATCTCACTTATGAGGAAAAATCTTAGTGAAACTTATGGTATTACGAACAAAAAGTTTTACTTGCAAGGACACAATGAATGAGAGCAAAGTTAGTACGAGTAGTAGTAGTAGAGCGGCCGTCGGCAGTAGTTAGCAGCCGGTCACACACGGAGTGCGTGTACCACACATACGATGTACCTACGTACTCTCGCAAGCCGCATCTCTCATATTATGTTGTTGATTCGCTACTCGTTACTGAGCGCCGGCTACGCCGCGTGGCCGTCGTATGTCGGCAATGTGATGCCACGTCGAACTAAACAACTCAGTGCTCGCGCACTCGATTGGATAATTACTTGAATCTCTGCTTCAAAGCAGGTACTTACATTTGCATTTTTCCTTTTACTTAAACACTTCTTTGCTACATAAGTTTTCTTTTTTGTTAAAAAGGCAGGCCGCTACTTAAGTTGAAGGTTAAGCTGAGGTTACTTCGTTCCCATGATGTGATGTGTTTAAACAAAGGAGTTATTTAGTTTTTAGTCTTTATTAAAAATCTTGCTACTAAATGGCTACTAGTTGTTAGGTCGTTTGCGATTCCTGATTTCTACTTTGACC
Organism: Manduca sexta; assembly: GCF_014839805.1. Lineage (NCBI taxonomy): Eukaryota > Metazoa > Arthropoda > Insecta > Lepidoptera > Sphingidae > Manduca > Manduca sexta. The sequence continues at coordinate 8,003,552 of NC_051136.1, forward strand.
TGTACTACAAGAATTAGAATAATTAGTGACGAATGACCGTTCTCCTTTTTCTTTAAAAAGCGGTGACAATGCCAAAAATAACCCATTTTTTAATATCTGGTTTCACGCTTGACATGGATTCTGAGGTTGCTTTAGATATATTGGTTAACTTAAACATATTTGGATCGTTTCTGCTCTACGTAGTGAATCACTTTTACATGGCCCTGGAAGACTGGAAGTCATTATCCCTTAAAGGCATTCAACTGCGTTGATCAACCGAATCCTTAGTTCTCGCAATATAAAGACTTAATTACTAAGTAGTGTTTGCTTCATCTCATGATCTTTTACGTCGATCGGGTCGTGAACAAAGTACATCTATAGGGTTTTTCTTTATTTTGTAGGGATAATGCAATTACCACTACTTAAGGCAGCTTGCAGTCAGATAAAAATACGATTTGACTAAGCCTGATATTTTGCTCCTTAGCCTTCTTTGCAAAGTTTAAAATTTGTCGGGTATTAGAATCAGGTTTAGCGAATATTTTTTTTTTAACAAATAAAGGGATTTCCAGCAGTCTATTACGCTTAATTAAATATTGGACTACCTAATAAGGTGGTCTGTGAAAGCGAGTGAAGTCAGAAGGACCAAAATGACAAAACGAGGGTATGGGTTTTGGACAAAAACATTTAAAATGAATTTAATCGCCCTTACGTGTCCATGTGGTGTCGTTGTTTGTGTATAAATAGGTTCTAATCATGTTATTAATGACATAGTTTTTGCTTATCTCATATAAACTCATAGGAGGGCTAAGGTAAGGGGATTAAGGTGAAATTACCTAATATTATAAGGTACCTATCAACATTTAAATGTATTCCTTACTTAAAGAAAACTATTAACATAACATTATAACTTTAAAAACACGGTTTCCGTTTCTAGTTATAAATAGCTCGACCATTTAAGTTTAAAAATAAACGCACGATGTAAATATCGTGGGCAAAAACAAGCAACGTCCAACATGCAATTACGACTAATCAGCTGACCGTGGCATACGATTGAAATTGCATAGAATGTAAAATTGTATCATTGCCTATTTCTAGACGACACTACACCGCATTACATTAATTATAATTTTTGGATAATATTAAACGTACTCACTTACCTAATATTGATATAAGCGTTTTATGATTGTCTTGCAGAATTATTCGAATAATACAGTGAAAGGAATATTTACTGCAGATAGTGGGTATACGCTTATGTTCTTTAATAACATCTAAAACCGGATTGTTAGCTGGTGAGAATTCACAGTTTGTAATTCACGTAAGTGCACGATCACCCCGATGTAACAACTCCTGTACTACTAACTGTACTAACGAGTTAGTAGTAGCTATCTATGTCAGAACATCTGGTCATCTACGGCACCTTAGCAACCAGATACTATACGCGGCAGACGTAGGGGGCAGACGATAGGTAACAAAAGATCATTTAAGAGTTTGCGGGGTCAAGTGTATTGTCGGTTCGCCAAATTGTCGGGTTGACTCGGTCAATGGCATCACACAACGAACCACCTTTCTAGTTTACCTATTTTATTCTTTTTATATATTCACATCTAGTATTTTACTATTTTTGTATCAGTAGCAAAATATAAAATGAATTATAAAAATAAAAACCATGACTTATTGTTTTCGCTGGTACATCCCTGGTCTCTATAAGTAAATTATTTATGTATAAGTGGCTATATCCATTCTGCCTGGGTCCGTCGTTTTGTCTATTTCTACAGGGAAGCAGCAGTTTGCAAGCATTGTTTTGTTTCGATTTTAAGAATTATAAGAATAATAGCTTTTCCTCGCGGCTTCGCCCGTGTTAAGTATTAGATAAAAAGTAGTAAATGTCCCTTCCAGGACTTCTAACTATATCCATACCAAATTTTATCGAAATCCACATGTAGTATTGATAAGATTGTGGAGCCGTACATCATATTTTTAATTAAAATATTTGTATGAATTTTGTACGAATGAGCCTCCTTAACTAATGTGATTGCATGATATTACTGTTTAAGATAATAATCATTGTTATTTATGAAGTACTTAACACTTCCATATTTTGGTTTTTAAATTTTTTCTGGTTCAAAATCCTTTCCTGTGTTCCCTTCCCTTAAAGGCTTGAAACACCCATAACTACAAGCTACAAGCGTCTCATCTCTGTCATAAAAATAACGTTGTTATCAAACGTAAAGCTGGCTAAATAAAGCAAAAACTAAATTGAATATAACTTAATTATGAGGACTTTTGTATACGATAATTAGTGTATCTACCTATTTATATAATGTAATGCTTTCTCTTACACACTCAGTGTCCATATAGGTGTCCGTGTCTGCACTATTAAAGTACGGAATGTAGACTGTGTAGCTCGCTGGAAATGCTATTAGGGCCAATATTTTCCAATTTACCTTACTAGTGCAATGCCCTTTCTGTTATTGATAATTGTTTTTCTAGCTTTATCCTATTAATATTACAATCGTTACATTTAGCGAAGTCGTTCGGATGCTTGTTAGTTGTAAGACAGACACGTATAAACTGATGAATGAAATTTGACACACAGACAACACATCCCGGAACCCTTTTATCTTAGAAAAATGCAATTATGGTCTGTTGTCTTGTGAAAAGAATTACAGGCGTGCCGAACGGCCAGTATCTGTTTATTTTAGGTAGCAAAGAACATGTTTGAACATTCCCACTACCATCGTAAATTAAAAATAAATAAATTTAATATAATTGTTATATTTCAAAAACTGTGATGCTGATGCACATGTGAATTGGTTGAGAATATAATATTATACGTGAATGCTAAGGTACTAGTGACTCGCCGGACTTTGCTAATAATATTGTGGGGATTTATATATTTTAAATATTATATCTACTAGGTATTTTATACAATAATGTAAAAAAAACGTTAAAAATTAGCAAGTAAATACTATACTGTGTAAAATTTGTGTTTTGCATATTATGTATTAAATAAGTAGGCATGGAGAAAGAAGATGATCTCAATCTTAACCCACCTGTGTTCCTTACTATGAAAGATAAATTTGTGGATCTGTTAATTGTAATTCATAATATTGATTGCAGCTTAGTGAATGTGTAAGTACAGTAGTACCCCCCCGGTGCCCAAGGAAAACTTATGTACGATGCTCCGTGCGACAATTTCATATTTAGTTAGGGGTCAATCACAATTTATTGTGACGAGAAGAGCGAGAGTTTGTCAAGTGACCGATTCTGACTGCAATTTAAAAGTTGACCTGCCTTAAAGTTCAAACACGTAGGTGGCCGATACAAAACATGTGATGCACTTTGCACGCGTGATATCTTTGTGAAGTATTGATCGAGTGGATAGCTTGTGTTATTTGTCACTCAGAAATAATTTCTTGTGCCTACCTGCGTTTATAATTTAGGTAGATTTTTGATTGCGGTTATAACCTTTATACATTTATATATTAGCCGTAGCTGGTAACTTTATCGCACATAGTGTTGGGATAGACGGACCTCAATATTATACATTACTCAAATTTTTACACCGTATAAAATAAACGACATCAAAAATAAATATCGCATTGCATGAGTTTTATGTAAATCTGTTTGTATCTATATGTGGAAGAATATTATAACTTATAACCATGTATGGACTGTGGACAATATGGATAATCACGCAGCTATCTATTTATATATAAACACATGATACACATTTCAAAGTACATAATTTAAAATCTTACTCTTACTTGCTCACATACTAACAAATATTATAAATGCGAATGTTTATGAAAATATTAAGATCTAAGAAGACAATACAGAACCCGCTGCCCGGATTTTGATGATATTTGGGACACAGATAAACCATGGCTTGGTTTGCCAGATAACTGATAGGTTATTTTATTTCAGTAGATATCTATTTAATGTTTTAATCTGATTCTTTCAATAGACGTTGCGGGCGTCGTACAAATGGCGCTAAGCGTCACTGTAGTGATTTAGTGACTTGAAGTAGGAGAAGATTTTTACGCAAGCGAATCCGCGAGCAACACTAGGTGCACAGCGTAGATTTATAATGCACCAGATGGCCTCATAAAGTCTGGGAAGGTAAAACATCCTGAATATGGTTATTTATTCTGGTATGCATCGTTTTAGTACAGAACGAGAAATACTATTTCCCTATTTCCTGCTTTACTTAATACCAACATAGGTACTAAAGACAATGTTGTTCCTCATATTGCAGTAGGATAGGGCTGCCATATAAACTGCCATACAGCTAGCTGGATATGTCTCGGCTTGGAGCGCTGTATCGCCGTGTGTTGCCATAACCGTTTAGTTCGGAAGGGAATATTTATAGCATTATATGCATGACTATTCTTTTATATACGCGAATGAATACACAATATTGGCCGTATTAAATAAATGTAAGTAAAAAAGCTCCCGCATTTTTGTAACACTAATTACCTTTAAGAGTTAAAAATGTCCTGTATTGTCTTCAAGCAGTTATAGTAGCCCTAAATAAGGAACTGGTTTTTAGTTAGAACTTGTTTTGGTTAGGTCTTATTTAACTACTTCATTCCTTCCAGAATTTCCTAGTTATAAGTAGCATTCCCAAAGTTCTTAGATAAAACTAAGTTTTGCCAAAAAAAATATTTTGTAAAAATGATTGGTAAATATTAAGGAATCACTTAGGTATCGTTAGAATTTAAAATAATAACTACGTGCCTATTACTCGTGATATACATATAATATAGGTACTATTTTATTCAGATCCTATAAGATTTGTACATTACTAATTGTATAAGTGAACATTAATGATATTATAAAACATTATTGCCTGAATGACAGTATCCAGATTTGATAAAGCACATTTGTTTTGCTTCCTGGTTTTATTCAGAATTGGATATTTAGATATATTAACACCCGTTTGCTGTATATTTAAATAAATAATATTATTATATTTACTCTACAAAATATATTACAACTAAATAAAATCATCAGAGTGATTACTGAAAAATCCTCAAGCATTTTTAACATTACTTAAACATGAAACTAAGTAATGATGAATAAGATTTGTTAATTTCAAATAAAATTGACTAAAATTTATTTTAAATTTAATTTTAAATTACTGAGTGTAATGTAATAGTTTTTAGAATAAACTTACTTATAGTTTAGCATGGCAATATTATTTAGGTACCATTGTTACAGTCGGTTAAGCTCTATCGTTTAGTCACGCACTAAGACTGTTCTGTAGTCTCATCAGTAATTACTGAGACCACAGGACATTACTATTACTACTACTACTAGGTTAACAGAAGTTTTTACCGATATTAATTTGTAACCAATAGTACCTATTTTAGTTATTTGTAACTTGCAATAACGATGGATATCGGGAAAAACAGTTTTATCTAATATAAAAAGCTTTCAAATTTTGCTTTTCCAAATTGTAGTCTTTGTAATATTTTGTATAATCCTCGATATGATAAAAGATATTGTAGGTCCTATCAAATAAAAAAATATTGTTCGCCTTAGCTAACCTTATATTATTGTCGGTTAATTGTTTAAAAGGCTGACAACTTTAAAATCATCATGCACTTGATATTTTTACTTAATGCACCCATTATAAACCGAAATAAAAAATAAAAAACAGAAATAAATAATAAAAAAAAACTGTAACGAAAAATATTATGGTTAGTTAAAATGATCCGAAACATGTTCCCAATTATAAAGGCTTTTTTAATAAACCAGATATAGTATGGAGGACAGAGTTCGGAGTATCTCGGAATCTGTTCATGGTTGCACGTTTACATTGTCGTGTAGACAGCCATAAAAACGGAATTATGCGACTCACTGGACGGGAGCGAAGATGCAATAAAAACTATGGCGGTAAATGCAAAACTCGCTGCGACTGAATTGTCATCGTTTCCAAGAATTTTAATTTCTCGAACAATTTCTAAGTGCCTTTACCCATCTATTACCTTGGTTAATTAAAACTTGAAACGTTTCTATGCTTGATTTGTAGAGCTTGTTTATAGTCGTTTCTGGATAGTTATTCATTGCTTACTTCATGTATACTAGTTACATTATTTCGTTGTGACTCCCAGAGGTTATAAGACAATTTATTCTTAATATATAGATGCAACTATAAAAAATTTCTTTAATGGGTATTTTAAGTTTACTTTTATGGTAGAGCAATAATGTCATCAATCATAACTTTGTTATTTCTATCACGTATAGTCAATTCTGTAGTAGTATATTATAAGTATGTACCTAATCGAATGGTAGAAAAAATTGTAGATTAAAAAAAATAGAACTTGTTTGTACTTCAATTAAGATATTCGTTTAATTTTGTATAGTAAGTGTTAAATTAATATTTTTCTCACATAATTTAGTAACTGTCGCAATTATCACATAGGTTAAAGGTAAGCAATTATGAACTACATACCTTGTTTGATACGATGAGAGGTAGCTAGTAGGTTTCTTAGTGGTGTCAGCGGTCCAAGCAGTAGATTTAAGTAAGAGTTGTAGGTAGGATGCACCGAGGTGTCTGTTATGCGTGGTATACAGCTGGTGGACGGTGAGCTGTATGCCGTATCACAGAAGCACAGGTCGCGTTCGTACACCGCACACTAAGGAGGCGCAACGTCCACCAGCGCGACCGCTGTCAGCACTCGTGCCGCCGCGTGCGCCGCGCCGTTAATATAACTGATGATGGGCGGCGCGCGCGCACCCGACGCGCCGCTGACACGCCCCGCGCCGCGCCCCGCCCCCCTCACAAAAACAAAGTCACCCCTGGACTCCGTTCCAACAAGGAATTCAACTCTAATCCGCCGACATTATTGACGTTGCTTTATAACATCAGATACAAGTATAATTAAAATGTATCGGGGTCACCCGGATTTGCAACGCGTCAGGTTTGCTTTTACATATCTCATATATGCTATTATTACACTGTGTTATTATAGTTTTTGTCTTTCATGTACACTACGTGAGTACTTACAAATCGTGTCATTCATTCAACGTTTCAAGATGATAATTTAAATACCATATGTCTTCATCATATTATCCTGAACAGAAACGGGTATGTAGCTCAAGGAGACAGAGGTAATGCCTGACCGAATTTAATCATAAATGTTACGCTTCAGATAAGTGCAGTAGGTAATTTGTTATGTTTTAATATTAGTAAACACAGCCGTAAACAGTCACATCTATAAATAAAAAAGGTGAAACGAGGATATAAACAATGAAGATGGAATATCCCCAACATTCCACTGTACCGATTGATTACATCTTTTCCTACACAACCTACATAATTAATAGTTTCAACTTTTGTGTAACGATACTGATGATAATTACATAGCTCCTTACTTATTCACTTGTCTCCACCGTCTGTCCATATAATCCGCAAGCTCACTATGCACAACTGTGAATACTGTATTCAAATTATAAGAATTTCTAACTTCTGCGTCTAACGCTATACGCATTGCACATTATGCCAACTGTCATCTGGGTTGTTGAAATGTCTGTAAAATTTTTGCTCTTTGTCGAATTTTACGAAATGGTATTATTCTCTGATCTTATCAGTAGTGGCCTTAACTAATACGAGGCACTGAGGTGCATATTTTTGCGTTTCCTTATTTCTTTGTGCCCTTTTCCAGAGGCTGGCTTTAGCCAGCGCAAAGCCCTGGGTAGGAACAATAAAGAAGTTACAGATTTTAACAATTTCGTAGATAAGATGCCTAAGATGCGTTAGTAAACAGGATGGTCATCTACAAAAAGGATTTCGATTAACCATCATGCGAAGTCTATCGTTTAACCTAAACGCAAGGCTTCAAGTGATTATCCGGTTTGCCCCCTAAATTCGCCACTAATTTTGATTATGCTGGCAGAGATGCATAGGCGATGCTGTATACTACTTTGATCAATCAAAATGAAATAAATATTAAAAGCATGTCTTCATAGAAATCAACAATATCCAAGGCTGCTGTAAACTTAAAGTGCTCAATGTTCAATTTCCCCTGTGTCATACACGCAAGTTACCTATATGTCATATGTGTATTACATATAGGTACACATCTTATCCCTCTAAGAACTAAGTTGATAACTACGTACCTAACTACCTACATTCATTGTGTTCCTCGAACACTACATAATATATTTTCTGTAAGTATATTGGATGCACGTGCGAGATACAAAAAGGTAGGTTAAGAGTTTAAAGTAATACTTAGTTTTATTATTCAGAATATTCTCTTCACTTCATATCTTGTCGTATTTGCTATACTTGTATGTAGGTATATACATAATTATAATATTATTATGATGATATCTAAGCCGGCGACCTCCAGTTAATTTATCTTTGAAACTTTATCTTTGGTCTCAGTAGTTTTATGTTGTTAACATAATTATAATATTTGAGTTATCACTAGTCTGCTCCCCGACTTAATAATTGGCAATGATAAAGCTCCAAAGCTGTCAGTCATCTGATAACCAGAGTAGCTAGTTGACGCCTTCGAAAATATTTGTTTATTTATAGAACTGTCTCATTACTATCTATTTATAGGTGCCGATAAGTCATTTTACTTAGACGTGATAGACCGACCAAGAGTACCTAGAAACAAATCCAGAAATTGTCTTGCAGGGGTGTATTGGAGTTAAATAAAATTGATTTGAATTTGTTTATTAATCTATTTTAAACTGATCGATTTATAGGGAAATGTAAAGTAACTCTCCGATTTTATTAGGTTAATGAGGGGGCGTTAAAACTATTATAATATCCAAGAGATCAAGAACCAAAATAAATAAATTTATTTTTCGCGTTTTAAAGTTTTTGTGGAGCGCTACACTGATTCACATGAAACTTATTGTGAAGTTAGTTTTATAAAATTCTAAGAAAGAACACATAAACCACAATAGGTATTAAGTATTGTCCTTTGAGAACGATCGTGGGGACTTAGAGAAAATATAGAATAAAGCATTGAAATAAATTTGGTTTCCTTAACGTTTATCTCTTACATAGATAATTATTAGTACAATTTACACTGAGAACGTTCTACTTATAACGGATAACATATGTAATTTATAATACTTATCTGCGTGTCTAATGCTGATCTAACTTTAACGAGAAATTACTGGAACCGGGTAATAATATGAGTTCTGTTTGGGGCTCAACGCTTAGAAAATCAAATCTGAAGACGTCTGTCAGGTTTACGAGGTATACACATTGTTTACTTCTACCTTCAAATATAATGCCTCCAATACTGTCCTATTCCTTTTTGCAGGTCATTGTTGTCCGTGTATATTGCACATTATAAGATTTAGTAATCTCCATACATCTTAGTGTTATCAGTGAAGTTGAATCCCATACACGTATCTAATTCATAGTTCCGAGAAGGTAGTTAAGTTCTGTCTATGAGAAAACGCGAAGCTTTTGTCGCGACTTTAGTTGTAAAAAATATTCGGACAGACCCTTCGCGTCACTAAGATTATATGCGTATGCAGTTTTAGGTAAATACAGTGCGGCAATGTAGTGTTAAGGATTCGAAACTTAACAAAGTCTTTTTACCACTGTCCCAATTACATTGTTTGTAATTCGGGACAGCTATCGTATTCACAAGAATAGAAATAGAATATGATTTATTTGATTGCTTGCAATCTCGAATAGGATTGACAAGGCCAGATCATGTTTTATACCAGCTAATAAACAACGTCTCATTAATTGCAACTAAGTGATAGATATTGCTCAACAAGACGTATTTAGACATATTCCTTATTTTACCTACGATATCATTAAGAATATTTGGTACAATTATTTTTAGGTACGGAATTTGTATGGTTAAGTTATCTAAATGCATTTTTAAATAAGTAGAAGCTTTAATATCTTGAGTTAAAGTTGTCTTGAGTGTCAGTGGTATGCTCGTATTTGTTGAGTTGTCGTAGCGTGACTTCCTTATTTGTGTTACCTACAAGTGTAACAATATGCTTAATTATAGAAACAATTACGGTACTTATTGAAATTTAAATGATCCGTGAATACACGAGAGAGAAGATAATTGCTTTATATGAGATTCGTACCCTCTAAGCAGAAAATATAAATTGATGGAATATTACTGGTTGCATAAGGTCACAATGATACACCGCATGTATAGATTACTATTTTAGTTACGTGTAGAGTTATATATATTATTTTTACATGTTTATATAATAACTAAACAAACCTTTATGGTTATTTTATTTAAAATGAGGAAAATAGTAGATACGCAGGTGAAATCATAAGTATGTGCTGATGTGTGTTGTGGAGTAAAATTTTACTTTGTAAACTTGACTCTTATTGTAAATATGAAGAGCAATTTGTACATTCTTCAGAGACAAATATGATTACACTAGCTTTTGCCCGCAGCTCCGCCCGCGATATAAAGTTTTTCAGGCTAAAGTTTTCCGTTATAAAAGTAGTAGTTTCCCGGGAGCCTATGTTCTTCCCAGGGTCTCAAACTGTCTCCATACCAAATTTCATCTTAATACGTTGGGTAGTTTTTGAGTTTAACACGTTCAGGCAGACAGATGCAGTGGAGGACTTTTGTTTTATAATATATTTTTTAGAACTTTTTAAGAGGAACAATCCCGTCATACATCATTGTTACATAACTCTAACCGTTTACGCAGCGCACGCAACGGAAGCTCTCAAAACTAATAAATTGTTCCCGTTTTTGCAATATGTTTCATTACTGCTCCGCTCCTATTGGTCATAGCGTGATGATATATAACTTAGAGCACTCTACAAACAAAGGGCTATTCAACACAAAAAGAATTTTTCAGTTCGAATGGGTAGTTCCTGAGATTAGCCATTACTGCTCCACTCCTATTAAGTATAGCGTGATGATATATAGCATATAGCACTCCACGAACAAAGGGCTATCCAACGCAAAAAGAATTTTTCAGTTTGGACCGGTAGTTCCTGAGATTAGCGCGTTCAAACAAACAAACAAACTCTTCAGCTTTATATAATAGTATAGATTACCTTTTGTCTGCGAATGGAGAGGAAATATGTTGCATTGCAAGATTATTATAACGAATTTAATTCGAATATATAATTACATAATATATAGGGCTGGTTTTTATCGACAGTTGAAAATGATTCTTTGAAAATTATTATCTTTGTAAGTTTGACTGATCATGTAAAAACAAAGGTAAATTATACCTGTGTGAAGTAGAAGGTAAGAGCAGGTTGGTATATAAATATGGAATAACATGGAAGTGGGTGAAATTAGCTAATTAGGCCATCGTGATGGACTAAGACCTAGACACTTTCAAGTAAATCTCGTACTCCCACCTAATGTCCGTTCTTTACTTACTACATTTTGTAGAGTTCAATGGATACACATAATTAGTATACGGTAGGTAATCAACTGCCCATGTTGCATTTAACATATTATTATTTAAGCTTAAATCAATGCGAAAAACATGCGTCCAGTATTAAAATCTGTTTCCGTAAGTAAAATGTAATATTTAAATTTTATGCAATTACTTAGTGTTTCCATTTAGATAAATACTGCTACTGTATGCTCTATTTATATGTCAATTCTTACATATTATATAATAAATATAAAATATATGAAGTGACTTATCCCGCTTGGCAACATGCTTGTGATTGACCCTAATAACTCATAAGTCATAACATACTTAGTCATAATGCTTCCCAGCCGATCATAAATTGCATTATATTAATAATACTGGCATTATGTAGGTACTATAATTGATCAATTTAATATCATGTTCTAATACTAATAACTTTGGCAATACGTTTTAAGAAGGATCCAATTGTGTCTAATATTTGTAACACACTTGCAGTGACCGAGCCCAATTTAGAGTGTAACGCAGGATATTAGGACCGTTACTTGCAGGGATTAATGTAACCGGGTCGTGGCGTGGTTCACAACTCGCGGCCCACTACTCAACGCAATCTATTTATAACTTATCCACTAATGCTTCTCTTGACCAACTCCCAGTTGAAGTCTAATGCAAGTGCACGCGTCGAACACTGCACTCTATGAACTGACAGTGAATATGTAGGTACTTACAGACCTATGTATAACAATACTGAGTCCTTAAAAAATTCATAATGACAAGCAGGTGTATTTTGTATTTACAACCATTTGGTTGTGTTCTGTAATCAATTAGTCACTTACTTATTATACATTCATGCTTTATAGGCAGGTGCCTATAGGAATAGGTAGGTACCTATTCCTATAGCTTCTGTTCCGCAACTGCTGTGGCTGCCACCTCCTTTAGTCACAGGACCTTGTTACTGTATGCTCGTAGAGTGAATGTATTCAGCGATGTCCTAAATAAATAATAGACTTACCAATATTACTCCACTTATTTTGACTCTTGTGCTTCACAAAGAATAAAATGTTATCTTAGTCCCCAACTTATTCTGAATTTAATATAGGCTTAGGCTATTCAAGTGCCTGTTTTACATCTACATCCAATCCAATGATATTTAGAAAGTTCTCCCAACTAGGCTATCGCCCTTTAATTCATATCCTTACATATTATAATTTAAAACTAAGTCCCCCACCGCGTCTGTCTGTCTGGACGCGATAAACTCAATAACCATGGAACGAATTGTAATGAAATTTGGTTTGGAGCTAATACAAGACCCATCTTCCCCGAAAGTACGCGTCTTATTAATTTACAACCAACACTCTTAAACAGACAATTGAATAAGTAATATTTTGGTAGTTTAATTTTTTTAAATTGACTGCCTCGGTGGCGTAGTTGTATTGCACGTCCGGTACAATAGCGCTCTGAGGTCCTGGGTTCGAATCCCGGGTCGGGCAAAGTGATATTTGGGTTTTTCTGCTCAGTATCAGCCCGGAGTCTGGAATTTGTGCCCGATATGGCGATAGGCTTCGCCCCCTATCACATCATGGGACGGAACATACTTGGCGAAAAGTGGGTGCCCTAGTTGCGCCTCTGCATACCCGTTCGGGGATAAAATGCGTGATGTTATGTATGTAATTTTTTTAAAAAGATCTAAATGCATATTAAAAGCGCTCACGGCCGTTCGCTCGAGGAAGGATCATAACTACTGTAACGACCCATAGCTCCTTTTGTACAAACCATCGCTATCTATTTAAAAATTTAAGAAAAAATCCATATATTTCCTACGAAATCAAATTACCAAAAATAAAAAGTAGGTAAGTAATATTTTAATTTAGGAAATTGTCTAGCTATCCTTATGCCCAAGTTCAGCTTAATCCATTCAACGGTTACTGCGTTTACTTCTACAACGCATTCTAACATTTTATAAACTTTCATAATTATAATACTATAAGTAAAGTAATAACTTATTTTATTAAACTTTATTCTAGAGTTTTGAATAAGGCTTCATAATAATAATAATAGTCTCTAATCCATGAGTTTATCTGAACTGAGTAGACATATTCATCTTAAAGTTACCTACAAAATAGGTACAATTATGAGGTTTCATTACAATGACAATATTTTATTACAAATTCATAAATACTATTGGACCCATTCTACTCCGCACCAATGTGTTGATAATGTACAAAAATATTTGAAAAGCATATATAATAGGTTAGGGAAAAGGTCTTTTCGTATATAGTATGTATAAAATTGTATTAAAATCTCTTTGACTGTACTACTTGTACCTGGCTGGTTTTGATGATATTAAAAAGTTTGCATTTCAAAACAACTATGTTTATAAAAACAAATTAGTAAAATGTTGTTTTCAGATATTTTTCATTTATTTTTCTTTTTGTCAAAAACGTGCGTAATAGGTACATTTTAAAATATTATAAAAAAATGCAACGCAAAGCTCGAAAACAATTATGACGATTTTGGATTTAATCTGGATTTTTTTATGTCAAAGATGCACCCCATTCTGGTTGCTATTTTGCGGATAAAGTGGAGTTAAAATTACTTAGTGCGTTTGAGTTTAAACTCAAAAAAGATTACATTGAAAATAGTGAAAACTAGGTGATTTTCAATGCTTTCTGAAAAAAAAACTGTGCATCAATATGTTTCATGGAAGAAAATAGTTAATCGGTTGGATATAAAGGCTGGACGAACACGTACTTAATAGATTCAATATTATTATTTAATATATAATAGATTCAAATAAATTTTAAATCATTGCGATGTGGAGATGCGGTTACCTGGGGCCTTATTCTCTATTCCGCACGTTATTTTAACAGTGCGTAACAAACACGTAACACAACGCCTCATGTTTAGGACTATAGAAATTTGGCTTACAGAATACCATTCCACGCACATTTCTCGAAGATAACATGACACGGCCGCGTTACGCGTTTACACTATCATACAGAATAAGGGCCCTGACGTTTAGGTACAACAGGTGTCCCAAAAATAATATTGATTTTTTTTTATTATATAATAAGAAACACTATTAGGTATTATTGAAATTCTGTTTATGTCATAAAAATTATATCCAATCTCCAAATGTGAACCGTTTTACTAATCGAAGTGAAATTTAGGAGAACTGCGCGCAAGGTGTTTACAATGATTGCATTCCTTTCCTGTCCGATATTTTCTTTTAAATCATTCGAGCTCGTGGGATTAATACTATAAAGCCTTATGTGATGTATTCCTATACGAAATAATCGATTATCGTCGAGTTCGGGCAGAACTCGCTCATTTATGAACCGATTTGGAAAAATCTTTTTTTATTCGAAAGTATTTCTCTCCAGATTGGTCCCATCAAATTTTTTTCAACATCGCTTCGGTAGTTTGGTTTTAAAATTAAAAAACTAGAATAATTATGTCGTCCAAGAAAACGAAATCGCTTAGAAAACGAAATTTAGCTTTCTTGTGACGTATTTAGTTATGTTTTTGCATTGAATTTGGTTGACTGTACTTCTCACATACTTATACATATAGCATAAACCCTTTTTCCCGTGTCAGGGGTAGCCAGAGACGTAACATTTCATCGCGATAGTCGTACTGTGTGTGAAACATATCAGTTGTGTTTTTTGGTTGGATTTAATTGACTCTATTTTTTACATGCATACATATATGTATATAGCATCACACCTTTTCCCCTTTTCAGGGGTAGGCAGAGGTGTAACATTTCAGCGCGATAGTCATACTGCGTGCGAAACACATTAGTTGTGTTTTTGTGTTGTTGTTAGTGGACTCTACTTCTTACATACATACATATATATAGCATCACACCTTTTCCCCTTTTCAGGGGTAGGCAGAGGTGTTACACCACAGCGCGATAGTTGTACTGTGAGCCAAATATATCAGTTGTGTTTTTGCGTTAGGTTCGCTTGAATCTTCTTCTTACATACATACATATATATAGCATCACACCTTTTCCCCTTTTCAGGGGTAGGCAGAGGTGTTACACCACAGCGCGATAGTTGTACTGTGAGCCACATATATCAGTTGTGTTTTTGCGTTAGGTTCGCTTAAACTTCTTACATTCTTCTACTTCTTACATACATATATACATACATATATATATATATATATATATATATATATATATATATATATATATATATATATATATATATATATATATATATATATATATATATATATATATATATATATGTATATGTATATAGCATCACACCTTTCCCCTTTTCAGTGGTACTCAGGGGTGTAACTCCTCAGCGCGATAGTCGTATCGTGAGCAAAACACAACCATGCCATCGAGACGGTCTATTTTTTGCTAACACAAAAAAGCAAAAAATAAAAATAATTTTAACAAAAATTTAACCGCCTTCAAAAACCACTCAAAACCAAAATATAATTTCACATAACAGTTATATATTGGATACCTATTTTGGAGTCGGTGCCTAATTAAAATTGCTAGTTAAGCTAGATAAATACATTAACAAATATACGAAAACAATGTGCTGCCAGCGTACAAAGTCAGCAAGTCAGATCGTCACCGGAGATGAACGCACCGCCGTAGCACAGCAAATGGAAGCTATTAAGGAAATATTTAAATTTGTGAACTATAGACTACCCAAATTCTTCCCCTGTTACATATAGCTGGTTAAATGTGGGTATATTACACTCCCTGCCCCGAAAAAAGAGGAAAGAAAAAGATGAAACACCATACATGTGCTTGGTATTACACCTTTCACTTCGTATGTTTGTTAGTAGTAAACGCGAACCTACTCCTTTTAATTGACTTGAAAGAAATGTAGCTCATAGATAGACTATGCAACAAATATAGCTTAACTAGCAATTTTAATTAGGCACCGACTCCAAAATTGGTATCCAATATATAAATAACTGTTATGTGAAATTATTTTTTGGTTTTGAGTGGTTTTTGAAGGCAGTTTAAGTTTTTGTTAAAATTATTTTTTAATTATCAATTTATTCAGTAAGAAATTACGAACAATTATGGCAAAGATTCAAAGTTTTCGAAGTGTGTGATGACCCTCCCTCTTGCTATAACCAAGTTTTCTAGGCGCAGCCTGTGGAATTTTGTACAGCCGTCATTAAGAAATTTCCATATATCGTTCCAAATTAACATTGACTGTGTAGTTTCAGTCATCCACATAAAGTACGCGCCGATGATACCGTGCTTCCATAGTGTAGCCCAAAACGGTTACTTTAGGAAATTGTAGCAGCTTCGAATTTTATTTAAATCACGTAATTTTTTTTTGACAGACTTGTCGAAAATTCTCCGATTCATTATTATTCTAAAACGCAACACGCAAACTTCGCTCCTATAAAACGTTTCATAGCGGGAAAATTGCGAAACCCTGAACAATCGTAAGATATCTTCCGCTCAGCCGGCCTAGCATGCGCACGACGACAAAATTTTGTCGACACTTTTTCTCGTGATTTTGTCGTTTATCTCTATATGTCTACCGACACTAACATGCGCGCTCATTTTCTCGACTTGTCACGAGAAAAGTAGAGAAAAATTAATGTTTTATTAATCTGTGGTATTTTTGTCTACAAACCCTAACATGAGCAAATAATTTTATCGTTTTTTGACACATGTAAACGAGATATTTGTCTTCTTTGATATTGTACGAAGAGATAAACCGAGAAAATTATCAATTTAATTTATTCGTTAAAACGCGATGGTGGTATCTTACTATAGTAAAATAATATCGATATACGACAAACGAGAGGCGTGTAAAGTGGAAAGAAGACATATTATACTTAATTGATTTATGATATCCCTTTGCTACAAAACGAATGGCATTGATATTAAAGAAAAGTTTGCTCCCGATTTGGAGTCTCAAGCCAAAGGCATAGCCGTCCGTTTAAAGGTAATTGAATATATTTATTACATACTTAATTACATAAGTAGCTGAGTTTAATATCAATTGAAGTATTTTGATTTATAGATAATGGAATCATTTTTATTTTTTTAGGTGAGACGCGTGAATTTTACGTGCAAGGTATGTTAGGGCTCTTAGATTGTACCCATAGAAAAATAGTACCTCCTAATGAGCCACAAAGTGCACAATATCAAAATATGAGGAAGGATGCCTGCGACACCAAGGTTCAACTGGTAATGTACTATTAATTAATTATTAGAGTTAATAGAAATAAAAATGACTGTACTTTGAGAAATATCTTCACAATTAATACATAGCGTGTTACCTTTCATAAAAATGAAATTAGTGTGCCAACTAATGAGGTAATAAGAGCTATTTAATCAGATTAATTGCAGTTTTAATTTTGTTTATTTTAATACTACAAATACAAATGAGTAACTTGTTTTACCATAAAGTTTTGCAAAACTAGTACCTATATGTTACCAAAAAAATGTCAATGAGGTAATAAGAGCTATTTAATCAGATTAATTGCAGTTTTAATTTTGTTTATTTTAATACTACAAATACAAATGAGTAACTTGTTTTACCATAAAGTTTTGCAAAACTAGTACCTATATGTTACCAAAAATGTCACATTATGGATTCAAACAGCAAAACTCTTAATGTGAATGCCAGGTATCGGAGAAGATACTATTACTATGCAACTTAACAATATGAACAAACAATATCTTGCTTTATTTCTTTATTAAAAACTTCATTTACACTGATTGTATACTGATGGACTTAACAATAATGGATATATGGTTATACACTATTTCAAATAGTTGTTTGACTATATTATTTTACCACTGGTACAACTTCACATTATATTACTATTGTTAAGTAACTGTAGGTAATGCAGTATTTTATGTTACAGTGTTCCAATGGAGGAAACTATTATAAATGACCATCATATGTGAGAAGAACCTGTACAATTATCAGTACCTGCAAGTGTCTCACAAGCAGGATGACCTCAATTATAATAAATAGATATTTTCCTATGTAAATAATGTATATTTTATTATATTCACATTTTAAATATCAAGATAGTTTTCATTATTACAACAAAATCTTCTACACAAATTTAGGCAACAATAGAATATTTCATAATAACTTGTTATACAACAAATTTCCTACAATTACTGTAATGAAATACTATGAACACTTACAAAAAACAGAAATTGCACTTTCAAGTAATTGCTGCAGTTTACTTATATTATTAATTTCCTAAACCAACAGAACAAGAACACAACAGAACAGAACCAAATTTCCTAACATACAGATGTTTTATCTAGTGTATAAATAAAGATACCTAACGAAATATATATACATGATATTAAGTATTTAAAAATGTAGTTTTTCTTAAATAAACTGGTTATAAAAATACATATTTTCATTAAAGTATTAAGTTCAAACCGAGCAACAAAAAACTTTTTGGGAGTAGTATTTGGTAAGCTCTTCAACATGGTGTTGACTGCTGGGCTGGGGACATTCCAATGAATGTAGAGGCACTTGATTCACGGAACTAAAACAAAAAGAAAATATATACTTACTTCATATTTTAATAAACACTAATACTAAAAAACATCAATTACCATCGAATAAGAACAAACTTGAGCTTTGTGGCTGCAAAGTTCAACTTACAACATTGGTGTTTTGCTAATAAGGTTATTGTTTCACTATACTTACATCAATTGGGTATTTTGTGAGGCCCAAAGCCACAGCCATCTCCTTCCCGATTGGACTACTGATTCCATTAGGCATTATGGTACATCGTTCTCACGGCGGGGCGTAGTCACCCGAGGTAAAGTCCGGCTTGGGCACCATATACTCGTACAAATAATTGTCTTATTAGATTTTATTTGATTTGTGTCTTGTTACTTCGTACTCCAAAATAGGGCGGAGCTGTTATTTTGTGTTAGAATCCTTATTATATTGTACAATATTATTATTAATTTTGAATTTGTTTACTTATTTACGTTTTTTATTTATATATTGCTCTTTGTTATGACATAAACTGTCACATAAAACGTCAAAAAAACCTAATTGGATCATAGATCTATAAAAATTGAATGAACTAAAACCATTGTAGCTATATTAGAAAATAAAATGTTTAGAATATATATTTCAATGGGCAACATCGGTTTGTCTTCACGAGTAAACTTATGTCTTCAACGAGGAATTTGTCGATCGTGGTGCGCATGTTAGAGAAAACGAGATATTTATCGACATCGACAATTTGTCTACTCTCGTTCTCGAGATATCTCGTGATGCGCATGCTAGGCCGGCTGGAGTGGAATCTACAACACGTCTATTTTGTGTAATAGACAAAACAAACGTGAAAATATTTATGGGACACTTTGTATATGTAGGTATATTTATACAAGTGTTCTATAAGTAATTTTACAATTTGCCATCTATCGGCCTGGTTATCTTGGCTCTATGATAGTATTTTAAACTGGAGATACGTATAATATTTAAAGTGGGTAGTATTATTTTCGTTGTAGAAATTTAATAAAAACATTAAATTCAAAAATGTGAAAAGGCTTATTAAGTAGGTATTATGCTATCACAAACATGTAACAACTCAATTTTACTTATATGTATAAATACAGATTTACGCAACATTATGTATTGTATTTATTGTTATATGTTTAATAAAAATATTAAAATCGACAATAATCAGTCATACTTATAAAAATTCGTAAAGCTATGCTTAGTTAAGACACAAATTTACTCGATCAGCTGTAACTCAAAACTCGCCATCTTGCCTCTTAATAAGGTTAAAACTTGTTGTTGTTCTGAGGGTTTAACTAGGAAACCGGTGACATTTTTGACAGCTATTTAAGCAATTCCCTAAAACAAGTTTATAAGTAAGACTGATTTATTTATTTATTTATTTATTAGCACTGCCACATTGTACATATAATAACAGTTACACATAGTTACACTAGTTTTAAACAATAATTACTGATATGTACAACAAGTACGGCGTACATAACATTCGCCACAGCACTCAGCGAGTAGCATATTTTTATGGGGCCTCAATACGGTACACATAATATTAATAATAATGAACAATTTTTTAAACTACAGATACAATATAAAAAACAAAATCAAAAACTTAACTTCTATGACAAAAAAATAAAAAATAATATGAGATAAACCATGTAATTGTGAGGGTTATGAAAGTAATTCGTAAATCTTGCGTTTAAAGATCGGGTAAGAGTCATGGAACACGTCTAATTCCTTACAATCTATTAAAAAGTGATTGTACTGGTTGCAGATTCTAGTACAGGGCGATTGAAGACCCAAGTTAGTTTTAGAAAATGGAGTATAAAAAATGTTGCGAGTTGGAGTTCGTGGGTGATTTCGCGGAACTGAAAGGCTGAAACGTTCGAGTATATGGTTACAATTAGTTTTACCGTTTATAATCTTATGAAGCTGACACATGTTCTGGAGTTTACGACGATTAGTGAGCGATAGCATTTTAAATTTATTCAACCGTAGATTATATGGAGATCTATGTGAAAAGCCAGGAGTGAGAAAAGCCAGGTGTCGTGTAAATACTCTCTGTATATTCTCTACGCGTTGTGAGTGCACGCTGTAGAAGGGGCTCCAAACTGTGGCTGCGTATTCTAGATGACTGCGGACTAATGCATTGTACAATATAATTTTGGTGTGCGGTTTGAAGCCCTTACTGTTTCTTCTTACAAATCCTAACATCTGAGCCGCCTTAGCGACTATTTTGTTAATATGTGAGATAAAATTAAGTTTGCTGTCCATATAAATACCGAGGTCACGGATTTCATTTACATGCTGAAGATAGACCCCGACAAGCTCATAGCTAGTATCATATGGTTTCTTTTTACGGGTGTAACTTATATGGAAACATTTATTGATATTGAGTGACATGTCATTCATATTGCACCAAGAACAAATGGCGTTTAAGTCTGTCTGTAAGAGAATCGTGTCGTTGCGATCATTAATTGGTTTGTAAAGCTTCATATCATCGGCAAAGAGAGATATTTTGCTGTGTTTAATAGCAAGCGTGATGTCATTGATAAATATCAAAAATAGTATGGGGCCTAAGTGCGATCCCTGTGGGACACCAGATTGTGCGATATAAGCCTGTGACTCGGCTCCATTAACGGATACTGTTTGAGTTCTCTCAGACAAGTAAGACTTAAACCAAGTGAGCAATGTTCCTCCTATGCCACAGGCGTCTAGTTTCTTCAACAGTAAGCAGTGACTGACCTTGTCAAATGCGCTTGAAAAGTCAAGATATATAGAGTCCACCTGTATACCTTTATCTAGTTCTTGTGAGAGGTCTGAGACATATGAGATCATGTTAGTGCTGGTGGATCGACCCGCTCGAAACCCGTGTTGGAAGTCTGATAATTGACTATCAATGTATTTTGATAGTATTGGACAGATAAGGGATTCAAATATTTTAGAAAAAGTACTGAGGATTGAGATTGGACGATAGTTTTTAACTGAGTTTTGCTCACCCTTTTTATAAATAGGGACTATACGTGCTTTCTTCCATTCATTAGGAAAATTACCCTCGCTGAGGGAACAATTAACAATGAGACTCAAGGGAAGAGCAAGAACAGATCTACATCTGTGGATAAAAAGAGGAGGGATATTATCCGGTCCTGCACCTTTCGAAGTGTCTAGTTTTTTAAGGGCTTTAAGAATATCAGATTCCGTGAAACTGAGTTTAGTTAGAGAATTTGTTATAAGTTGAGAATTTTCCTGGGGTTGATTAGTAGTTGAGGATAATATTTTGTTCATGTTAGGGTTGTAAACAGAAGAAAAATGTTTAGAAAATAGATTAGCAGCTTCAATGTTGGTTTTCGCAATTTGATTATTTAGTTCCATATTTGCAGGGATATACGACTTAGTTCCTCGTATGTTTTTTATATAACTCCAAAATATTTTTGGACACTTTGGTAAATTTGTTTCTATAGTATTTTTATAGTTTTTGAGGCAAATGTCGTACAGTTTATGACAGTTCTTTCGGAGTCTATGGTAATCATCTTTGTCACGAGGATTGTTAAATATATCTAGTCGCTTTTTAGTTTTATCTTTTTCAGCCAAAAGTTGAATTAGTGCATTGCTAAACCAAGTAGGATATTTGTTCTTTTTAATGTTTCGTTTAGGTACCGTTTGTTTAATGATATTTCTTACGAGTTCATAGAATTTTGCAACCATTGTATTTACATTATCACAATTACATAGTTCCGCTTGCCAGTCGATGGCTTTCAAATGTGAAAGTATAACTGTATAATTAGCCTTAAAATAGTTATAATCGGTACGATATTGTTTGCGCATAGGTGTTACATTATTAAATTTAATGTTTACTAACAAAGGTGGGTGTCTGTTATCTAAGTTGCTCAATAAATCAGTAGGTGTCTCTACACTTATGTTATTCAAATTACTTAATACTAAATCGAGAAGTCTATCATCGCAGTTTTTTAATACTATTAAATTGATACAAATTATTTAATGATATAAAATCTATGAGATTATACGCTAACCCAGAATTATTGTTGGACGGTGTCATGAAGGAATTATCTGGTCCTTTAGACCAGTTAATCAGTGGAAGATTGAAGTCCCCCATAAGCAATATGTTATCTGCCTCATTTAAAATTGTATCAACAGATTCTAAAAACTTGATCAAAAGTTCCGACTTTACTGGCGGAGGAAGATACACAACACAAATAGCTACTTTTTTACGTATATTATTGGCGTTTATTTCGAGCATAACCCATATATTTTCAATGTCCAATTCCCATTGAGACATGCGAGTCGAAGGGATTTCATTATTAATTGCCAGTAAAACTCCTCCACCATCTTTTTTAGTAGAGCTAGTATGTTGTCGATCCTTGCGGTAAACAGTGTACCGAGAATCGATTAGCTCATTGTTGGATATATTGGCATTTAACCATGTCTCTGTCAAAGCAATCACATTAAAGTTAGTTTGTAAAACATTTTTTAAAAAATTGTCAGTCTTAGTTCGTAAGCCTCTAACGTTCTGATAATATATATTAAACATAAATTACTATTATCTCTATCTAACTATAATTAAAAATCTAAATTTAAGCAAACTAGGGAAACAAAATATTTTTTCTGTGAAGTTATATCTTATAATTATATTATGTTTTATATATATAACTGCTTATATATATTAATTACGTACGTTCAAGTTGATATTATGGTCAATACTTCTAGATTTTTAATTAATATTGCTTGACTAAATTCGTCCTTTCTTAAATACACGCGTCCGTTACGAGTCCAGACAAATTTATACGCCAGATCTCTTGCTTTCTTTCTGGCCGCAGCGTGCAGAGATTTATTGGCAGGTGTCAAATGCTCTGCAACGAAAACAGGTTTCTTGGTACCTCCAAGCCCGAGATGATGGGAGTTAAGTTTGTTGCTTGGATTCCGTTTATTGTAGTGGGATACGGCGGACAGAATGAGATCACGTTGTCTAGGACTTCGCAGCTTGGCAATCACTGCTCGTGGTTTATCGCTGTCTCGATTAGATTTCGCTACTCGAGTGGCGAGTTGGATGTCTTCAGCAATCAAAGGGGCTTCTACTGTTTTGGTCAACTGTATAACCGTATCAATCAAATTTTCTGAACGATTCTCGGGAATACCATTAATTTCAATATTGCAGTTCCTAGAATGGAGTTCTAATGTGTTGAGCCTGCCTGAGATATCCTTAATATTTCCCTTAAGATGTTCGTTTTCTTTCTGTAGTTCGCTAATTACAGCTGTTTTTTGGTTAAGTTCAGTCTTTAATTCCTCAAATTGTATATTAAAAAAACTCATCGCATCACGAAAAGATCCAATATCTTCCTGTATTGCTCGGAGCTGACTTGTCATATATTCACGATCAACTTTTCGAGCTGCAGTTAGCTCCTCTATTAATATTTCACGGATCTTTTCTACAGTAATTAAATCTTCGGGCTTTCCTGAGACTAACCCTGGGCTTATATTTTGTTCGATACTCGTATTATAATCAGAACTGTTCTCTTTAGTGCGCGAGGAGTTAATGGTTAGTCGGCTCGCGGGTGTATTCAGGTTCTTAGGCACTTTATGTTGCGATTTTGAATTAGGCTTAGCAGAATTTTTTGAAGGCTCCATTTGTTATTTTAAGTACACGTGGTAAGGGAGGATATTATTTAATTTTGTATGAGTTGATAACATTTATTTTATATGCAATAAACAATCTAATCGTTGCAGAAAGCTCAGGCGAAGCAAAAAAAGTTGTAAATGTTTAAATACGTGTTATCGATGCGAGGATGAATGCACTGCGAGCCAATACAAGGGTGCGAAAGAGATAGATGCGCACTGTCTCCGCCGATGAGCCGCGACTCGCGGGTCGCCGCGTTAAGTTGTAAACAATGGCGTCCGCGATGATTAATTAGAAATTATTTGTGTATAAAATTAGTTCAAACTCACTGTATATTGGTCAGTTTTTTAACACAATGTGTCACAGTTTGCTTCAAGTTATAAAACACAATTTAATGTAAACTGTAAGTCAAAATTTACACTGTAGACTATTTTTGTGAATAAAAATTGAGGAGACATAAATTTTGCGTGCGTGAGTGCTAACGCGCGATTCTAACTGATAATCGGCAATAAATAAATATAATCCAGTTGCCGTTATATAAAATGCAAATGAAAATAAAAACACTCGTTTGTATTGTACCTATACAATTAATACAATTAATGATAATATAAGTATGTTGTTTACAATAACAATCAACCTCAGTATGTAGGTCTGTGAGAAATTTAGTGTTATCATGGAATGCTTAAACGTTTAAGATTGGGTTTGGACCATAGGTATCTCATAGCGAGAATCCACCCGTAAAAAGCTATAAGTTGACACAAAGATGACAATTGCTCTGTATGTGGACAATGACGTTTTACAAATAGACGCGGCATACACTAACAAAATGGCACAAAAAAACGGCGCACTATGTGCTATAGTCACGTACCTATACATATAATTACAAATTGGTTCGAAGAAGGAATAAAAAGATGCAGCATACATTCGTTAGAAAAGGATATATATACATCGACAGTTACGTAACAACTTTAGTGCCGCACGCTCATTGGCCAAAGCGCGTGTGACCTACAATCAGAGAAATTTGGGGAAAATTGGACACTTCATTTTAATAAAACAATTTATTGTGTGAGCAGAGAAACATTTATTTTAGACAGTAAGGTGAACTATATAAAAAAAAATATATTAATTGCTTTAAATGCTCTATGTACGTAAGACTAGGTATACAAAAATTCTTTAAGATATAATATATCATCGTCTCCATCATAAAACTCTAGTTATTTAGCGCCAGCGTGTTTACTTTATATAACTTCAAACAAACTTAATTTATTCTTTTTTGTCTTTTATAATCAGTTTTACAATCTATATTAGTTTTGTGTGCGAAATGTATGCGAACATTAATGAATTTATCTATAACAGCGCGGATAAGGTGTAATCTATGATTAAACGTCGGGTGTTGCTCTAGGGAATGAACATTTAAAGACTGAAATACGTCGTTACAACTTACAAACGATTTTAAAATCCGATTTTTAATAATTTGAATATCCTTTACATTAGGAAGGATTATGTGACCTTTTGCATTTATGTGATTTTTAACATTATTTTTGGTTACGTATATGTCACTCTCTAGGAAATGATCGAACCGTAAATATTTACAAGTATTTGATGTATTTTTTTAAATTAAACTATTACTTATTACATGATTTTATTTCATACCGTGTTATTATATTATAAAACAGAAATAGTAGGTTTATAAGGCCTGAGACAGTCATTACCCATCTTCCCCTAGCAGCTCGCATTGACATGACGCGAGCGTCGACCGCCGCGCCGTCGCCATGACAGTCGAATAAAATTCATTCGGTTTATTTGATAAATAATAAGTTAAATAGTGTATACTTACACATGAAATGAAACGTTTTTTTCTTTTATAGTTGCTGTATAATTTGTACATCGTCTAAAAACACGAGAAGGCATTTAATTAATAGAATACAAATAGGTAGTAAGCCGACTAGCCACAACAGTGGTTCGAGGTTGACTAAGTGAACGTCGGGGAATTGCCTTACTTTCGTCTTGCCAGTATTGAGCTCGGACAACGTATCTATGTAATAAAAACATCTTAGTATGTGGATTGACTTACCACCAGATGACATGGTGTCTCAAATGCCCCCTTTTTTGTAAATATAAAATACTTATACTTAAGGCGATACCTCAAGGTCCATTTTCATACATTTTGTTTCGGCTTTAATCTGGGTAACTAAACAAGTATTGGCAAGTAAAGAATTTAAATTCACGTCTAGTTAGTGATTAGTTCTCGCAGTTTAAAGAAAAACGTAAAAATAATTAATAATCATGGATATTTCGGCCTTTAAAATTTAATATGACGAAATTTTAAAGGCAGAAATATCCATGATTATTAATTATTTTTACATTTTTCTTTCAACTGCGAGAACTAATCACTAACTAGACGTGAATTTAAATTCTTTACTTGCCAATACTTGTTTAGTTACCCAGATTAAAGCCGAAACAAAATGTATGAAAATGGACCTTGAGGTATCGCCTTAAGTTTAATTATATATTCCTTCCTATCTTCAACTACTTAATTTGTCTATGCAGACGATTATATTTAGTTTAATCTAGGTAATACCTATCAATAATATAAAATTTTATAAATCAATCCTTATTTCAATATTAACAATTGTATTCAAAATACATAATAAAGCTATATAAGTTATATTATAAATTGATTTAGTGGTGAAAGGTCCGACATTTTCATGAATATTCGTATTTTGTGGCTGTCAATTTACAGCTTATCAAATGTGATTAGTTTCATTTTTATTTCGCTGGCCATTGGCAAAGCAGAAGTCTTCTGTAAATGTTGTTCAGAGTTGTCTTATTTATATGACAAGCTTCCTTTGATAATGTAGGTAATTTAATACATATTTTAGAAAATGTTAAAATAGTCGCAGGTATAGTAATACTTTTTCTTGTGTTCTCAAAAATCATCCTTAAATTGAGCATTTGAATGAGGTTCATTTACAACTTGCAAAAACATTTAACTGTGCCAAATTAACTAGTAGTGGGTATAAATGTAGAGTTACGAAAGAATTTAAGTATGTACACCAAACTGCACTTACATTTCCATACAGAGTAGTCACAGAAAAGGAAATTTATATTGGGTGGCCATTTATAAAACATGTAATAGAAAAATGCGCAATACTCACGTATAAGGGCGAGACAACTCTATCTATTTAAGGTTTTAAGTAGGTAATCTTCGAGCTACCAACATTATTTTAGTAAGACGTTTAAGGGCTTTCAGCTAAAATTGTATATTGGAATAAAACTATTTACTGATTTTATCGCGGTTATTTATATCAGGGGGCGGACGTGACCATGAAGGCTGCAAAGTCTTCGAAACGTCGGGAGAAAATAATAATATAAATACCTAACCACGATAAAATCCGTAAATAGTTTTATTTCAATGTCTAACATTTGCGTAAACATAAGAAATCATTATAAAATTGTATAGTTAGATATGGATGGATACAATATACGTATTATTTAGATATGCAATCATATCTTAGTATTTTTCTTTTACTGCGTCGTCTATAAAATTCAATATGAGCTGGTATTGTTCCCCTTCATAGCAACGCTCATTCTTCTAACGGGAGGAGCAAAAGTTCTAACTGTGCGGGGATGTCGTGGTCTGGAGGGGCGCGGGGGTAGCCTTGAGTCTGTGCTGGCGCGAGCTCTGAACTCCTCAGAGCACTCCGATTGTCCCGACGACGATGTAGAGTCACTACGTTCGAACGTTACTTCGTCTTCTTCGTCTAATTCCATCTCTGTCCAGCGCCGACCTGAAAATACCAGGCATATTTTTTTTTATTTTAATTGAATGATGAGATGAGCATGCCGCTTGCTCTATGGTAAGCAATATGAACACCTATAAACAGTAGCAACATCATATAGAAATTGAATTATAAAGAACTGCGTAGCACTCCACTGTTCTCGTCACCTTGACACTTAAAAAATGTTCAGCTTTATAATTTACGCATGCTATAATTTCCTTCAAACCGGTACACAATAAGTCATGCTCACTTCTGCCTGTGAGCACTCTGTGAGTAGAAATAGACATTGCGGCGATACCTACCATCAATAAAATAAAAATATTTTTTTCACCCCTTTACATTTTTTATTGGAGTATCAGCTCTACAGCTTTTCAGCTTGCTTGCTTGGTTTTATAGTTTTTTAGGGACGACAAAAGTACGAACATTTCCTCAACTCAACGCGAATATTTTTTGTGTTCTCTAATACCTATATTTTCACTGCTGGCCAGGTTTTGAAGCTCTTTTTATTATTCAGCTCGAAAGAGATGTCTCTACATACAGTTTTAAGACAATAACATAACTCGAATAACTGCAATTCGTATAACTATTAAATTATGTTTGTATACGTATTATTAGTTAGAATGATTTACTATTCAGTCGCCAAACTCAAATGTATATGCCAAAATTAAAGGTTAAATGTAATAATATAATCTACTTATGTAGAGGAATAGAAAAAAACATGTGAAGGACTAATTTTAATTGTCTACTTGTTAATACATAATCATAGGTAAATTTACTAACAAAAGGGAGTCCTAAAATCGGCAGTTGCGTCGGATGCAGCTCTAGACAATGGCCGGCCCAGTGCGATAGAGTGAATTTCTCCTTCGGTCCTGCCGCGAGTCCATTTATTACTCACACGCCAGAAACGCCGTGCGTCGCAAAACACACCCCATACCTGTGCCATAAAACAGATCGTAAAAATAATATTACCTATAAGTCATTTACTATAACGCGAAATAAATAATTATCAGAATACTAATTAGGTTTTCGGCAATGTCTTGTTGGCCAACTTGTTTTAAGAAGCAAAACCAAAATGTACGAGGAAAGCTATTTACAATTTCTTATGCTTTGTTCTGTCAGGTCTTTAATAAATTTTTTTCTACTATAGTCTATGTCACACCGATAAACGCGCCTGGTTACAATTTGCTCGAAGACCTATTGATAAATTGTTCAGGTAGTTCTGATAAGTCCTTTGCTAAAATATATAAAATACACTATATATAATAGAGATCATCGAAAATTGATATATTATTATGTTTTTCTATATGATGTATTAGCAATATAATTAGTAAATCTCTATAGTTTACTCGCCTGATCGATACTTTCTCTCACGGAGATTTCGTGAAAACAAACGCAGCCGATTTCTTTGCTTCGTCGTTTGCCTTCCTCCATAGTGATCATGCGGTCTCCAATCTGGTCGGTTTTGTTCCCAACCAATACTACCGGTGTCTCAAGCACGCAATCCTGGGAGTAAATCGTGATTTACCTATACTTTAGTTTACTACCTAAATTTTGTCGCAAACATTTTATTCGCCAACAATGACCTGTTTTCACAATATCCTTTTGAAGGGCGAATTTATTCGAGTATGAAATTCATTTAGATAGTAGTCCAATACTGGTTATATTGTATCTTATATTTTATTAAGAGGCTTTTACAAATAGGTAAGTATATTACCAATAACATCTGATATTCGTAGTAGATAAGAACTTTTGCTTGTGACTCCGACCGCCTAAAACGCTATTGATAAATTACGGGTTATATTTTTATTAAGCCATTTTAGTTGTAGCCTATTTACTGAAGCCTTCATACTACTTACAATTTCGTGAGAATCTCATCGTCTCATAAATATCATTCATAGATAAAACTGATAAGTACCTATATACATTTGATGCATAGTATCTACGTAAAGATTTTTGCGCAGGAGTAAAGCTTACAATAAACATTTAAATAAATGATAATGTTCCTGTATAAAATTGAAACATCTACCCTCATAGATGATGTAAGTCGACGTCGTCTTTTGTTGTGGTTAATAAGAAATTTGAGACGGTGACACTCGTCGAAGGAGCATTTGTCTGTGACTGAATACATCAAAATAAAGGCTTCTGCCCATCTTATGTTGCTTTCCAGGTTTGCGTATTCGGATTCCTGTTTAAAATATAAATCAAAATATATTTTGATACACCATGTCGCATAAATACATTAACGCCGGCAGTAATCAACTTACGTGTGAATCTCCTGCAGAATCCAGTATTTCGAAATATACCATCTCGTTATCTATTACAGTTTGGAAACCATATATTTTTTCCAAATTAGGATCGTATTCGCCGATGAACCTTCGTGTTATAAATCGAACTACTAAGGCTGTATTAAAAGAAATAAGTTTGAATTGCATAAAAGTAGGTATACTTAAAGTTATACAGGTGTATTTTTGGGACGTGGTAGTAAAAGCACCTTCCTTAAGTTCCTTTTTTTTATTAATCGCCCCCGAATAAAAGTTTTGTTATCTTTAAAAGAGAATTGGAATCGCATTTCCTACAAAATATATAGTAAAACTTTTTCCAATTTTTAAAGTACTCAAATCTTGAATAATACCATTGAACCTTAAGTTCCTTATAACTTTTAAGCAACCAGATCAATTAGTATCAAAAATAGTTTTTGCATAAATTTCCCCATGTTTTTGCTGACTGTACATGTTTCCAATATTTGTAAATACATATTTTCAAAATGGACAACCAAAAGATGATTTCTTGCAGCTACGGCGATTTTAAAAGTAGCTGCCCTTACTCTCCTGCCTTAAAAGTTCCCTCTGTATATAAATTTTAAAACAAAAAGTAATTAGTATTGTGTAAATGAGTTAGAAAATAACAGCGTACCTACCTGATTTTCCAACCCCCGATTGTCCTAATACCATGACTTTGAAAGGTCGTGTTTTAGGAGACAATACAAATTTTGCGAGCGAATTCTTGGGTGACGTTGTAGTGTTTACAGCCATAATGGTTGCCATTCTGTTTATTGTTCAGAAAAACAAAATTGGTTTCTCATACTAAATGTAGGTACCTGTAAATAAAAAATGATAATTCAACATTTTTTAAACGTCGAGAAATCACTTCATTCGCCCTTAGTGTGAGATGTTTAATTAATACCTTTTGTGGTCTTATTGATTCATTCATACCGTCTCTGTATTTCAATTTTATTATTCGGTACGCCAATAATTCCGATGGATTTATTATTTAAAAAACGATGTACTATCTGCAACCAGGGTAAGTACGTTAGGCAAAAGTGTGATAGGTCACATGATTTGCGTTGGGCCGTGTCTACAGCCATATTGTCACAAATTCCAAATTCCGGTCTCGTACTGAGCAGAGGAACTCAAAGTTATTTTGCCCGACTCGGGATTCAAACCCGGGACCGGAGAGCTGTTTCGTACTGCGTACGCAACACAACTAAGTACCTACGCCACAGAGGCCTATTGTGTTAAAAAAAGATAATTGTACTTCTTTTAGTATTATTTCGATATTTTAACTAATTTGTGGTCCCTACAAAAGTATGAAACGCCCAATGGAAAAGTCTACCGTCGCCTTCTCCAAACTTTAAAGGATTCTTGAGATCGAATTAAGGAAGAACCTATGTAAAAACATGCTTACTTCTTTTAGTTTGACTTTTAAGCCGGGCTTTGTTGATTTTCCAATACTCTTCATACCAGATTACAACTATACTAACCAGCAGGTACCCATGTACATATTGTAGGTACAGTACGAGAACTACGCTATTTATGTATGTCTAAATATAAACACAATTCATTATTTTAGTCAGCCACGTCTCTTCACATTTGGCACGATCTTGGAAAATACTCCATTGAACACATTGGTTTACAAAGGAATTTTATAATCAATAATCAACATAAAAGTCGTGGCTTATTTATGGACCTTACCATCATATTGGTTTCACCAAAGCTCATTATGCTCACTGTTTGGTTTTAAAACCTGAATCCATCCAAGATTCCTTTTATATCTTTAAATAAGTACAGTTTATTTATGTATTATAGAGTAAGGATAGATTCAGGAATATATTAAGATCCAGTGCAGCACGAAGGTTATTAGCAAGGTTAACCTGGAAGAGGACAGACGACTTGATAAATGTCGCAGGAACACGTTGAATGCAGACCGCTTTCGCATGGTCCGTCTGGAAATCTTTGGGGGAGGCCTATGTTGAGCAGTGGTCTTTATGTGGCTGATGATGTACGAAGTTGAGCAGTTATTCATTTTTAACGTGTTTGGTTTTGAAAATCCAAATTATAAGCATTAATTTCCTCAGATTTACCTATTAAAGTTTTATTTACATTTATATTCTGCTACCTAGCAGTTGAAAAATGCAAATTGTTAAAGAAGCCTGTAGATATCACGTTTGAGAATATTGGTAAAGGATGATTTTAGCTAAGATAATTTAGGAGACCACAAAATAATATATTAATAGTTGAAGTATTTTTGTAATCCACAATGTGGTAAATAAAATTCAAGGGAAATGCGTATGGTAGTTTGGTTATTAGTCTCATTATAATAAAGTAAAATGTTTTTTATAGGTACGCTGATCACAAACGTTTGCATAAACTTTTATGTACAGTCAGCCACAAAAGTTGGTGAAGAAATAAATAATTTCAAATCACCTTTAGACTTTTGTCTTGTCAACAATAGTGTTTACTTTGCTAAAGTAAAGTTCAAAGTGTTATGTAATTTATTTTAAATAAAGAAAAGAACTTTTTGATTGCAGTTAATGTGTATGAGCGTTTTAAAATTTTTAAACTGTTTAGCTACTTTTGTTATAGGTAGAGTCGGCCGACTCTACCTATACCGAAAAGGCAACCCAAAAAAATGTTACCTGTCGGGGAAGACGACTAACTTTAGTTGCAATATATAGTAGAGTTGTTCATCGAACATTTACTGTCAACTTATATAGCACAAAATGACTTCAGACTTACAGAGTAGGTATTTATCTTCTATCGCTTAAAGCTTATACTATTATCTTCGAGTTAAGTTAATGTTTTCTTCCTTAGATACTTTTTTTTTATATCATAAAGTGGCTCAAGTGAGCGACCCACTACTATTTCGGAAATATTTTCTTTTTAATTTAATGAATTATCTTTCTGAAGTTACCTAAAATTATCGTGATGCATTGATATAAAAACGAAACGATAAAAGTGTTAACATTTTCATATTATTAAACATTTCTTTGAAACTTTTTAAACGCTTTTGTTAGGTATTTTCATATTGCACTGGTCATAGCAGTCATAACAAGAAAAATATTAAAGATCAAAAGCTATTTTCGTCTACAGCGTTAAGAACAAAAAAATGTCGAATATCTTGACGCCCCTGCATTTTTACTTTTGCGCAATAGGATTTTTGTTGTAAACTTCAACATTCAGCCTTTTTGTGATACGTAACCAACGTGCATTTTTACGAGTATTTATAAGGATCTACACAAGTACCACCTAACCACATTATCAGAAAACATTACTCGTAAAAATATCGCATCGCTGAAACCAAATGTTAGGTGCTAAGCTCGATACATGTAGAGATGCCGGGGTTATTACAACTAAAATACTCACATATCATTGAATACACGTCTTTTAGTTTACTATTTGAACGGAAAAAATCAATCTTCAGAAATAGTTGGGTATTTGTGTCTCGCACTGTATAATCCCGTTTAAATTTTTATTACAACGATGTGTTGAAAGCAAACGTATACACGTAACATGCACATTAAAAAGCTCGTAAGTAGATCAGTAGCGTGCGGCCACGTTCGTACGCGAGTAAAACACGAATGAGCATAACTTCCTCCTCTCTTTCCTCGGCAGAGAGGTCTCAATGAGTACCAGAACTCGACATATTTGCGAATTAATATAATTTACGTGGGCGAAATGTTTTTGTTTCTGAGACGTTAATGTGTGTTGATTGAAATCCATGTGTGTGGATACATAAATATTAATTATGTAAAACGTAGACATATTTTATAAGGAACACGTTAATGGACAAGTTTGGGGTGGTAGAGTATAAATAGGCCGCCTCTATCAGCATAGTACCCTGTGTTTCGAAAAAAACCGCAGAGAAGCAAAAGGTTGATTTCGTAAACGTAAGTGAGATTTTCAGAAATTCAAATGTCCTTCGTTTCCTAATCTCTATTCCTCCTGTTTAGGACTGGCACACCATCCATTGTGCTTCTATGAATATGGGTATCTATAAGGGGCGTTGATAATTATTTAACATCATGTTAATATTTAGCCCTATCTGCTCGTATAATAATAAAATAAAAAGATGTAACTTCATGTTTGTAAATTTATGAAATAGAGTCCTTACCGTCTAATTTTGAAAGTTTATCTTTGTGCGTTTGCAACCAAATATGTTTTATCTTATCTAGCCGCCTATCATTATTGCGCGATTATCAACATTACCTAGTGTTATTGGATTTGTAAATGAAACAATTTCACATTTCGTCGTGCTGGTAGATGCGCTCGATCCGCATTTCATACATAATTAATGTGACCGGCCTGGGCCATGACCGAGTCGTTCGCTGTCAAGGACAAAACAAATCAGTGCTTACATTTTACGATTATGAATGACTTCTCACAATCACGCGTCCTCCGAAAAAGTTTCGATGTGTGTCAGTCACCTCAAATAAACTGTTGACGTGCAGACCTTCAGACCGCGCACATTTATTTTCCGCATGGGCTATTAATCGCAAATTGCAATAAGTGCACCCATAGCTTATCACAGTTATTTAGCTTCATGTCGTGCCAGGATGCGAGCCTGTCGTTATGTCGGATAGGTTCATCATTAGTTTCAATAATTTGTTTTAATCAAAAGTTCACATTTAAAAATAAAAATTATAATATACCCAAACAAATTTGAACAGAGTGCATCTAATGCAATCAGGGTAAGTATGCTAAGCTAATGCTAGTCTTTTGTTATAGTATAAAGCAAGTCAGATCTGTCGTCATATCGAAATAGTTTAGTTTGCAATTCAGTTAATTTTTTTTATTGTTGGTTGGGTATATTTTTTTATATATTTCTACAACTGTAGAAGTATTACTAAAGGAAACTCCTCTAGTAACTATTATGTCACTATATAAGAGTTATTGCTCGTAAAAAGTATAGGATATCCTATCCATAACGTTGCTAGCAATAGACACCTGCCACATGTATTCCGTAAACACTGCAACAACATATTATGTAGGTTTAAAACTGCTGTATTTTTTTCAAATTTGTTGGTATCTATCATGTCACTTTTTATTGATCTTTCTTATTGATGTGCCAATTTCCCGAGATAAATGTAGCATAGCATATTCATCTGTTATTTTTCGACCAAAAATTTTAATTTTGCCGCTTAACCTACCTAAGCTACTCAAAATATCGTAATTCCTGATTTTATTGTATTTTTGTGCATAACTCTATAATATATCCTAGGTGCAGCTACATGCATACCTGAGTAGCCTAATTTAAACACCTTTTTAAACCAAACAAATTACCATCAGAATGGTTTTAACTGATTTTTAAAAAGAAATTTATTTATACCGTTATATGGTTAGTATAGGTTTAGGTAGGTGTCAGGAAATTTATCGGAATATATGTACATATATATTAGATTTTAAATAATGCTACTGTAATTTGATGTTTACAAAAAAATAATATGTACTTATCTACTTGTGGTGTTCGAAAATATCCTGTTGAATTTTAATACTCGGAAATGTACCTACATAAAATAACCATAGGTTAAATACTAATATTTTTTTTTATCTAAGTAAAACCTTTTATCGCACTTCGAATCCTCGTATGGGTAAAATAACACCTGGATTACTCCAATAACTAAAAACATTGTTATCGTAGTTTGTGGCATAGTTTCCTGTAATAAGAGATGATTACATAGCACAGTCCCCACATGCTATAATACATATTATATGCTTTAAACATCTAGGCTGTTTGAATTTTTTTTTGCTTGCATTGTAACTATTGTATAAATTTTGTACTTTCATATCTACTTAGGCGTTTTGGATAGGAACCACTGCATTATCTGATGAGTTCCATTTAAAAAGACACTAACTAGAGTAATTACTGGACGTTATGTTATGAAAATTAACAATTTATCATTCAGGATAAGCTGAATGAAGTACTAGACAATATTTTGTAAGGTTAGGTTCTGAGTTGCTACCGTGCATGCAGATAGATACCGATGTAGCTGCACCCAGGAAACCCGTGGCAAATTTATGGAATGAGGGCCTTCGTCAGTTCAAAATCTAGCAATGTTTTTCTTTAAGTTATAACACTATTTTTGTTTGCATACTTGAGCCTCAACGCCAAGCTCGTGCACCAGAGTGAACTTCAACAAGTCTTTTTCTGCCCAATAAGTGATAACGACCCAAATCTGTTTAACTTCCATATTTTTGTCATTCATTGACAAAGTAAGTAAGTAAGTAGATATATTTTTTAATTGTTTTGCTCTAAATTACTAGTTAATTTTTTTTAACAAAGTTTCTAGAAGAATGGTAATTCTTTTATGTCTCTTCTGCATCAATCTTTATCATCTATTTATAGTTCACAGGTAAGTACTTAGTAGATTATTAAAGGGAACGTTAAACTTATTGATTTCAAACAACCTAATTACGCGCCTAGGTACCTAATAAGTTTAAAATGTTTGGATAGTGCCGGACTACTTTATTATGTAATGACAAGACCACCTACCGCGACAGGTCATAAGTAATTATAATTCCAAGGTCGTTCTGAGGTTATTGATGTAACCTACCTGCATATTGGTTCGATATCAAATGTTATGAAGTGACTGTTATGTGGAAGAAAACTTAATATCTAAGTAATGATACAAATAATGGATCAGTTAAGTAGTATTTATTCCTTCGACACTGATAATACATAAAGTACTTACCTAGGAAATGAAAATAACGAAGTTAAAATTAAAGCTATTGTTATAATTTTATAATAGGTGCTTTTCAGTAAGTTGAGAGGAAGCTCGAAAATATTTTTTTCTCATAAAATATTTTAGTAATAACGATACGATTTATATTATCATACTAGCTTTTGCCCGCGGCTCCGCCCGCGTTATAAAGTTTTTCAGGCTAAAGTTTTCCGTTATAAAAGTAGTAGTTTCCCGGGAGCCTATGTTCTTCCCAGGGTCTCAAACTGTCTCCATACCAAATTTCATCTTAATACGTTGGGTAGTTTTTGAGTTTAACACGTTCAGGCAGACAGATGCAGTGGAGGACTTTGTTTTATAATATATTTTATAGAACTTTTTAAGAGGAACAATCCCGTCATACATCATTGTTGCATAACTCTAACCGTTTACGCAGCGCACGCAACGGAAGCTCTCAAAACTAATAAATTGTCCCCGTTTTTGCAACATGTTTCATTACTGCTCCGCTCCTATTAGTCATAGCGTGATGATATATAACTTAGAGCACTCTACAAACAAAGGGCTATTCAACACAAAAAGAATTTTTCAGTTCGAATCGGTAGTTCCTGAGATTAGCCATTACTGCTCCGCTCCTATTAGGTATAGCGTGATGATATATATCATATAGCACTCTACAAACAAAGGGCTATCCAACGCAAAAAGAATTTTTCAGTTTGGACCGGTAGTTCCTGAGATTAGCTATTACTGCTCCGCTCCTATTGGGTATAGCGTGATGATATATAGCCTATAGCACTCCACGAACAAAGGGCTATCCAACGCAAAAAGAATTTTTCACTTTGGACCGGTAGTTCCTGAGATTAGCCATTACTGCTCCGCTCCTATTGGGTATAGCGTGATGATATATAGCCTATAGCACTCCACGAACAAAGGGCTATCCAACGCAAAAAGAATTTTTCAGTTTGGACCGGTAGTTCCTGAGATTAGCGCGTTCAAACAAACAAACAAACAAACAAACTCTTCAGCTTTATATAATAGTATAGATGTTAAATTGGAGCTACTTCATGTCATAATTTTATGTTTCAATTCTCCTTATGTAAGCTTCAGAAAAGATCGGACTTTCACAGGATAAGATCGGATAACGTTCTAATATCGCTTCTAAAGCTCATATGATAAGGTCCACAAAACCAAGTAAAATCTGACCAAAGTTAAGAACAGCGAGATTCAACTTTTTCGTTCATTTCCACAACGCTCACAGGTTCTTGGTCTTACCATCGGATGGTATAAGACAGGGCAAAATAAACACCGTCGCCGACTATGCGGCAATTTTTTTTTCTATTTCCAATATTTTCA
Organism: Manduca sexta; assembly: GCF_014839805.1. NCBI lineage: Eukaryota > Metazoa > Arthropoda > Insecta > Lepidoptera > Sphingidae > Manduca > Manduca sexta. The sequence goes on from NC_051136.1 coordinate 8,042,117, forward strand.
AGAACTCTCTAAGTGACGGCCGCAGTGTCTCTACCTAGTAGGTAGGAAGGGGCAAAGGAGGCAGATTAGGACAAATAATATCTTAATTCCAACAGCATCGATACTTTATAAATACTCGCAAATGCAAGTATTTTGAGGGTTCCGTACCTCAAAAGGAACTCTTGACCTACAAAGGTTATAGGATCATTTTGTTGTTCGTCTGTGTGTCTGTCAAGACCTTTTTTTCTCAGAAATGCATAAAGGTATCAAGTTGATATTTACAGCAAATACTCAGGGCTACGATGTTTTTCGGCTGTGTAAAAAACATATTTGTAAGTGTACATTATAGGTATCCCACCAACATATTATAGGCATAGCGTAGTTAGGGGACCTCTGGAAATATTGAAATGTGGCTAACATTATGTTTATTATGTGGATATGCCAATTATAATGTAATTATTTATTTGTTCTATTTGATGCAATAAAGTTTTTATTATAATAGTTACAGAAATTAACTAACAGTAATATGTTGTCTGTTTTTAATGGATTAAAGGAGTTTCAAGTCAACGCGACCAAAAGACCATTTATGCCGCATATTTTCGCAATTTTTGCGATTTTACAAGGGAATTAAAAACCTATACGATACTTCACGTCGAGGTATAATCATGAAGTTTAGTGAGAACTAACAACATATAGCCATCAATATAATAGCACGTGTAAAAGAAAAAATCCGGCACTCGTAAATATGTAGGTAGGTACTTAATTATATGTACTTAAATACCTAGGATACCTTACCGAGAAGTTTGTAGGAACCTTCGGTACGCAAATCAAATTGGCACTTGTTCGGTTTGTTTTTTTAACTAAAATAGTGTGTAAATGATTTGCTATTAATTTGAATGAGTACTTACTTAGGTTACTTAAGTATCTTTCCAATAAATTAGACTACTTTTAATACCACCTTCATTTATTATTACGAAACTAACTTTATGGAGTACCTTTAAACACGTTTTAATGTGCGCTTGTAGGTACAATATAAATTTCCATAAGGCTATACAGACTAGACAAGCACTTCTGCGACAATGAGCATTCATTTCTTCCCCCCTCACTTCAGTGCCTCTCTGAACTAAGCCAGTAGGCTTAGCTACCTCATGTAGATAGTAATATACATGAGGTAAGTATATTACTTACGTACTATTTTATTTTTAGATTTTTTGTTCTTGATAAACCTTTGAACGGTAACCAGGAAAGTGGGTACGTTTTTTAGCAATAATAAAAAGGGTTACTGCGAAACTGAGGTAAGTAACTAAGTGAGAGTTTTAACGTTTTTTGGAAACAACTTTTTATTTACGTACTTATAGTTTTGTTTTAAAACTAGGGGATCCAGTATCCCATTTACAGGTTTACCCAGGTGTTGACTGCAAGGACGCAAATTTTAAAAAAGCTCTATCTTACAGTATTGACTTTATTTTGGAATAGGTGTTGCTCGCCGCTTCGTTCACATCAAAGAGAATTTAATCAAGGGGTTGGCCCGCCCCGCATACAACGCCTGTCCGGTTAAAAAATCTCTAACATCAAAGAGAATTATAATATATATGGAAACCTAAAATACTAGCGATTTATATTGTGCCACCTATATGACGCCAGCACCATCTATTTAAAAAATACACTACAGAACATAATCTATCTGAGTGCCAAATTTCATAGAAATCCGTTCATCTGTTTTTGCATTTATTTCTTTAATAATAGTTTTTTCTCCGAAAACTTGCTTTATGATTCATTACAGTAAAAAAATACCAACTGCAAAACCGAACTTGTTTAGTTACTAGTAGTAAGTAATATTCTAAAAAACCATTTGAATGCGTTCGAAATAAAAAGTTACCTAGTTCAAATTAGTTTACAATAGGTGGGCATCTCCGCTTCAACTAATAATAAAATTTTATCTCACTGGAATAAATTGGGCAGATTAATTTGATTTTGAAATCTTTGGATACCCTATATTCAAGTTACTCTGCACCTCTGTACTAAATGTCTTAAAAATCGGAACTGGCAATACTGAGGTACTGTCAGTTCTCAGCTGTCATGTTGTCAGTTGACTGTCACTCTCACTAGAAAAATAGGTTATGAGGTGGCCCGGGCAACGTATAAAATAAAAGCTTAAAATTATATTTTTATTACATACAGTACTTGGGTTTTGGAGTGGTTACATATTTTCCTATTTCAGTGTATCTAAAATAAATAAATCAGTAAAAATGTCGCCAGAAGAAACAATAGAAAGGTTCAAGCTACTAGGGCTGAATGAACAAAAGGCGAAGGAAACATTAAAAAACTCTAATATTACAAAAATTTTACTTGCCGCCATAAATGAGGTAGATTATTTTATTAGAAATTGATTATAACTATAATTTATAATACTTATTTAAAATGTGCTGTTCACAGGTTGATCTACAGAAGTTGCCATCTGGAGCCGGTATTTTGATATATCATCTGGCGACAAAAATAAAACCTCAAATATTGAGTAAGCTGACTTTCATGTGTGAATATGTTGCGTCAGGCAAATTAGATTCGACATTGAGAATTGATGCTGGACTTGACTACCTTTTGAGCAATGTAAATGAGGCCAATGTTGATCTCAGTGCTTTTGAGAAAGCGTGTGGTGTGGGCATTGTAGTCACTCCGGAGCAAGTGGAGCAAGCTGTTGAGAAACATATGGCTAAATATAAACAAGAGCTTTTAGAAAAGAGGTATCGTTTTAATTCAGGAATTGTTATGCAAGCAGTAAGAGTTGAATTACCTTGGGCTGATGGGAAGGCTATAAAGAATGAGGTGGATGTTCAGGTTTGTACTCCCACAAAATTATTACTTCATCAAACTTAGAATTACTTAACACCTTGTATGTATCATTATGGACATGCATTAGAATATCTCCTAGAATGATGGACGTACTATTTTTTGATAAGTACTCAAGTAATATAGATTCTTCACAATATGACAAAAATATATTTTTGATTCAAATATTCTTTTAGTTATAATAATCTTATAACTAAAAGAATACACAAAAAAAGTACACACTATACTCAAATGGCTTTATAAACTAAATCACATTTAAAAAAATATATTATTATTTATATATAATTTCAGATATTAGATTTACTTGGCCCTAAAACTGAGGCTGATCTGGCTCCTCCACCTAAGGCAGAGAAAAAAGCAAAACCCGTTAATACAGGAAACAAAACTAAAAAAGATGATATTAAAGGTAGTTAGACAGTCTTCTTAATACCTTCACAATTCATTTTATTAAACGTCCAACCTAGTAGCATTTTTGTAAGAATATTAATTAATTTATTTTTCTCAGTTACAAAACAACATGAATCAGATTCAACAAATGTTGAGGGAGCAACATCTATTGCTGAGTTAATGAAGAAACTTCCGTTCCATGCCCCTGGAGAGAATTACAAAACTGATGGCTATGTTGTTACACCTAAGACTAAACAACTGATTGAAGAACATTTAAAAATTACTGGGGGCAAGGTTCGGACAAGATTCCCTCCAGAACCCAATGGTATTCTTCATATTGGACATGCCAAAGCAATCAACATCAATTTTGGTTATGCTGCTGCCCATGATGGTGTTTGCTTCCTTAGATATGATGACACAAACCCAGAGAAAGAAGAAGAGAAGTTCTTTGTTGGCATTATAGATATGGTTGAGTGGTTAGGTGAGTCTATATTATTAAAATGTTGCTATCAATACATATTACAATATAAAGTCATCATGCCTCTTTGTTTGAATGCAATAAAATCATAAACTATTAAGTGGATTTTCATATGGTTTTTACCATTTAATGGAGTGATTCATGAAGGTTCATATGCATAATTCATTAATGTTTTATTTTGCACCCTATAATTTAAATAATTTTCTTGGGAGTTATTGCAAATCCAAATTATCTCACAATAGAATTAATCTGACAGTTTCACAACTAAACTAAACAACATATGTGATGTACCCATGTGGATCATTAACTTGGAAATATAGTTTTATTGAGAGTGCTAATATGAACAGGTGGTTAGGTAGAAATGAGTTTAATTTATAGAATATATGTAATGTAATACATTGGTTACCAGGGTGAGTGAATTATGTGCCATGTTTCCTTTAATTCCTCAAATTTGGTTTCACAGATTTGAAGCTATTGACCTATTCTTAAAGCAAATGAAACTTATGCTTGTTATGTTTTTACATTCTTATATTTTTTTTTGTTAACAGGTTACAAACCCTACCAAATCACTCACTCTTCTGATTACTTTGACCAACTATATGAATGGGCAGTACAACTGATTAAAGACAATTTAGCTTATGTGTGTCATCAGAAATCTGAAGAGATCAAAGGTTTCAATCCACCACCATCACCTTGGAGAAACAGACCTATTGAGGAAAGTTTGCAGTTGTTTGAGGTATGTCAAATTAATGCATTTGAGGAATGATGACAAATGTATGCTATACAATCGTAAAAGCTTCTTTTTTACATTGGTGGCACCTATGTGATATTTGAAACAAGGTAGGTACAAACAGCAGCATGTTTCTAAATGATGTGATATGTCCAGCAGTGAACATTATTACTAATAGAAAATAAAGGTGTTTAAATGAATTAACAAGTAAAATATCTATAACCAGATGGGAAATGCTGCAGGCTAAAGGTTCTTTTTCTATGATTTTGTGTTCTATAATGTATTATTAAATATATTTGACTATTTTTTAGGATATGAAAAATGGTAAAATTGATGAGGGTGATGCAACTTTGCGTATGAAAATTACCCTTGAAGAGGGTAAGCAAGATCCAGTTGCATACAGGATACGGTTTAAGCCACACCACCGCACTGGCAATAAATGGTGCATTTACCCTACATATGATTATACTCATTGTCTATGTGACAGTATAGAGAACATTACACACTCGCTGTGTACTAAAGAATTCCAGTCAAGAAGGTATACAATTTAAGTTTTTTTATTTTGATTCTGTTTGTTCTTGTAATCTTTTTTTCACACATAGTATAATGAAATAATAATATTTTTTGTATTTATTCGTCTTTATTTTATTTTGTGCAGGTCTTCGTATTATTGGCTTTGTAATGCTCTGGGTATCTACTGTCCTGTGCAATGGGAATATGGCCGACTAAATGTAAACTACACTGTTGTCTCAAAGAGGAAGATTGCCAAACTTATTGATGAAGGAATTGTTAATGGTATGGTTTTTCTATAGAGAATTTTAAGCTGCCACTTTTGCAAGTATTTCTAAGCACTAGGTCTTATGTACCTATGAACAGGTTTGATTGCAATATGAGCGATCAGGTGTCATATTGTCGTTGTCGTTCGGTGCATGACATCAGGACTAAGTAGATTTTTAATAAAAATGTAAGCCGTAATTCGAGCTTTTAGATTAGACTTTAGTTAGCCGGTTATAATGGTGGTGATAATATGCCGTGCAGACTGGGACGACCCGCGGCTGTACACGCTGTCTGCGCTGCGGCGGCGCGGCGTGCCGCCCGTGGCCGTGAACTCGTTCTGCGCGGCGCTGGGCGTGACGGGCGCGCTCGGCGCCGTGGACCCCGCCGCGCTCGACGCCGCCGTCAGGGACGCGCTCAACGTCGCCGCGCCCAGGTCACCCCACGCACTTACTGCCCGCTCCACACCACATTCATCTACGAAGATACGCCACACCGCATTCTAGGCGAGGGTGTTGCAGGGGGTCGCGGGGTGAGGGGACTGATCCAAGCACTTTCCCCGACACTATCCATTATAGTGGGCGTGTGTACTTATGTTGCCTACGCGCACTGTAAGTGTCGAGGAAAAGTAGTGAGGCGTGTCTCCGTGGATGAAATGATCTATAGCGGATCTCTACACTATCATCTGAGACAATTGTACTTTGAAACTTAGTCCTTTTGTCCTTCATTTTTTTCATGTGGTGCATACGTGATTGTAATCTATTTCTGTTTAAAAAATAAATAAAAATGTTTGTTAGAAGTAAACTCAGAAACCGCTGAACCGATTTATGGTAAATTTGATACACGAATAGACCACGCTTTAGATTATGATGGAGAATAATTTTTATTCAAAAATTCCCGCTAATTTGCTTCCCTTACCGGTAATTTAGATAGAACATCTATGGCATAATAAGACTAGACATTGTCGTACAATTTACGATAAACTTGAGTGTTAATTTAACTTGCTTATCTGTTTTTGTTACTACTATAATTAATCTGTGCTAGAACAAAACTTAATATTTCACAGAACCATGGTGGTCCTGGAGCCATTGAAGATTACTATAACGAATTTCCCAAGTGACAAACCGATCCAAGTGACGGTGCCGGACTTCCCAAGCGAACCAGAGAGAGGCTCGCATAACGTGACATTCAGTAGAGTCACTTATATAGAAGCTACTGATTTTAAGGAACAACCAGAAAGTGGTTACAGACGGCTTACACCGAAACAATCGGTCGGCTTGAGACATGCTGGTTATGTCCTTAAGGTATTGTTGAACAATCTAGTACCTACATATGTTTTTACTGATCAAAATATTTTTTATACTATAATATAACTCATTTGTAGGTAACAAAAGTAATCAAAAATGGCGCAGGCAAAGTGACAGAATTAGAATGCACCGCAGATCCCACGCAAACTGCGGAAAAGCCTAAAGCATTCATTCATTGGGTTTCCGAACCAGTCACTGTGGAAGTACGACTTTATGAACCTTTGTAAGTATCCTCTAAAAATATTTTAAACATATAACGGAACGTACTTAAAAAAATCTATTGTCTAGCTGGACTGTAAGGCCTAAGTACGCGTATTTAATTTTTAGGTATCATGTTTATATTTATAGAAATAATGAAAAAATAATATCAGGGTGTTTATAGTAACCATTCCCAAATTTTTCAATAGAACATTAGTATTTCATTATTTGGGGAAATCCTTTCTTAAAAATGTTTATTTCCGCATGATATTTACATGACCCACTTTAATCCTCCATGCTTCTTATTCAATCTATTTTTGCTCCCATAGCTGCGTTGGCGTTAAAGTTCAAATCATGTGTGTATCGTGAATATTTATAATCCATTTATTTTCATCTTAAACACATGTTTTACAATATCTTAGATAATTATGTGGATACCTAGAATATAACTAAGATTATTTTAAAGTCAGTTTGTTGCTATAACGATCGAAGTTCATTTAAAAAAAAAATAGATTCACAATAAGAGTTTTTAATTTTATATTAAAAAAGCGTTCACACTATTTTTAAATTAGTCTCTTTTTATTCTTCTAAGTCTTCAAATATATTTCGACGATTTTTTTTAAGTTTACTTCTGTAAACTTCAAAAAGTCACACTAGAGCAATGATAAAAGAAGTATAGAGGATGGGTAATATGGTCACGTGACATGCGGCACATTTAATGCATAAAATGGTGCCGACTCCGCCCCTTACAATAGTGATATGCATATAGTACCGAAAATTTTGTATCGACATCGAAGAATTAAGAGAGACAAACAAGCCCCAAAAAGATCAAATACGAAAGGGGTTAGGAACTACCATAATATAAATATAACAAACCATAATGTAAACAAACAAACTGAAACTGATTTATAAGTAACAATTGTTAAACAAAGCAGTACCTGTTGTGACAAACATCCAGTTGTGTTTGATCTATATTTGTATGTTGCACTATTCCTTGCTAAAAATTTAAGTTACAGATTAAGATATTTATTTAATACATGATAAATGGAATAAGATAGCGTAGCCAGCAATTATTTGGTTGGTTTTATTTTATTTTATTATTATGCTCTTTGATCGAGAAACATAACTATGGTTCAGCAAACTAAAATCAATGACCGTAAAAATGGTGGTTAAGATAATCAATTATAATAATTATTTGCAATAACAACATCATTATGTATCTATTTCCGTGCATGCAAAGGTTGCTCGAAACATAAGACCGCCAATTGTAAAAATATATCTTACATTTCATCTTTATGTTGTTTCTTTTATGTTCCATTGGTTATGCAATAACAATTCTAATTTTATTCATAACAATATATTAAAGTAATATTACTCTTAGGTGAAGTATAATAATCATTACTATTTTACTTATCGGGAATATTGTTGGAAAACAGTTATCTTTTACTCGTGTTAATTAAACGTGTGTTTTATGCATTTCTTCTCAAAATGTAAAGAACGAATATATTATGTATTTGGTGTAGGATTCCAATCACGTCGCCCAATATTCTCAATTCATTTTGCCTTGGTTTTAAAAATTTTTGGTAATCTAAAAAAATATTATAATTTCACTTAGTTTGTCGTTCTGGATAATACAATATTGATGTGTGCTCTAACATTCTTTCTAAGACAAAATCCGTAACTGATAAACGGGCGTCTGTTAAAATATCGATATCAATAATTTCTAAACAAATCCACCCATCCCTAAGCTCGTGTGTAAACAAACATAATGATTTTAATGGATATAAATCACGCCTAAAAGGGTTCTAAGCTTATCAAACAAGATCCACATATAATTTTAATTGATAAAAACACATCCAAAAAGTAAATATACAAAGATATTTACAAATTTTCGGTAAAAACAGTTACTAACCTATGAAAAGATATTTCGGGGTCTTTCTTGCGTGAATTCGATTTGCATCCTTTCACACAACACTGAGTCACTTTCGAAACTTAACAAATACACTAATAAACAAACTAAACAATTGAGAATATGATTATATTACTTTAAATTCAATATTTATGAAGATTTGTTTACACCGTCTGACACTACATGTACTTGCTGACTGGGCTACGATAAATGGCGTTTCGGCCGCAAGGCGGTCCCAGCGTGTTGAAGTAAACGAAATAGTGCCATATTCGAAGAAAGCAATTATTTTTGTCTTTGTTTGTTGCGTTCCAAATAAGCTTTGAGTAAAAGAGATAGACATATATATTGACAATTCTGCGTCGATTTCCCTAACATAAATATAACTTATTCATATAGCTAACTTTTGAGGCCTGTCCTCTTTATATTTAGTCATTGCACTAGAGACATTGATAGATATTTCAAAACTTACTGTTACGAAACGACCGTACTTATTCGAAATGTTCCGCTAATAATTTGCGTATAATTAAGAGCTTCCTTGTAAACCACTTTATAGACCGAAGTGACAGCTAGCTTTACTGCGTTTAGTATCTAAGTATGGCGAGTGAAATTTTTTCTGCTCAATATTAATTGGGTTTCTAATCCCCGGAAACTAGAATTTGTGCCTGTTATGGCGATAGATCACTATTACATCTTGAGATGGAAGTGAAGTCTCATGACAATAAGTGGATGCGCTGATTGTACCTCTGAACACCCCTTCGAGCATAAAAGCGTCATGTGTTATGTTGTGTTTCTCTACTTACATGAAAAGAATTGATCATAACAGATTCAAACACAAGAACCCAGAAGACCCCAACGAGGTACCGGGCGGTTTCTTGTCGGACTGTCGCGCAGACTCGTTGAAGGTGGTGGACGCGTACGCGGACGCATCCATCGTGGGCGCCAAGGTGTACGATAAGTTCCAGTTCGAAAGGATCGGTTTCTTCTCTGTTGATCCCGATACAACGTCGTCGCTGGTGAGTTTATTTAATTTTTAATAGTATGCGATTTATTTATGCGGAAAAAGGAATATTAAGGTTTTAATGTATGCTGTGTGTGATGATACTGTAAACAAATTAGATAAACAATTCCCATATTGCTTTTTTAGCCTTGATGATTGAAATTAAAATAAAATAGTATGTAGAGAATTTTGAAATAATTAAATCTATGCTTTATAAAGTACTGATCATAAATGCCGATTCAGCTATCTAAAGCATTCAATTTAAACAGAAAGTGGTTGAGAACTTGAGTGGCTTTTTAGTTTCCTATAAACAATTTTACCCGCTACCGTTGGTTTCATAGCGAAGGGACCAATCAGAACAAAATTTATTTGATATGGTTACTGATGGATTATTTTCATTGGTTTATCCTTCCCATTAAAGCGTAATTTTATATTTTGGTATAGTCTATTCGAATCTTCATTAGATGATAATGACAATATACTTCTAACTATATTCAATTATTTGTTGACGACATGCCTGTACGTACTTAATCACGTTATTAAACCACATTATGGATGTTATCAATAAACATTTTTCGATGATTTATACAATAAACCAGTGATAAGTTAAGACACTTGGTAACGTTTTTTCTTAAAGGGTCAATTATTTTATTTCACAAAAAAGGCCCTTAATTTTCTTTGTTGTTTTCGAATAATATTAGTTGTATGTAGGTAGATAGTTTTGTGTCGGACTGGTTGGCCATCGCTGTTTATCGTACACAAGGTAAAAATGTATAGCAGTGGCTGAGTTCGAGGAGTTGCGTTCAAATTCAGCCAGTAAAAATAACTAAGAGCGGCTTCTGAAGACCTTTGACATACTCAAATGGTTTCGCTTGTCATTTTATTATACTTAATATCAAATTTGGATTACATTATTATACTTAATATCAGATCCAGTGTTATTTATTTGCTGAGCTCGGATAAAAAACATACCAAGCGAGAATTGAGGAACATTCCAGAAACATTTCGCATTAGCTTAGAGTCCGAAGCGTTCGAAGTGTTCCAGAATATTATTGAACTTTGAAGAGGTCGCTAACGGAGTACCAGCCGGAATAAGAATATGTATATTTTTTCCATCTCATCTAGAGTTTAAGATTCACATAAACGTATTATATAAATAATCAAATATTATTAAATATTTGAATATTTAAAAAAAAATGTATATCCACATTAAATATAGTGTGCATTTGTTTCAGGTGGTATTCAACCGAACCGTTTCTCTAAAAGAGGACACCGGAAAATAGGAAATATATTGAAATCTTTTTTTACGTTAATAAATTTGGAATGATATTTATTCAGTTACCTATAATAAAATATTTATAAATAATTCTGGATTTCATTTTCTCTTTTTCCTTACAGGTAAATTGTTTTAATAGTATCCAATAATGTAGAAAAAAATACATATTAATGAGTATTTATGTTAAGTGCTTCAATATAGTCTAAAATTAGACTGGATAATGCTGTTTATCATTATCCAGTCTACTTTTTAGACTATATACACAAGTAGCTGTTGATTTTATTTTCCACTTATCTAAAGATAAGTATCGCTCCATTGACAAACCAGAAAAAGTTGTTCAAAAAGGCTTCAAGTATCACCTTGCCATGGTCGATTGAGAGGTATAGGGCATATAAATCATCAACTGGCTTCTACGCTGACCTTAGGTATTTGTTGTACTAAAGTAAAGATTATTTTCAATCGTTTTGTTAGTTAAAATAAAACATTGTATATTTGAAACATTCCAGTAGGCTATATAACTTATACGTTTAATTTACATTTGCCACGTCGTAATTGTGAAAAAGAAACCTATCGCGCAGTTACAACAATAGTAAGGCTTAACAGTGCAGAGTGCGGCTGGAGTAGTGTGTAAAATGTATAAAGATGTAGGTGTGAGTAGTATGTCGAGTGGGGCTCATGGGGGTTGGGGATGGGCGGCGCGGTGGCGCGTCGGCGCGGCGCGTTATCGAGCGTGGGCGGCCGCGCATGTCACTCCATTAGTCGCCGCCATACCGCGATATGTACTGCTACATCACCACATTTACGAAAAATCGACACATACGATACTCCGTGTTAACGTGCTACTGCTCGACGATGTAGAATCACGCACACCCCATCAAAACATAAGGTAAACTTTTTACATACCCTTTTTTAGCCCATTGAATCCCTGTCCATCCTGTAACATTCATTACCATGGATCAGTAGAAAGTAGTTCAAGTGCGTTGACGTATGTGTGACGTAACCTACTGAAACCTTCAGGAATCAGGGTTTGCATAATGTACCTCAAGTGTTTACCGTCACGGCTTCTTGTTCACCGAACGAACTAACAGATACTCGTTGTCTAATCTTGTTAGCTACTAATTGACGTGATTATGATATTACCTACATCACTTTCTTGTTGCCAGAATAAGGCGGTGTGTGAGCTGTGTATATTTGTCCTTGACACGAACGCATAAACTATACACCATGTATCTATCTATGTCTTTGTAATGGGGATGTATGTATGTGTGACCCCTCTACCGACGTTGTTGAGGGTACAATATTATGTAGAATAAAAATAATTATTATGGTTTTCCTATATCCTCTCACTAAAGGACGTAGAGCTCCCGTCTCTTTTTCCAGTCTTGCCTGCTAAGAGATTTAGGAATTAACTTTGTAGACATCCATCAAGTTTGACTCGCTATATATTTTTGGGGTTTCCGCTTGGCTATGTTTCCTATAGGACACTGTATTGATGTCATCGTCTGTTCGTCCTTGACATTACATTTCGGGCAGTTATATTTCGTCTTACCTTTTGGGCGACGTCAGCAATCCTAGTACATTTCACACGTTGAGTAACGATACTCCATCGTTTGTTGATAAACGCCTACGCGCTTTTCGTGTGTTAGTGAGTGAACATATTATTTGTGAATCGTACCGCAGGATCGAAAAATTGTACACGAATTCCTTTTTGGGTGGTAAAATTTGGCGAATTTTAGATGTTTTGCATGCTTGAAACAATTACCGTGGTTAGTAAACTAGGAAAACCATTGATTGTTCTATATAACTTGTCAGATAAAATTATTTATAAAATACCGTACCTTTCACAGTATTAGAAATTGGCTCTTGGTATTTTGTTCTTTTAAAGATTGTGTTTTAATCTGCTTTCGACCACATCAGTACCAAAGTATTCTGCCCCAGATTTAAATACTTCTATTACTGTAGATATAAACGACATAGTGGATCGGATCACCATTTTAAATCCAAAGTCTTCTTCTAATACTTCACAATTTACCTTTTCTTTGACAATTATAAGTGTATTAGGTAATTATAATTTTTAAAAAGTGTACTACGTGTACTAGGTAATCATAATTTTCATAAGTGTACTAGGTAATAATAATTTTCATAAGTGTATTAGGTAATAATAATTTTCATTGAATTTTATTCAATTAATATATTGTACATATAACCTTCGACCTTCAAGCTGATGTTATAATAATGAATACAAAGCTCGTTAGTTTATTTGATTATGTTCAATGAATTAAATGAATAATTTATGAATATGAAAAATGGAATAAGTAGACCCGAAAACGCGAACCCTATTATAATTGAAATTAAGCAGTCATTGCAGTCAGACATCCTTTTCTGTGTAAGAGAATTATATGAAATTACAAAAACGGGGAAGGATTAGCATTCTGTACAATGTCAATAAGTAATCGCTTATCGCCCATTATCAGCTCGTAAAGGCAGTAGAACTTAACGCAAATGCTGGTACGATTAGTCAACTGGGACACCATTTGCATATCTGCAGTTTGACAGCACCGTTACCTACATACTAGATAAGTTAAGCACCATGTTTTCATATTATCTACTCCTATAATAATAAATGATATTGATCGCATTACATAGAATAAGGTGCAGTAATAGATAAAACCTAACATAATGAACAGACTAGCAATACTCCCGGAGCGCCTTTTGAAAAATTTTGTATTATTCACATTTTAAAGGTCTTTATTGATGAGGGGGGTTGTTGCGCATTCCGTTGTAGTTTTTTTAAACTTCAATAATTATTAATACAATTTTTTTGCTACTTTTAGTTTTTCCATGCCGTTCTCGCGATTAAACTGAAACATGTGCGGTTAATCTTAACTTTTCCAAGTAGGTACCGTTTTTGATGGGTTTCTTTGTGGAAATTGGAGCGACGCTATGTAATGTCATTAATTAATTTTTTCTGTTAGCCATTTGGCCGTTTATTACGATAAAAACCTACGCTTTTGGATACCGCCCACGTTTATGACGCAATGTAGTGATAAGTCAAGTGATGCATCAGAAATAAAATCTATTATGGGCTTCATACCTGATTGTCATAAGATTTAAAAAGTGACATACTTTGGAACTAGCTGATTTTTTGGAGATGATGTTTGAATCATTGAAAACCCTGATTTTAAAACCTGGCCGTTCGGTATTGGATTGAGGTGGGATATAATTAGCTCTTTGATGGTGCTTCTTCTTTATTGATAAGATTGAACTAAGCTGGTGAAATCGTGGCACGCGTAATAAGTTTATTAAAGATACCAACGTCGCCAATTGTTACACCCCTGTGTTACAAGATCGGTAACGGAAGCAGGGGCCTTATTCTCTATCCCGCACGTTATTTTAACAGTGCGTAACAAGCACGTAACACAACGCGTCATGTTTAGGACTATAGAAATTTGACTTATAGAATACTATTCCACGCACATTTCTCGGAGATAACATGACACGGCCGCGTTACGCGTTTACACCATCATACAGAATAAGGGCCCAGGCCGATAGAGAACCTCAATATCTATCGAGTTGACGTCCATGCATATCTGTCGCTGTCCAAGATCGCGTGGTTCACTTGTAATTAGCAGCTTATATTTAATGCAACGCAACTTGTTAAAATTCATATTATTGTATTATATGACGATATATCGTAATCGCCAATACCTATACATGCAGGATGTAATATCACCGACAAATAAACGGAAGCTGGTTTGACGGTGACTTCAATATCCATCGATTTAACCCATTTTTAAGCGTGACCTAGTTTAATATTTATTTGGATTTTATATAAAACATGAAAATTACTTTACTTTCAGCAATGCTTAAATTATTATAAGTATAAAATTATATATGTTTGGTTTTTTAAGACTGTACCGTGTAAACTAGTTATATAAAAACCGTCTTAAAAATACTATCAAATATAATATTGCCAATATTAATTGGCATAGGTATTTTTAATACGACCCATCAATGAGTTGATCTCGAAATGAACACCTAAACATAGAATTTAATACAGATTTATCTTATTCAAACCGCAATACTTGGTTAATGGCAAGCCTATAATAACTTTATTAAGTCTGCCGTTTGGTAAGATTAACGGGAACGTTAATAGCACAAAATAACTTTAATATTACAAAAGGGAGTTTATTGGCAATAAACGGTGTAATAGCGCCACCCGGAGTAAGGACCGCGGCTGATTAGACGGCGTCCCCGGAGAAACGTGTCAAGCCAATAAATGGGTCAAGGCACGCCGTTGCTATTATACCCGCACGTTGACAGCGTTTCCATATTATTTGATCCGATAAACGTGTCGGACACCGATACGATGTCAGGGCAAGTAAAATGTATGAAATATGTACTTAGGTACCTGCCTTTCACATTGCACGGTCCAATGATATGATATCGGCGATACCGGATATGGAATCCGACACCGATATAGTTAATCGAAAAATTTTGTTATTGTATCACAATTATTTATATATATATATTTTATGAAATTTAACTTATTTAAAATAGAAGTAATAATTACAATAATGGTTCAATTTAAATATCGTGGTCGTCCTGGGTGGTTCCCGTTGTTGGTCTCGCGGATTGATACACTGGTGTGTGACATCTTTTCAGTCCATCGGCCTTCTCTCATTCTTGATAAAGCTCCTAAAACTATGAGTCACTCAATTTGGAATAACGTCTAGAAAAATGTCTCAGAGCACATATTTTTTTTTAAATTCACATAACATAATATAATGAACAAAATAATAAAAATTATATCGCTTTTCGTTAATAACTCAAAAACGATTTATATTTAAATTTTATATTATAGTCTGTCATACTGCCCGCATAAAACTATCGCGAAAATGTTCGAATCAAACCGATATCATCGGAAATATGTGTATATTCATGATATCGTATATCGGCTACGGGCGTCTCATACCGTTATCGTGTCGGCTTATGGAAACGCTCTTAGTCCGAATCGGAAATCAATAAACTGCCAACTTGTTGTTCGTTAGAGCTAAAGTTCTAAAAACCTTGCTACAAAGCCGGAATTATAATGTTAAATAAGTCTAACCGCTAACAATATATTGATTTTAATGTATATTGTCCCGCAAAAGGTTGTTAAAATTTCACTGTTGAAATGCATATATTTTAGGAGTTTTCTCTTTTCAGGTTTAGGTATATTAGTAAGTGATAATAATGACAAGCAATATTCTATTCACATATAATGGAATCACAAAAGTTTGTATGTAGACAATCAAAGCACTTAAATATATTAGAAGTATGGACATTCAAAAGCAACATCTATGTCCGCGGTTGGTGGATTATTTAACCATCGTTGGAGCTCGCCCGTACACATCTGGAAAAGGATTAGCTCCCGTTCAGGTAATATTGATATTATCATGTATTACAATCTTATTTAAAAATACTTTAATAATTTTAATGTTCCCTACCGATGCTGGTACTTATGTCCCTGAAAATACTCTGAAGATTCCATAAAATAACTATTTATTCAGAGTTTAATGTCCTGAACTATTAAAGACATTAGGGTAGATACACAAAACATCTAGAATAAGTATTTAATGTTTATTATATACCAGTTTGATTGGTGATCGCCAACACATGCAATGGTAGAATAATCGATGAGTGGTTGGTGCACTGCGAATTTTTAAGCTGAGGAATGAGGGTTATGCATATTGGAGCTCCGCTAATTTGATCAACCGTTTGAAAATAAATTGGCACCATCCCAATAGAACCAGATTATTCATATTTTAGGCAGAAATTATTTCTTAACATTTTCTCTATGTAAGTGTATTGTTTTGCGTAGCTTCGAGATAATGTTTTTTAACATAACCAGTTGTATAATTGACACGTTGCATTTTATATTCAGGCTCCAGAACTGTTACGACGGTACCCACTAACTAACCACGATGACTTCCCCTTGCCGTTGGACATGGTGTATTTCTGCCAGCCAGAAGGCTGCGTGTCGGTGGGGCCGCGGCGGGCGCCGGGACATCTCGCTTCTAGAGACACTACCTCATTTGTATTTACCCTCACGGATAAGGATTCCGGTAAATCACTCTTGTCATTTATGTCTTGTTAGGTGTTACGATGTTGCCATGAAAAATACTTAATTATATAACAATAGAGAATTCTGCATACGTCTTAAATGATCGAAGGTTAAATGAAGTGGAACATTAATACTATTCTTAGAGAATTTTAGTATTCGCTTTGGAGAAATTGTAGATTCTTATGAACATACATTATATAGGAAAGACCCGGTACGGTATTTGCGTGAACTTCTACCGCGCAGTAGAGCGTGCGCCGGCGCCGGGGCCTCGAGAGCGCTCTACATTGCGCCGCGACTCTTGGCGCAAGTCCATCGAAAAAAGCTCCGACTCTGCTTTTTCCAGGTGAACATTTTTTACTTCTGTTGTATCAAAGTTTATACCTATTTGATATCCTCTAAACCACTGATGTTTTAGTTTTTTACGAGAAGTATTTTAATTTTAGCCTTGACGCTTGATTTCGAAGGTCTCACCCTATTAGAAAATATATATGTAATAGATAATGTATATACCGAATATATGTATTTACAAAGTAGTAATGGACAAGTTATGTAACCACTTAGCGGTTATGGCAACTGAAGCATGTGTAAATTTGATTAGTGTTAATTACCGCCGGTATATGATGGATCGATGATTGTCACCGATCTCAACTCATGGAGTAGGTACACGAGTGAGACATTCACCCCGATTCCGATAATGTTTTACCAGTTGACGATTGAATCCCTTATTTTTACACATAATTAGGTATATATTATACGTACGTATTGGATATATTATATTGTTATTTATGTTTGATACCCACATTGTCTCATCTCTGCATCACTTAAAGTTTGACTGTTAGAGAAGCCTCAGGCATTAACTTAACCATTTACTGTATATAAAGATTAAATAAATACATTTGAGATGGTCTGTTACAAATTGTGAGTCGCAAAGAATAACATGTGGCGGTGGTTCCAGTGACTATAGGAGCAGCAATGTGGCGCCTAGCGACTCCGAGCGCGAGTGCAGCGCGCCGCGCGTCGCCGCGCCCGACTGCGAGAGCGGCGGCGAGCGCTCGCACTCGCCCAGCCCGCGCGCCGCGCGCCGGCGACAGGCACGTTACATGCGTACACACATCCGTGTAGCTACACTTATGTACAATATCCCCCGTGCGGAACTGTTATCCAATTGTGTACTATGGTACCTATTTATGAACCTTGTGCGTTGATACGTTAAAGGAAAGTAAAAATCATAATTGAAACAGCACTTTCAGAATAAAGCTGACTCTGAAACATGCTCGTGTATTGATTTTTTTTTTTTCAATTAACGAAGTAACCTGGCTACATGTAAGCTGTAAGAATACAACTCCTACTGACTCATTCCAATACTTTTATAAGTAATCACGTGTACTCTCCTGTTTCATTTTGGAAATACACGTTTAAGAACACGTGAATACTTTTATTTTGAATTAATTTGTGAATTTAACATTAAACCTGCTTTACGTAACTCTTTACTTACCTTGTCAATAGAATATAGTCCATTAAACTTTAAATAATAAACGTCTTAATAACGGATATTTTTTTTTGTTCTTGCAGCGTGTGCGGAATCACTCCTTAACGTCTTTATGTCTTCTGTCACATCATCCTTTTTTCTCTACATTCCGAGAGTGCCTATTTATTCTAAAGAAATTAATAGATGCATGCAACGAGTCTTCCAGTCCACGACGTGTCGGTGCGTCAAGACAAATATTTAGGTAAGACTTCCGTCTCGTTTAATATCATATAAAGTTTAATATAATATACATATAGTAGGTACTTATTATTCGTACAGTTTATTTTGTCATTGCGTTTATGGAGATTATTTCTGATTTTAGCTGTACCTAATCTTGATATTGTATATAAGTACAAATGTGACGATCAGCCAAACGGTAGCTGCAGATAACAGTTGTGGAGTGCCCAGCAGGGACACCGTGTGGTCGGTGCTGACGGGGCAGGCGTACGACAACACGCCGACCATCGTGCTGCACGACGTGCGCGAGATCGAGACGTGGATCCTGCGGCTGCTGTCGGCGCCGGTGGCGGTGCCGGGCGCCACGCGCGTGGAGCTCGAGGTGCTGTCGCCGTCTGCGCACGCGCCGCTACTCTTCGCGCTGCCGGATCACACCAGATTCGCGCTCGTCGACTTCCCTCTGCACCTGCCTTTGGAACTGTTAGGTAATACATACATGGCGCAATATGGACACTAAAGATTTTTTAAAGTTGTCCTTTGACTTCATTAGATTTGAGTCAGCTCTAATGAAGTGACTGGCGATCCAAAATAAAATAAAATACTCTAATAAAATAATAATAAAGGTGAAAAAACATCTACTTTGGTAAGTTGTAGAATCACGCTTTAGGCGTATTTGTCTACACTAGAAGGCCGACTTGTGGTATTGTCACACAGATTAAAGCTTTTGCAATACGAAAACATTAAAAATGCTTTTAATATCACGCCTCGTGTCCCAGAGAGCTTTTTGCATATATTCTTCCCATGATGTGATGAGAGACGAATCTACCTATCGGTAGGTATATTTGCCTACCCTATTTTTAATATACTTACTAGATATTCGCGTAATAATAACATATTACAAACGAAACGTTAATTCGCAGGTGTTGATACATGCTTGAAAGTTCTGACACTAATTTTATTGGAGAATAAAGTGGTGGTACAATCACGTGACTACAACGCGTTGTCGATGTCCGTCATGGCGCTGGTCGCGATGCTGTACCCGCTGGAGTACATGTTCCCCGCCATACCCCTACTGCCCAGCTGTATGAGTTGCGCAGAACAACTGCTGCTTGCGCCGACGCCATTTCTTATTGGGATACCAGCTACTTTCCTAGTATACAAAAAGAATTTCAGGTAACTTATAAAATTTTCTTTGTTAATACTATCATTGAGAAAACTTGTCTAATCTATCCTCCAAGCAATTATATAAATTTTGTGTGACAATTTATAAACAAATTTTTAAACTGTTATAATTGACTGGACTCCCATATTTTTAGACTGCCGGACGACATTTGGCTTGTGGACTTAGATTCCACCAAACTAATATCGCCCACAGGCAATGATCAGGATCTGCCGCCTCTACCGGAACCTGAAGGTTCCGTGTTGAAAAACCATTTAAAGCAGGTAGGCTTGATATTATGCTATTCTTAACTAATTTATGTGTCTGTAATCTTTTTTATGACCACATTTCAAACTTTTGCACCCGTGAACGCGTAACTTAAATGTGCTGAGCTGCTGTGTCTTCTGTTTATTCCAATATCTATATAATTTAACTACCTAACAATGTCTAAGTGTACACTATTACAGTTATTTATCTAGGGTTTAATTTGAATACACAAACACGAGATACGAAGACACTGAAATATCTTTATTTTGTTATACTTGCGGTAATCCCACATGTAAATTTTACATGTAAATGTGTTTAGATTAATATTATTAACAATTAAAACATAAATGTTTAGATGCGAATCTATCATAGATTTTATTAACACACATGTCCAAAAACATATTAAATTTTGATTTTGTTATTAAATATCTACTATTTAATTCAATATGATAGGCATTGACTGTGGGAGTACCTTAACATTCGGTTTGAAAAAATAATTATTTATTTACCTTTATTATTATAAATAACAGAAAATCGAACTTTCCCGCTTTGTGTCTTCTTGTCTTTGACAAATTATTAGAAATTATTGTTATGATTATGTTTGAATACTTTGATTTATTTAACATTCACTAACATACCTTCACTTCTCTCGTCGCTAGGCCATGCATCTAATGGGCAGTGCTGGAACTGGTGTAAATATTATATACTCTTTTTTAACATTGCACATATTGATTTTTACTCACGATTTTATAGCAACATATATATGGGCTGAATTTTATGTAATAATGTGTACGAGTAGCTAGTAAAGTAAGTGTTCTTTGCGGGGCGCCACCTACTAGACTATGTGAGGATAAACAAAAACTTAAGCCAATGCTTTATTGTTAATTAAATACTTATGTATGTGGGATCCCGTGATGCTTGTATAATATACTTACGCATTAAACCATGGTGAAACGCCATGATATGTATTTTTGGCTGAAAGGGTGTTTTCAACACAACTATTAGATACCATTAAAATTATATCATCAATGAATGAGTAACTTCTACTGTACGTTTGTAACTTGACTATAAATGGCTCATTTTCATCATTAATTATTCAAAGCGACACATTTGACTAAAACATGGAACGAATACTGAACACGAACACTATTTCAGTCATAATGGATTTTGTCACGTGCGGCATGGTTTGTTTTAGTTGTAATGGTCTTGCTTTTAATTGATGATTGTTAAATATTACACACTGTATCAATTAATACATATTTACGTAAATATATAGAAAATGTATTGCCAAATAGTAGACATTTGGGCAATTGTAAATAAACATCAGAAATATTTCATAGCCTATTTTACATTCAAGAATGAAATGAAAGTTTAAGCTGCTACACAACTTAAAATGTATATTGCTTGTTTGCAAAATGTTTTATACAAGAGTAAAGCAATTGTTTATTTTACTTGCTAACACGATTTTTGAGGCTAAGTATTGCATAAGTTCATGAATAGTTAGGCGTATATAACATTATGTATATGATTAATCGCGTTTAATTTTGAACAGGCACTGAATAGCTTGACAAACACTACCGCGGAGCAAGCCTCAGCCCTGTTAATGCCTTCGAGGAGAGACAGTGTCGGTGGGGCAACACTTAAGTAAGTTCAAGTCCGATATTTTTTACAGATGAACATATTTCAAGATCTGTTATTATAGTTATTTTATTATTGATTGATCCTTAATATTAATAAGTACAATAGTATGTCCATTCATATAGCTATGTTTACGCCCACTTACGCATATCTAAAAAGGACTCCAAAGATTGTAAATAAGCATTAAAAAAATATGCTTCAGCAACCATACAATTATAACTTGTATTATATTTTCATAGTACTTTTCAATGACTTGTAATTTGAAAAAGAAATCGTTATAGACTTTGTACAGAGCCGACGAAATACGGCTACAATGAACCAATCCAATATTCGTGCGTTCGTCACCATGTGCAGAGTGCAGCCGGCGTGGAGCCGCCCGGGCGCGCCGGCGTCGGCGCCGCACAGCACGCCCGAGAGCCGCCGCGTGTCGCTGGGCGCGGCGCCCGCCAGCGCGGGCCACACGCCGCAGCGACACTCCGTGGCCTCGCCGCACTCCCCGCACTCCCCGCACTCCCCGCACGCGCCGCACGCGCCGCACCCCGCGCAGCCCTTCAACCCGCTCATCTACGGGAACGATGTCGATTCCGTTGACATCGCTACGAGGGTGGCCATGGTGAGTGCGTGCACATTGATTTCAAAACGTACCATAAAAATGGTCACAACTGTAACCATTAAAATATGGTACATTCACGGGAGAAAACAAATCGCATAACCGCCATCTTGCAGGAACTTATATCGAGATTTTTCTCTGTCGTGGCGATATTAATATTATTAAATGCCTCCTTATAAAGACGTTTATCCTCATATGATTTTCGATTTCAGGTGCGATTTTTCAACTCGCAAAATATATTAGCAAATTTTATGGAACACACACGAACTCTACGCCTCTACCCAAGACCAGTGGTCGCGTTTCAAATAAACAGCTTCTTAAGATCTCGTCCAAGAACTACGACATTTCTAAACAAATTTGCTAGGACTCAGGTAAGAATTCTTTAAAAAATATATATATATATATATATTATTTACTAGCTGTCTTAGAAAATAATGTCAAGTTGAGAGACAATGCTCAAGTTAATAAATAAAATATTTGCGTATTTAACATGACTTCTTGATGTTTATGACCATAAACACGCAATGATTATAACTTTGATGAATTCATCATGTCGGACTTGTTGTATTTCCGACACAGGTGTACTATAAACAACTATTAAATCGAAACCCAAACTAAACATATGACGCCGGAATAGAATACCGGCTTAAAACTTTCTGGTGGTCCCTTTTGAATATGGAAAAATGGGGTGATTCGGATACTAACAGGATAGACTCTTGACTTCCGCTTGACATTACACATTCTGAGACTAATAAAAATATAAAAATAACATAAAACATATTTTGATTGCAGGCTGTGGAATTCTTAGCAGAATGGTCGTTGACGCCCTGCAATGTAGCATTTCTTAGAGTTCAGACGGGCGTTTTCGATCCTCGACAAATTGGAGATAAGCCGAAATGGTTCGCTGATCAGTTGCAGCCCATACGGTTCGCTGTTTGGGATGACGGTAGTTCACTCAATGGCGCTCTTAGGCAACTCCAACGACAAGATAATCAACCTACTGGTACGTACGGTATTCGTTTCAATATGATAGTCTCTTATGCTAGTACTACACTTGGCATAGTCGTCGACATTTTTGTCCCTTCGGAAAATTTATATCGATTTTGTGTTCTTTATATAGAGAATTGGTGTTGCATTGGCCCAATAACGCAAATATTCGAAGTGCGTCCAGAAAAATTACGTAGCGAGATTAAATATTTTCCATAATATGCTTATTCCTTGCTTTGAAGATATCATCTCATGTCTCATTATGGCGAGCGCAGTGGAATACCAAACAATACTTTGTAATTCATGGTGTTGGCTGGTGTTTCTAGTGTTTATGGGCGGTTGTATAGCTTACAATCATGCAAACGGCAAACTTGTCTCGTTATTAAAATTAATAATATATATGCCTGGTGGTGACCCATTTCTTGATGGATTTCCTTCAGCCACATTATGAGATGAAATAAAATAGTTAAATGAATGTTTTATTGTCTCAGTCAATGATGATATAACCATTAGACAGTTAATAACGGGAGATCGGCTTCCGTCGACAAATCTGTCAGGCAGATGCAATGTAGCTTACCGTTCAATATCTTTAAATCAGTTTCAACTACATATGTACTAAATAAATAAGTATTGTTATGGCCCCTTGCTATTGTGGTAAATATAGCCATAATTTGAGTATTCAGAAAAATGGTATTACATTTCACAAGCAAGTCAATGATCTAGAAATGACATAACCATATTTTATTAAAATTTTACGAAGTTAATTTTATACTGGCCAACTTTGAGGACAGAAAACGATGACTATTTATTTAATAAACATTTTTTTTATTTAATATATCGTACATCGTCCACTCCACTATATACATATACCCTAGTATAGCGTGCACGGCAAGCGTCGCCACGCCAACAATCCGGTTTATACCTGCGCCTATAGATATTTCACATAAAAATATTAAATAAAAAAAATTATATTTTTTAAATAGTGGTCATAAAGATTTTCTTTTAACAGACGAAAGCGGTTCTGATTCGGATGCAGCTGAAAGTACGAGCTCTTCGTATTCATCGCTCAGCGACTTTGTATCAGAAATGGTTTCTTCCGATTTATCTCCAGGTATGAAATATTTATCTTGAATACTTTTTGTAATTTGGTCCAAATTTTTCAAGTAATAATATTGTTATCTAGGAGGTAGTGCTCATCAGCACGTCATCGGCGAAACTTATAGCGCTGTTATCCAAGTGCCCATGACGTTATCGTCGACATTGGATCCTAAAACCGTAAGTTTGGAACAATTATCATTCATTTCTCAATAACTTGTCCATCGTCAAAACCATCCGAGGAAAACTAAATATAAGAAAATCATATTATATATATTATGAATTATTTTTTTGTTAAATCTTTCAATGTCGCCGTATACTATACCTATTTTTTTTTTTCTCTGAGTATAGCATAATCAATCGCAATTCAATAGAAATATCTATTTTAAATAAACATCCTCCATCAGAAACTTGTTAAATTATTCCCAGGTATACAGCCCCCCATCATCGCTGATGTTCGGCGAGGCGGAGGTCCAGCCCGGCCGCCAAGAGGGCGCCACGTCCACCTCCCCGTCTCCCTCCGGCTCCAGTTCGGACCATAGCGATCTCTCCGACGAAGAAGCGCAGGAAGACGTCGCGAAAGTCGACACCGTTGATACACACCCAACCCCTGTCAAGAAAAGTGTATGTAATTTAGATGTACTTATTTTTTTATCGAAACAATTTGATCTGTATTCGATTGCACTTAGACATGGTATTCGCATTGAAATTAAACATTACAATAATAATTAATAGAAAGTTTAGTTTCACTTTTCCAAAATTCGTGAAGGGAGGGCTCACATACAAAATCATGTGTCTGAAGTGCTGTGCCGTTATTGCGCAAATATCGGCGACTTGTTCGTTATCGATGCCGTACTGGTGAGGTATATTGGTGGGTTGTTGCGTAGGACACGGACAGCGGCAGTTTCGGTCGCGAGTCGGACTCGAACTCGACGACGACGCCGCAGACGGTGGTGAGCCGCCCGCGCGGCGCCGACAGCGCCAGCACCAGCGACTCCGACCGCGCGCTCACGCCCTCGCACCACTCCCCGCACCACTCCTCGCACCACTCCTCGCAACACTCCTCGCAACACGCCTCGCTTCCGCACCAGTCGCCGCAGGTCAAAGTGAGCATCACTACAGCTTCCCCCATTAGCGTAACTAGGTAACAAGGGCCCATGCTCATAAAACAGGGTTGCGACCAAAAGTCACTACTGAGAGTCCGGGTGCACCTTTGACTCGGGGCTCCGGTGCACTGCACCATCTAGATCTATTATAGCTACACCATTAGCTCGCCTAATAATTTTACTGTCTAGACTCGTATAACATCAATTCTGGAAATAGTCATTTCAATATAGTTTTTTTAACTCATCAATTTAAGACATGTAAAAAATATTTCGTGAAAAGGAAGAATTGTTTTACTATTTACAAAATGGCAGCCATTGACATGTTTGACAATTACTTTTGCTCCATTTTGTTTTATTAAAATTAACACATTATTTTAAAGTGCAAAACTTGTTAACTGTCACTCGGAACTCTTTGAAGACTGTCCAAATCGTCGCTCATATGTACCGCAACTATAAGGAGATGAAATTTGATACATTATATTTTTTAAAGAGCACGGGCAGCGGCGTGTCTCGACAGGCGTCACAAACTTCCCTTCTGGAACAGTTTGCTTACCAAGCTAAGGAGTTAGTAAGGGAGACGACACGACAAAGCAGTCAAGAAGGACTACTAGCTCACATGGATAAGGTAAATCCTAAAATAATATCAAATTTAAAATTATTTTATTATCAATTAGGTATTATAATAATATTTTTGGTGTATATGCACATAAAAGCGGAAGAAAGAAAAAAGTAGCGACGATGAAGAAAAGAAACTATTTGCGCCTTTTGGTCAGGTATTCACTCTGAAATGATTAAAATTATAATGCATTTGTCACAGTAGTCAAACACGGTTTCTGCTAATCAAATACATAAAAGTGACAGGTTTAAACTAAATCTAGACGTAAAACATGATTCTGTCATTTTGCATGTTAATAAAAGTGGTATTACTACATTTAACCACTGATTTAGTTTAAACTCTGGTTAGTTGTGTGGATGCAATGACATTAAATTATACTTTTAGACTGTATTTAGTTCAAAATGCCATGAAATAGTAAGTTTAAGCTTAGAGAATATGTAAACATTGCTAGATATTTAGTTAAAAAATGTAATAACGCGTCACCGCGTAGTGGAAATAGAAAATTATATTAACAAAAGACCATACATTTATGTTGGTTCATCGCATTCAATTAATCATTATGGACTTAGATAATTTACTATTATATTCACCAAACACTAGGCAACGCTAATTGTGACACTATTTTCATATATTACAACTCTCAAACCTTACTGTTTGCGGCCTCGTAAAAAAAAATTAAATAGACAACACAGCATAATAATTTGTATACAGCACTTTTCTGGCAATAATTCAAGTTTGATTAAATCAAAAATCACAATCATAACAAATATTCACAGAATTTTACAAATTCATATTAAAATGCACTAATGTATTTCACTTACACCAATGAGTGGCTACAAATTGTCTTTCTTAAGAATTTGATGGCGCTTCGCCAAATTAAAAAGTGCTACTGAAAAAAAGCAACTTAATTTGTTCTCATAGTTAAAAAAAACCTTTTAGTTGACTCTGCACGCCAAGAAAGCAGCGGAAGAAGCCTCAAAGAGCATGCAAGAAGCTTCCAAGTCTGCATTAGAAGCTAGTAAGACAGCGACTGCCGTCAGTAAAAATACATTTGAAGATTTGACTTATGTGGGGAAGTCTACATTTGGCGACCTTACCAAGAGCGCAAAAGAGGTTGTCGCGAAAAAAGGATTACTTATAAAGGCAAGGGCCATATTTATTTTCAAAATGCATTCATTATTAATTATCTGATTGTGAGTTATTTATTCATTTTTTCTATCCGGCTATTATAATTAAAACCACATTTACAGTCATAGTAGAACGGTATCACCAATAGGACAATGACAATGGGTTTCATATTTCATAATTAACTACAGGGTGAAAGCCAAGACTCGACTGGCAGTAACGCTGGCCGGCGAGACTCCACTGCGCTTCAGACTACCAACCTGCTAACAGCGACCCATCGCGACTTCTTCTCGAATATCAGTTCAGATCTGAATGGTTTGGCTGCTTCCACATCGAGTATGTTCAGCGATTTCTTCGGATCTAAAGGTAAATAATTTAAAAAAGTCGTCGAATCGCTTAACTCTGTGTGATTTTTAGTAGATCCTTTTCAAAACTACCAAGGTTTCTATAAATTTTTTGCTAATTTTTTTATACATAAAATGGTCAAGATCGAAACCAAACAGGACGTTCACAAAAACAGTGACGCAAGCTAAAGCTAATCCCACTTATATTATAATTATTAGAATTTGCCTAGAATATGTTTGGATGTTTCTTAAGTAGTTACGCAAAAATAGATTGATGATATTTGGCATTCGGATAAATCAATCTCTCAAAACATACGGGATAGATTTTTGTTTACCATTTAAGAAATAGCACAGTAGGTAGGGTGTGTTATTGTGAGCGTGCCGCGGCGGTTGCAGGCAAGCAGCCGGCGGGCGGGCGCGCGGCGGTGGGCGTGGCGTCGTTCGGGCCGTTCAGCGCGGGCGCGCGCGCGGGCGGCGGGCGCGGGCTGGTGGCGCGCTCGCCGCTCGTCCGCCACGCGCCGCCGCACCCGCCGCCGCCCGCGCACCACGCGCACGCGCCCGACGCCGACAACCAGGCCTTCCTCAACGTGGTCAGGCACCTTACCATTATATTACTCTTCAATTTGCACCATATTATAACAAACTGTGTATACCCCACCATAGTGACGTAATGTGTCGCGTTCCGGAATAAGCTTGAATATATCCGGTATTAAATAAACCGCCATAATTGTGTCGACCGGCACCGGTGATCATGTCTCGACAGTCAACACTGTAGATCTGGACCCTATACAACTTACCATCAAGGCAGTGCATGTCACTTTGCCGTGCGTATAGAAAAAACAAAATGGGTTTTTACTTTATTCAACATGGTGTCATACTTCGATCGTCCATTAACAAACAAAGGTCACCATTTTTATAACACACAACAGCATTTATGTTGCATTCGTGAACACTAATGTTTTGTAAAGACCCCGACTTTTTTCACCATAACTAACTAGCACCTGAACCTTTCTTTCGCCTCTTGTCTCATTATAGTAACAGTTCCACTCAAATGAATAGGTTATCATAATGTCTATATTATTGTAAAATCCTCTAGTTGGTACAACACGTGCTTGAAGGGGAAGGCGTCGGCTGGTTGAAGCTGAACCGGCTCAAAAAGCTAATGGAAGACGAGTCCTATAGGAACATGGTGCTTAGTAAACTAAACAGAAACTTCAACAGGAAGTCAACGCCTTGCGATAAAGTTGACGACGTGGTAAGCCGTTGTATCCATGATATTCCTTGGCAAAAAATAAATGCTTTACGAGTAAAAAATAAAGTCATAAGTTATAACTAACTGAACTTGTTGGTAACAGTACATCTAACTTAGTAAGTTAGTAACGGTACCAATATCTGAGAAATAGATGTCTTACTTTAAAATGAATGACAATAACCGTTTTTAGTTTATAAGTAAAGCGGTATGGAAAGGAATGCTGAAAGTTCTTCAAGCGGTCATACATGGCCTCGAGCATACGTATTCGAACTTCGGCCTTGGTGGGATGGCGTCCGTGTTCCAACTGGCGGAGATGGCGCACACGCACTACTGGAGCAAGGAGTTCGCTGGCCTGGAGCATGGTGGCATGGCCGGTTCGGCATTGACGGAACATTATGCCCGCCAAGATCTTGAGACGCCATCTTCATCGCCATCATCGCGTAAGAGTTCTCAAACAGGTAAATAAAATGAAATAATTTGGACAGTGTCGTACAAAAATGACCCAACCCACAAATTATAGTTGGAAACCATGCTTCAATAGGACTAGTTGTGGTTTGAATATATTCTGTACAACACGGTACATTTTAGATTGGATAAAATAAACCGGCAACATATCTTAAATATTTTTTGTTGTTGTAGATGTGCCAATTGTGAACTATCCTGAGATGGACTCCTCAGAGGCACAAAGCACCACCGAAATGTTCAAAGATATGCTGAACCAAAAGAGAAATCTGCTCTTTAGTAAGCTGACTTCGTTCGATTCAGACGTGAGTGCCGCGGTAATGTAAAACCAAATTCGTAACTTGGTCCATATATCTAACAATAAAATTGCATGATACAGGGGCGGATCTAGTTTTGCAATCATAATTGACAGCACCAAAAAATATTCCTTAAAAAATAGATCGTAAATGTGTTTTTGTTTATTTCACATTCTGGATCCAAACCTAACATAGAAACTTATTGTACGTATAAAAATTAATGTCGTATTAATATGTCGAAATATGTGTTCAATATGTAGTAAGTTCTTGTACATTCTTGAGCATGTAACTTATCATATTCATTTATTTTAACGTGACTAACATCTATTCGGAAGTACCTATATTCTAATTTCCTATATATTATTTAATCTCGTTGGGCGTTACCTGGACATCACTCTGCTCCTTTATTTTGTGGAAGTGTGAATTTCTCTGCTTTTATTTATGGTATATTGCTAACGGTATTTGGAGGCAAAATAATTGCTCTTAGGTTTCCTTACAATTATTTAAATTTTGTTATTACATAGTATAATTGAAAAGTAATTGAAGCGAATATTCTCAAATATTGTCTAGCATGAGCTCGATAGATAAATACGTTTAATTCGTTTCTAAGAATTTTAATTGTCTTTCAAATGACCGTGACGGGGCTTAGGTATCTAAATAGAAAGGCGCACAAGAAATTTATTCTGTATGGATCAATATAAAACACGCAGGTAATCGCTGTGAACGTCAGAGCTTCGCGTCCTGAGCCTTCAGCCGAAGCATGCGTAGACACGCTCCGTACGCAAACGAGCCTTAGAAAGCATGCAGGAACACTTTCATATTGAACCTGTTTCCCCTAATCGAGATGATTACAGGCGGGTTATATTTGAACATTTGATGACATCGTTTAACCATACGTTAAATTTTGGTGGATTATTATATCCCTTCCTTTCATAAAACATCACTTCTAGGAAAGCAGGTTGTAATCTAAGCACGCGACGTCGTAAAAAGGAATAGTAACGTTGTACAAAAGTTTTGACGAACACACTATTGGCTCCAAATTTTATTTTTTATAACTGGTTTTATTTGCAAAATTATAGCTTTTTCCAAATTACCAGGTTGTAACGCATTGAATTGATGGTCTTTTGTACAAAGTTATAAGAGAGCGAGTATAGGCGGGTTGTTTGTGTCGTGGCAGGCGGCGCCGTCGTCCGACTGCTCCGCCGACGAGAGCGGCTCCATAACCACCAACCGAGCCAATCTCTTCGACCACCGCGCCTCCTTTAAGTCCAACTTATCTGATACTGACGTCATGTTCCTCAATGTAAGTCTTAGTGCGTGTTGTGTGATCTCGCCTTTAGCTTTCTCTCCGCTTAAGCAGGCAAAAAATGGCCATCACCTATTAGAATACAAGTTATATCAAAATTTTACACAGGCTATTTGTCTCGAGTAGATGTGCATGTTGTGTTCATGAAGACATTACGCTTATAATTCTGGTACAATGTATTTATACTGTACGTATTATACCTTATATTATTAACAAGATGTTCCAACAACATACAACGATAGTGGATTACATAACTGCAAAGCCATCACCAAATTAAATTGGCACAGCACATTAGAATCAATGATTCATCTTAGTATTGGTTCCGAGAGTCCCTATGGTTGGCTGAAGCATAGGTCGTGTTCTGTAGGTGGGGCGCGGGCTTAGCGCTGCCAGTGGGAAGCCGCGTGCTTCGAGCGTGTTCTCTTCTAAGTCTTCATTAAGTGGATACCGACCTCCCGTCGGAGTGCCTGTCACTTCGCCATTAACGTCACCGGATACTGCAAGAACTTATCTTTATCAAGGACTTATTGGTAAATAATGAAATTTTCTGCTTCAGTATTTTATAATATAGGTTTTTTATTTAACTCAGTTGAGCGCAATAGTTACTAAAGATTATCTAAATTATATCTATTTCCGTTGAAATTTTAATCGTATGTGGTTTGTTAAAGGTAAAGAGAGATCAAATTTATGGGATCAAATGCAGTTCTGGGAGGATGCTTTCTTAGATGCTGTGAGCCAAGAGCGTGACATGATCGGTATGGATCAGGGTGCGAATGAAATGATGGAACGATACAAATGTCTCAGTGACACTGAGAGGAAGCGGCTCGAACACGAGGAGGACCGATTGCTGTCCACCGCACTGTACAATTTAACCGCCGCGATGGTACTCTTCGGTGTGGATGCCGATATAATACGGAACAAAGTTCGTCGCTTACTCGCCAAGAGTCACATCGGCCTTATATACAGCCAGGAAGTGAACCATCTTCTTGATGTTGTACATACACTGGTAAGTGAAGCTACACTTTCTCTAATAATTCAGTATGTATCGTATAGTCGGTTGTGGAGCGCGGGGCAGGGTTCTGCGGCTCGTGTGTGTAGTAGTATGGTGTGTGTCAGCGCGGCAACGAGACGGAGCTGAAGCCGCTGGGCTCGCGGCTGCTGCGGCGCGCCACGTTCACGGTGCACGAGCGCGACGCGGCGGGCGAGCTGCGCTTCATGGAGGTGCGCGACGACGGGCTCGTGCTGCGCTCCACGCAAGGTAACGCCGTGGGTTCCTGCTACTTGCTTCCTTATCGAGAACGCCTCTTGGAAGCGTACGCTCCGTAGCGTAAGAGATGAGTCGCTACGCAGTTTGACGCACCGCTTTTGGCTAACAGCCATTAATAGTACCAAACTTTGTCTTTAAGCGGGTCTCAAGAAAAAACAAAACAAAGGATGTCAAACAAAAACTATATTCTGATAATTATATACTGATACATTTTCACTGAAAAGTATAATAATGTTTTTCTATCCTTCTACACTTTTTTTTTATTATAATGTTTGAAGGTTCTGTGGCGGAACAATTTGTATAAACCCACTCGCCAACAACTGTGACAACGATGTGGCGTTGTACCACAGTTTCAAATATAAATAAATAGTGTCTCAACGATTACTTACAAACTGTGTGTTAAATCAATAATAATACTTTCCAGGCACTATCGTGGAAAGATGGTGGTACGAGCGGCTGGTGAACATGACTTACAGTCCGAAGATACGGGTCTTGTGTCTGTGGAGGAAGAACGGCGGTCAAACACAACTACATAAATATTACACTAAGAAGGTGGGAGCTATAGGTTATTCAAAGTTGAATTAGGAGTTCAAATACTTTTTCGAAGTAAACTCTTACACCGCTGAATGGATTTGGATAAAATATAAGATACTGATAGATCATCTTACACTATCATACTTATAAGCCACTCTCCAAAAAAGTACACTACTTTTATTACACGAAAGACTCTTCTCGACTATGTCTTGAATAAACACAGGCTATATTTTATTTAAGTTATTTGTCTCCGTCCAGGGACAAATAAAATTTTGTAATCTGGTTTTTTAAGTGAATTGCGCTGGCGTCGTACAAATGGTGCTATGTATCAGTACAGTGATTTAGGAAATTTGGTAGCAAGTAGGAAATAATAACATTCAAAGTAATGATTCCTTTAGACAAGACTTTTCTTTTATGTAAAATACGTTAGAATTGCAATAGCTATACCTTTAGTCATATCCCTGGTAATAAATCACTTTTATCATGTTATAAGGTCATTAATTATAATTCCAGTGCAAAGCTCTGTACTACTGCATTAAAGAGGCGATGGAGAAGAGCGGCCGGCGGCAGGACGCGGCCGAGCTGGGAGGCGAGTTCCCCATACAAGACTGCGCTACAGGCGAGGGTGGTCTTATACAGGTACACATAAAAGGATGACCAAGTCCTGACCAATTAAACTATAACGGTATTTTAATATATTTTGTATTTATATCTCCTTTTAGAAAAAAAAAAAGATACCGTCGACGCACGAAATATTAAAGCCAAAGAACCCTATCGGTTTCCCTTGATTACACTTACCTACATAAGTATAATTCAAACTACATCACGTCTTATGTAAAATATTACATTATACATAACTTAGTAGGTCTCTCATATGTGAGAGTCCGCCTGGGTAGGTACCACCGCAATATCTATTTATGCCGCCAAGAAGCAGTGTGTAATGTTGTGTTCCGGTTTGAAAGACATTGTAGCCAGTGTAACTGTTGGACATAATGAGACTTAATATCTCATGTCGCAGGATAGCGAGCGTAGTAGAATACTAAACAATACTTAATAATTAAAGATGTTGGATGGTGTTTCTACTGTTTATGGGCGGTCGTATAGCTTACCATCAGGCGAACGGTAAGCTCGTCTCGTCATTCAAAGAAATAAAAAAAAACCCTGTGTTAAATTCCGGTAACCTTCGTATACCGGCAAGCTATGATATTCTGCCCGTTTTTTCGTTGAAAACCCTAATAAATTTTAGGTGTTCACATAAACCACCAATTTGCTTTTTACAATTTTGAACAATTAAATCATTCTAAATGTTAATATAACCCCTTCGTATTGAAACTTTAGTAATCTTCCATGTTACCTTATCTTTGTGGAATTTAATGATAGTAGTCATATTGCAGAAAGAATTTGGCCATATTTTTGTCAACATTCTTTGAGAGATATACTTTATCGCCAAGGAGTAGTACTCTAATTACGTTGTTTGATAGTCATAAACACTATTATGTACTTACAACTCTTTAAAAAATCGCAATTTTATGCAGGTCTATTAAAACAAATTCATAATATATTGACATAATTTTCAAGGTGTGCATGGAAGGCGTTGGTCTCCTTTTTCACCACAGCAAGGTATGTTAATTTTATTCACTTTTCATCATACCACTTTATTGTCAGCTTATTTATGTTATTTAAATGAATCTACATCGACAATGAGATACCAAAACCCTAGAGAACCAATGAATGGTCGCAAGAACTCTCGGGTTGTTTTGGTATGGTCATAAATGTGAAACCAGGTAAGGGTATTTTGTCAGTGTAACGCTTAATTTGAAAAGTCTCGATCCAGTTGAATGATAATGTTGACTCGTAGAATGTCGTACAGAAAGCCTTGTATGACAATCTATATGAGGATGCAGCGTCCAAGCTGTGCAGCGCTTTATTGTCTCAGTATTGTATCAGTGCCGTTAGCGCATAATTATGTTCCTAACGTCTACGAAGCTTTCTTATCCAAAATGATTAAGTACTTAAATTATACAGGCACAAGGAATAAACTCAATTAACTAGTAGTGTCAATTAAATCAGTCAGTTCTTATGACTGCATGATAAATTTGATTAGTCGAATCCCAAGATCAGTTTGACCTTTATAATAGTTTGTGTATTTGAAATCTTGTTAAAACATTAACCGGACGCAAGGACCACTCAAACTTTCCTATTTCGATTTCTCATATATTTTTATTTTATTTACGTGTTATGAATTCTCAATATTAATATTTATAACCTATTTATTATAGATTCGGGTAATTTTGCATTTTCCTATAATACATATTAATAAATATAGCTTATTGCGGCAGGTGAAAACCCAATATTTTCGCCCTTAAACATTTTCTCCATTAATGAGTCGATGTAATAGTTTAGATCTCTACATGTAAGGTTAACTGTTGTCCATCCGAACACGTTACTCATACGAGTTGTGCATGTGCTATTGTCTGCCTCCCCGTATCCGCTGGAGTGCGCGGGCCAGTAGCCGGGCCGCTAGCCGGGTCGCTAGCCGGGCCGCTAGTGGCCTGGCCACTAGTCGGGCCACTGGCCGGGCCACTAGCCGGGCCACTAGCCGGGCCGCTAGCCGGGGAGCTCCGGCGGGAACTTTTGAGATGGTCCTTGACACGCGCTCGGCCGCCCTCAACTAATCTCTTGTTTTTGTCTGTTCATCTCTCCCCGGACACGCCGAACCCGCGCCGCTGCGCTAAAGGATTTCGAGGTACACAGTGGTTCATTGACTAGTAATGGCTGGCTCTTACGATGATCGACCTTTATGATCCGAGTCACGGTCTCCGTGATGCGCGCGATCAGCGATGATCGTTCGAGGTCGTAGGGCTTTACTTGTAGTTTTGAGGCTTTCAGATTGTTTTTAGCCGTTGTTAGCGTTGTATTAGTTCTCCCGAGTGCGGCGAGCGCCGACGCGCGCGGTCGTGCATGCACATAGACGCCCTTTGTTCATTGTCTGTTACATCACGCACCCGACAGCTTGCATTCGTATCGTGGATCGTCCGGCGAGCGGTCTCGATATTTCGCTCTGGTACATCGTGCAGAGGGTTAGTTCGTTGGTCCCCTATCACCCGGAACCCGAGCTCGCGGACGCGAGACACGAGGTCAGTCGTAGAGCATTCGCCATCTCACAAGTTCTGGTGCGGCCGGGCCCGCCCGCACCCCGCACGTCCCCGTCCCTACACCCGCACGAGCGCTCTGACCTCGCCTGTTGCACTCCCGCCCCTGCCCTCTGTTCCTCGCCCTGCTCTTTGCTCTGTGTTTACATCTCTGAACACTACGTACGCCAGATGCTTATGATTCCTCGGAGCCGTGGACATTTCTGGTTCTTGCATTTGCTTTTTTCACTTGTTGTCCCGTCTGAAGCGATATCTGCCCTTGCTGGACATTAAAAAGACGGTCTAAAAGATACAAGTGAAGAATAATATTTAAAGTATCAGAGAATCCACGTACGAACGGCATGATAACTGGGTTGGTAACGATACTCGATGCACTAACGGGCTTCAAGATATGTTAGTGAATCGATATCTTGTAGTTCTTGCTCTACGCTGCTATAATGTACAATAGCATGCATGTTACCATGTCTTTTCTGTAGACCTGTATTTTTATTGTAATATTCTTAGCCTAAGGTAATCTTATCTCATATTTGTGCCAGTATACAGATAGACCTATAATAAATTCATATATTATTCATTTTGTTATGATCACGTTTTATTTTGCCCACTCGATTGCATGAGTTTAGGTATTTATAGTAAAATTCTATAACGTTTATGCACTTTATAAAATCTAATAGTTAGCCGGAAATATATTTTAACGGTGCGCTTAATTACCTTTACTAGCCATAGTTAAGTCAACTAAAGGCTGACTTATTTACCTGTAATAAGGGTACCTATTCGCCAGTCATTATTGCCTGGAAAAATACGACAAACAAAAGCATTCAATATTTCAATTAGATAATATGAAACTGCAATTTGAGCTGTAGCCCTGTTTAATACTTAAGATTCATTGCAGTGCGTGTAGGCATATCTTTCTGTTGCCTGAATGCGAACAGGAACGCTTTTTTGTGGCTGTCCTTATTCTATTAACATGGAAGGTGGTGAAAACTTAATTTAATACCAACGTAAGACGCACTAGAATCACTATATCACGTAACGATATTTACAATGTTACATCGGCACCATTATTGTTAGGTTAGTATCTAACAATTTTATTAGTATAAAAAATGTAAGATATTATTTTAAGCGCACAACATGTATGTTCTCGACTCAAAGTTTATTTTTTTTATATATTACAGTTCTTCGTGCGGCTCGACCACATACGGAAGTGCTTCACACAGAACGGCGGTATCTTCGTTTTAGAAGAATTCAGTGAGTATAAATTTTTGTATTCTATTTTTAAAATATATTTCAATATTTTTTTCTTCATGCATCAATTCAATCACTCTCGAGGCGATTCGAAGTCAACTATTTGTTATGCCGGTATCGAATACTACTTGTATCACCTTGTAGCATGTAACTGTAACTGATAACAATGCACATTATGTATATGCGAAAATTAAAGATAATGTAAAGAATACTATTCTCATTAAATTTGGTCATGAAATAGTATGACCCGGGATAAAATGTGGCGTTATATCCTTCCCTGGGTCTCAAAACTATTTCCATACAAAATTACATCAAAATCCGTTTAGTAGTTTTTGAGTTTATCGCGGTGGGGAACTTTGTTTTATAATAATTTTTTTAGAACATTTGATATTCTTGAAACAATTTGAATTGTACCAATAATATTCGTTTGTTGCCCACAGATCCAAAAACAAGACAAATAATTCAACGAAAGTACAAATCAATAATGGTAAGTAGAAAGTATTGTTACTGCACGACTACAACTATGTGCTTACGTATGCAGTTACGCTACGTTACGTTGTTCATTGACGTTTGTTTTATGTTATAGGCAGAGAAAGTAGTGTTTGATCTGCACCGTTTCTTCTCCATATGGCTTTCTCGATACTATGTCGTGACAAATGGATCAGAATTCAATCACGTACCTTCCGTTTTATAGCCCCTTGCTCACACGTGTATGTACATTTTCCGTTTTCTTTTGCACATTTCTTGCTATCTTGCTCACACATTTAATTTAATTATATTTTCGTCATTAAAAGGAGAATGGGTAAGTTGGTCTCCCTACTCAATACTTTCATTATTAGGATTCGTAGTCTGCTAAAATACCTGCTATAAGTTATTTTTAATTCGCATTAAATAAACGAGACTGGTTATCTACGTAACTGACCTGAGCGTTTAGTAAGTAAAGCAAGGTATTATACATAATATACTATAGCCATTGTCCAATACCCATTCTCCTTAATTCTATTATTACTTTGTTTTACAAATCATTAAGTGTAAAATAGACATTAAAAATCATACTATGGCTTAATTACAAGAAACATTCGAGTTTTAAATATTTTAAATCTATTTAACGGCCTCATGTTTAAAATATTTTCAATTAACATAATGATAATTTTTACTTTAAACATTCATTGGAAAGAATTGCACGTACCTATACGTTAAAATTGCAGGCGGACCAAATATGTTACGCGGTCCTGTGCGTGTTCTCGTATTTCGCGGCGGGACAGGAACAGAAGAAGGCGATACTGGAGCAGGCGGCGCGCGTGCCGCCCGCGCCCCTCGCCCCCGCGCCCCTCCCGCCGCACCGCCCGCCGCACGCGCCCGCGCAGGTGAGCCCCTCGCACACTGCTCGCCGCCGCCTGTGAAACTGCAGTGCTAAGAATATGTTGGTATGTTGCCGACCTTGAAGCTGACGAATATTCAACGAGTAGACGGAACGACCGATTTGTTGGATATCCTGCTCTTATACATATCTTGCTCTTATATATATCCCAAGGACTTTTTTCATATATATCTAATACTGTAAATACCTGCGTATCGGTAAATCAATATGAGTTCATAAATATAAGGATTTTATCACGAGATCATTTTTCTGACTTGTACCATTAGAATTTGGTTCATGCTAGGATTTACTAATAACGGTTGGTACATTTGTACTAAACAATGAATTTATTTATAATTTTATATAATTACCTGTTAGTTAGGCTGTTATGATGCGCCGACGTACTACTTTCGACATAACTAAAATAAAACCTCAAAATGTATCTACCTACCTGCGCAAGTTCAAATATTTATTTCTGGCGTGAATGTTTGCAAATCACAAACCAACTTAACAACCTTATTATTACTGCAACATAACATTTGAAATAACAAAACACACCGTCTGTGTTTATAGTTTACATTACAGAATCTTTGGAATACCAAAAACTTGTGATTTATCGAATGGATGTGATGTTAAAGTTCGAACTGAAATATGATCACAAAAGATTTCCAACTTTTCGAATTTAGAGTGGAGTAGTAAATTTTAGCTTTGCCATAATAGTTCGAGGTTTACAGTAACACATATCTGTTAGTGTTTTGACAAGTTTGGCGACAGCCTTAAAATTGCTAAGCTTCTTGTTGACTCTAAGTTTGCATCAACGTGCTTTGAAATAAAACCCTGAAATGATTTTTTAAGCATAATCGAAAGTCCTTTTAAGACATCGTGGTAAGTAAGTTTAGTTCCCATTCTTAACCGTTATGTTTTAGCTAAGGCATAGTTATATTATATAGGTACTTATACTTAACCAACGAATTCTTCGTTTATTAGGCGGAAAAGAGTCCATCGGATGTCGGAAGCAACGCGAAATCCACCATGGCGGAGGCAAGTGAGCGTCGGGTGTCGCGTGATTTGGCACCTGCTGCGGAGCCGTCGGTGCGGCCCGCAGCGGCGACGGCGGCGGGAAGTGCAGCGGTGCCGGCGGGCGCAGGGGCGGCGGCGAGGGGCGGCGCGGCGGCCGGCCTGCACCGCGCCGCCAGCGCCCCGCCGCGCCGCCCGCCGCCCCCCGCGCCGCCCGCCGCCGCCGCCGCCGCCGCCGCCGCCCCGCACCCGCGAGTCACGCGGGCGCTCTCCACTGCCGCCCCTTCGCGACCCCCCGATCCGCCTGTTGTTAGTACGATTGCTGAATATTCCCCAACCTTACTGTTACTCACCACGCAATATTATTTCAGTAATCAAGTCACTTCGTACAAATCATGTTAAAAATAATTCCCAAAAGTGTTGCACGACCTAAAACGGATGAATTATTTGGTATTCTTCTAATGCAGCTAGTCACGGTCACCTAAAAAATAATAAACGCCGTTCGCCAAATTGTATTTATAGATTTTAAAACATTATAAATTACAGATTCCGCCGAGGACTGGAACATCAGGTCAACGCCCCACTGGGCCACCACCCGCCCTGCCCCCTCGACAACTTTCAGCGGGCGCTGATTTTAGTTCATCGAGGTATATATTTAAAAAAAATCTCAAATAAATGAGTTCCACTACTTTGCCACGTTATATTTTTTTTATTGATATTTTGAACTTCTTCTTCTAAATTAATTATAATTAGTCGGCTGGAAAGAAACAATATAACTCCGTCCCTGTAAACTAAAAAATTATACTAGATAATTAGAACAGACTTTTAAATATAATTACTAATTAGGACGAGGCCATGCTTGTATTATAAATAAGTATTTAGTAGTATTATTACGTTTGATTTATGTGTAAAAATGTTTTGTGTAAAGGGCGGCGGGCAGTACGCCGCGGCGCCAAGCGTCATCCGGCGCTCCGTTCTCTGCCAACCCGTTCACTTCTCCGCGCCATGCAGAGTTTGTCATCCCACAACGGAACAATATTCGCCGCTCCTCTACGACCGACCGAAATTGATGTTTTTTATATCTCGCTTTAAAACGATTTTATTATTTATACCCAAATGTAATACAAATGTGTCTATTAAAACTTGTCACCTTATTGGTCTTATAGCAGCTTATTTGCGCTATGAAACCAGTGAGGTCCTGAGTTCGAACTTTTAAATGGGGCAAATTTTGTGTTCATCGATTCGAAATATACACATTAAATTCCTGAGATTAGAATGTGAGTCCAATATAGCGATAATCTTTCCCCTATCACTTGTTGAATGAAAATAAGTTCGCCGATTAGCGGGTGCACCACGTACACCTCGACCCAAATCCTCGGGGATATAGTTAGAAGCTTATGATACGTTCATTAAATTATTGGTGATCGATGTAAATGCTTTAAATGTCAATACATATGGATAGTTCCCCCGTGATAGATTTGAATAAAATACGAAAGTTTGGAATTAAATCGCCTTTTACGAGTTATATCCAAAGAAAGCAAGTACATCGTACTACTGCCGTTTGCTGCTGTCAAATAATCAAACGAAGCGGCAGTTTTTTTTATATAGTTATTACCTATAACTTCAGCTACGAAATGGTTAATGTAGCCGTGATCGAAACAAAAAGCATAAGTAAGTGCCGACAATATAAAATCAAGAAGTAGATACACAGATGTATCGTAGAGTTGTTGACCAATTCAAAAATAGTGGCCATATTTATTTTTTTATATTTAAACGTCTGGATTCTGGAGCCATAGGGAATTCATTAGGTACACAATTTGATTTTGTTTTAGTATTTTATACATTATTGTGTTTCAACCATTTAGAAATGGTTCCTTTATCCGAACATTTAGGTGTTCTAAATTAAGCTACCATTTAAATTTCAATTTTAAGTTTACGAAATATAATGCTCCAATATTAGAGTTTACCAAGTAATTATTTCACGTCCTACAAAATCGAAATAGAAGCCTCGATATAATTATCTACTTTGAATTGTTAAATGATGACTTCTCAATCCATGCGCACACCGAACGTGCCCTCCCTTTTATTAGTCATTGTGATATTTTAGATTATGTTAGTAAAATATAATTACAATAGGTATTTTTTTATTCCATAAATTAAATTGCGTGAAGTGTTTAGCGCCTCGCTTCAAATTAACGAAATAATCTATTCATTATAAACATGACTGTTGTCTGACGAAATGAATCAAGTATATATTATGTACATTATAATGATTTACAAAAATATAAACGTCAGGGTTACCTAAATGTAGAATTAAAAGAAATATTTTATTGCAATATTAAATTAGTTACCTACAAGTGTGACTTTCATTTCTCATCGTGCATGTTCCTTGGTTCTGTTTTGAAATTCTTGCTTTATACCTACGTGGGAATACTTAAGCGACTCGCCTATCTTCAGTTTTATGTAAGGGGATTCTGTGTATCTTGTGTGGTAATTTACTTCAGATTTTACAATTACTGTCCAAATTCGGGGTTTAACTTCATATGCAACGGTAAAAGTAACGACGTGTGCTTTAACAAATTATAATTAGTGTTATTATTCTGTGTAATTATTATTCAGTATCTAACTCGCTATCAGGCTGTGTCTCTGAGGTGCACTACAGCCCAGTGCTCTATTGATTCCAAAGGCTTTGGGAGGGTGTAAATATGCTGGTTTCTACTAATGCGTGTTCAGTTAACGTTTCATCATGCCTATAGATTATTGTGAAGCACCTGTTCGCCCACGTATAGCCGCCGCGCTGTTTTCCACCGACAAATAAAGGAAATATAGAAGTAAAATATGTAATAGTAATTAATAATTATGTACTATAGTTTATAACGTGTAAATGTTTAGCCGAATAAGTGTAGTGGAATTTGGTAGGTATATTGGTAGTTATAAAGTTCGCCAAACAGTTGTCCCGCTCATGATTACAAAAAGTACATTTGATGTAGCACTTTTGCATCTTATACTGTCACTTTTTTATGGCAATTGTTGTGCATTATACCTGTCATTGTTTTGAGATTATGCCAAACTGATACTTTTAAATTTTCTGTAATGATAAGTATATAAAAAAATACCTGTCTATCTTAGTATACTTATATATAAAGAAAAAATTATACTTATATGCGCGGTAAGATGATTTGCTGTCTGGTTCCACTGAACCTGATGGTAAGCGGAATGGGGTACAGATAGCATCGACTGTCGACATTCGGCCTGCTTGCACAGGGTATACAGAGGCTGATCCCGAAGCACGACACCACACTTGGGCCACTATAGTGGGTTTTACCATCTTGTGTAGAGTTCGCTATCCGAGCGGATACAAAACATGCTATCGCCGCCTTAATTTCTAGAATTCCTTATTGTAATTTGTAATCCTAGTATACGTGAGTATCCGGTGATGGACGACTCAGTAGTATAACGGTTTTTGTCAATGAACTTTTCGGACTTTATTACACTTGTTAGATTAATCTAAAAAATTATAATGCCTTCCTTCAAACTGCAATAATCTTATAATCATAGAATATAACTGACCCGACGAACTTTGTATCGCCTAACAGTCGATTCTTTAATTATATTTTTTTTTAATACTTATTCTGCTATTTGGAACATCGGGTCAGCTAGTAAGATATATTAACAATTACAATACAACAATTAATGTTATGTCAAGAAATAAAAATTATAAAACACTTAAAATTCTTTCCATCGTACAAATATTGACAAATAATGTCATTAATAATTTTATACGATACTAACGTCAATCAACTGTTTTACCTTCCTGGAACCCCTCCACTAACATTTAAACTTTATGATATCGTATTAAAGTTTAAATTGACTTTTAAGTATTATTACGAATCTTTTGTATGGGAATATATATAGAAAAGTGTTATTTTTAGGCTTTTTCAGGCATTTTTTTAAATATTTCTCTCCGGAAGAACCATCCTCGTACTTCAAGGAATATTACAAAAAAAAGAATTAGCGAAATCGGTTCAGTTGCTTTCGAGATTTGGGCTTAGCAAGACATTCAGAGATTCATTTTTATATTATAGATTATAAGCGCTTTCTGTGTGCAAATTATTTTGTGGGGGTTTATTTAGCATATCCAATGGAATTTATTCACCCTTGGTGCTTTAGTTATTAGCTATTAAGTTGAATTGGTTTTACTTCAGTCCAGATGTTACACACAGGTATGCTCACTCGAGACAATTCTTGTACGCTCGGTCTTCATACCGAATGCTTGCTCGTGCACGGGGGAATATTTGCCGCGGGCCCAGGCATACACAATCCACTGTGTATACCTCGTGGTTGTAACGACGCATTAAGGTCTATGACTGCTCGCGGACATTTCCTAGCCTTCTCCTCTCCGCCCATCCTTAGAAAGTTCCTTTTTCTTGCCTCACACTTCTCCAGATATCTCCTTCCAACTTTGCTCCAGGGCCCTGCAATCGCTAAGTAGGGGTATTCTAGTATCCCGTTTGCAGATTTCCCCCGGTGTTGACTGCGGGGTCCGACAATACCCCACGTCCTAATGACATTGCTGTTTCCATGTTAGTGATACACAATTTTTTATACAAAAAGAGCTTCCCATATTATTATTTATCTGCTGTTTAGGTAGTAGAATAATATGCTTTAATTTTTAAATGATAGTATAATTTATTTCCCACATTGTATTATGGAAAAGTTGTAAACGTGGACCTTTCAAAAGTACATTGTTTCAGAGAAAATAACTAAA
Source organism: Manduca sexta (assembly GCF_014839805.1). Taxonomy (NCBI): domain Eukaryota; kingdom Metazoa; phylum Arthropoda; class Insecta; order Lepidoptera; family Sphingidae; genus Manduca; species Manduca sexta. The sequence continues at coordinate 8,086,416 of NC_051136.1, forward strand.
TCCCAATCTCTTTAATTCAAGTCAACACTAAGATGTTACGTGTGGTAGTGAGACTAAACAATTCTACGCAATCCGGCTCGCAGGACCGTTAAAGATTACTGTATACTGATGTTCCTAGACGGACGATAAACCAGAAAAAATAAAGGCATTTACGGATCAGCTAAACCACTATAATGAAACAATTACAAAATCAGTCATAACTTTGTATTTATTATACACATAAACTAAGTAATACTACAACGATAGCGTTGAAGTTCGTATTGTTTACAAATAAGTATCACAGCTTGTTTTATATATACAGAAGAAACTTACGAAAAATATTGTTTCAATAGTTACTAAGAATACTTAAAATTAATTAAGAATAAGGATACCTACTTGTTACTTGTTTAACAGTAAGAGTAACGCTATTAATCACTCATCGACATTATGGTCTTCAATTTATTGGCCATATGCTGTTTAGTTTCTTCAGATGCAGTCGATAAGGACTGTAATATTTGCGTTTTATTAGATAATGTCTTATTCCAAAGCATTTTATTTTCGTTTTCTAATGTGACGCTTTGCTCCTCTAATCCGCTTAAATAAGTACTCTGAGAACAAAATAAGTAAAAAGTAGCAGTTGGAAAAATATTACCTAAAATATTTAATGAGGCACATACCTTGCTCGTTGAAGTAGTACACGTCGATGTAATTGTTTCAGTCTTTATGGAATTTTTAGGGTCCGGTTTTACATTGATTTTTAAGTTCAAGGAATTCTTCCTTATCAAATCTAGTTTATGTCGTATTCCTTGCTTAGTTAAAACCTTAAAAGTTTAATGATAACGTCAATAAATTAATATTACCGGTGTTTAATCCAAGTAAAAAAAAAGCTGGTCATTTGAAACAGCTAAGTTATCCCAGTGTAGTCTCCCGTATAAAGGAAAATCGTGGTAAATTTTCTTTACACTTATTTTGATACAACATCATTCCAATAAATATAAGTTTTTTTTTTATTTCATGATTTATTCCTATACTTTAGACAAAAGTTATAATATTAATTTTAGTTACACCAATAAAAGGAAGAGCAACAAGCTTGTGGACCTAGTTTTCCATATGAATAGGTATAACACGAAATTATAAAAAAATATTAGGTATACTTACAAAATCGGGTCCCAATTGTTCTGCACGTAACATGTCTTTATTTTTCAGTTTACTTTCACTGTCAATGATTTCCCATTCAAGGGTCAAATTCTTAGAGATGTAAATCTTTCTTGATAATACTCTAAAACAAACAGTTTACATTTGGGAAGGCTTTAGAAAACATAATTTAGCAGTATATATCCTTTTCGCGTTAATTCAATCAACTCAGAAGCCATTGGTACTCATATAACAACTATACGAGTCAAAAGTATGACTATAATGTAATATTTGACCTATCTATCATGTTATACGATAGATCTAACATAAAAACTAACGGCGCGGCGGAGAGATTCCAATTCGGGTGCCTGTTTGTACCCACTGTTGAGTATCCTGTCGCCGTGACGAATGCGAACTATCGGCGGACTAACCGCGCCGCACCGGGCCTGCCCACGGAATAATTACTCAAGAAGGCGCTTACACTCGTGAAAGCTCTCAAACCCGTTGCCTGACCAAGACAAGTGGATTCGAAACTTGCTTTCTAAATGCATCATTTGCGTAAAGACTAGGTAACTAGAACCCAACCATAAAGATTATCGGGAAGTGTGCTGTACGAACTTCACTACATAGTATAAAACAAAGTCGCTTTCTCTGTCCCTATGTGTGCTTAAATCTTTAAAACTACGCAACGGATTTTGATGCGGTTTTTTTTTAATAGATAGAGTGATTCAAGAGGAAGGTTTATTATGTATAATAATAACATCCATTAAATAGTCAGCATTGCACCCGTGCGAAGCCGGGGCGGGTCGCTAGTAATATTATAATATGCAAATTATTTAAGTAAATACTCACTGATTAATTTTTAAAATTGCTTCTTGTGTTTCATAAAAATCCGTAGGTTGAAAACCAGGGAATTCAAAGCTTAACAAATTTTGATTATTCTTTTGTCCTTTAATCCAACCAAAATTATCTATATTTGTGCATTGTATCCAAACTTCTTTACACATTTTTTTATTCAATTGGTTCTCATTTTCGTCATCAGAGTTATCTGAAATCTCTAATACTTCAGGCACTGGAGACTTACAAACCACAGAATGACTTAAGAAATTTTCAATGTCCATATCAATAAAATCATTATTTTCCGATTTGTCAGTCACTGAAGTAACCAACTGTGCTTGATCGAATGTTTTATTTAATATTTTTTGGTTAATTTCTTCAGGTTTCAAAATAAACATTCCTTTCTCTGGTTTTTTTGATTCTATTTCAATTTTTCTTCGAGAATATACGGCAGTTATTTTGACTTGAGACATCATTTCAGCCCCAGATTTTTTGTTACTTAGTAATTCAATACTAGTTTGACCAGAAGACATGTCACTTGATTTCTCCTCAACGTTATCCCCCTCGTTATTATCTGAATTTGACGAATTTATTATATCACTTTTATGTCCATCCTTTGACGACAGAAAAGAGGGAGGGACGGTTGGTTCTTGTTTCTTAGAAGTTTTATAAAATATTTTTTTCAAAGCACCATTTGAAGCAATATGATAGAAATCTTGGGTTTTACGAATTTTTATAGGTTTCAGGCATTTTGTTGGTGTTTTTGTGACATCGGAATCTTCGCTACTAGTCTCATTTTGGTGTAAATTTGTTTGAATCAATGAACAGTCGGGATATTCTATATATGTACTACCTTCCGTATTTGATTCGTTTGTATCTAAATTGACCACAGCACTACTTTCCATGTGAGAAAATGGCATATACGAAAGTGGATTATCAATAACTTTCCCGTTATCAACTTTGTCTGTTGTAATCCATACGCCACGTGTTTTTTTGTCTTTTTTGAAATACAATGAATTCATGACAGTTTCAATGCCTAAAGGTTCATGCATTTCATAAGGTCCGACAAAAACACAGTATTCCTTAGAGTCAGGTATAGCATATATACCAAATTGGGGATCATTTCCTTTCCCAGCGCATTTCTGAGAAGATAATCTCACTGTTTTACCAGTTCCTCGGGCAACATTTATTGCTTTTATTATGCTGCTGTATGTAACAAAAAAACCTCTTGTATGAAATTGTATTTCGTTAAAATCGTTTTCTACAGTCATAACAAACCATTTAGATGACTCAGAATTTGACTCGCGTTTTAAGTTTACGGTGCTTTGAGAATTTATTAATGATTCATTTTGTTTATTTATGTCATCTACTTCCATCAACATTGTTTTGTCAGGAAAGAAGTCATTTGAAGTAAAAACGTTCTCATTAACCATGCTGGTTTCACATTTGTCGTTCAGTTTTGAAACTGAACCTATTATTTCCCAACATTCATTCCATCCACATAATATACAAAAATCTTCTTGTGAATCACACGCATTAGTTAGAAGATTCTTGACGGTAACTGGAAATTTATGTAGATCAGCCAATTCAATATTATTAATATTAATACAATTTTCAAAAAAACTGCTTTTTCCGTCCACTGCAATAAATATTCTAAATGGGGCCTGTTTATTCACCATAAAAAAGTTTTTTCTTTGTTTATACCTTTTTAGAATGAATTCCCATGTGTATAAGGCAAGTTTTCCAGATATCGGTGGTTCTAAACTTGTTTTTACAATACCTTGATCCATACGTTGTTTATATAGCTTATAGCTAGACTCAAGCCATGCCACCAGTTTTGATTTATCTATACGCTCACCTTGGGGAGCTACTTGGCTGCGTAGTGTCGTTTTATCACATGTGCTATTTTCTACGTCAAGCAATGTGGCTGAGTCAGCAATAACATGTTTCTGCAAGTTAGCTTTATTCTCTATCGCATACTTATTTAGTATAAACATCAATCTCTTCTTTAATTTTGCATCATTTTTCTCCATTTTCTTTATTTTGAAGTTAGTATTTTTATAATACCCATTACTATACTTTCTTCCTCTATATGCTTTTACTCTAGCGCACGAATATCGTCCTTCAATCGAAGAGATAAGCGTTGTTGAATTAGTTTTATCAACATTGGCATTCGTTTCGGTAGCTACAGCTTCATCTTTTAAAGTGTTAATGTTAACATCATCGTTTATTCCTAGATTCTTTGTATTTATAGGTGTGTCCTCTACAATGCTTATATTTTGAGGATTGTCTTCATTAAGCTCGAAAATACAAGTTTCTGTAAATTTACCCCTACAAAAACATTTATACAGGTTGTGGACCATGCACCACGGTTCAATATTTTGACAATTAAGGTTTAAGCCTACAACTGACAATACCATCTCCGATTTCTTATTCGCTTTTAAATTTAAATTTGTGTAAAAATCTGCATATTTTTTAGAAGCTTTCCAGTTTCTTTTTTGTGATTTTAATAATATACTCTTTTCTCCAGAAACGATTACAGTCTGTCGAAATTTCTGTTCTTCCTTTGCCAAATTTAAATTAATTTCAGAATCTAAATTCAATAAGCCAGGTAAAAAATCTGAACATTCAGTTTTTAAAATATCTGCATCCATATAACCAGAAAAGTCGCAGATGCATTGAAACATGCATCCTGCAAGTCCACAATGCGTTTTTATATTATATGAACATTCTAATGATGCACACACACATCCCAAAGTACAAAATGACTTATTACAAACTTTGAGCTCATTCATTCCATTGTCTTCTGGCAATCTTATAACAGTTACGTCAAGTCTCCCAAGTTCAGAACATCTTTTTTTGGGTTTTTCTTTAGCGCTATACACATTAATAGGTCCATCACAAACAGTTTCTCTAGGCTCATCTTGTCCTGTATATATATTATCTTGCTCCAGACTGATTTCGACGGAATCTAACATTTCTTCTAACATATGTTTAATATCTAATGTAATAACTGAATCATTAGAGACATAACTAGGTACAAAATGATTTTCATTTTGATCTTTTAGTGTACCTTGTCTATCTTGATTATCCCGGCGCATTAACATTCTACGCTGATTACATTTATAGTTTAAATCGAAGGTAATGGTAGTATCCGGATTATGTTGTACAGCACTTGATTTCTTAATAGACCCTAACATCGTTACTGCAAATTCCGCCCATGTTCTACAAATTTTACCGTTTTCTTCTCGTAAACTATTTACAAATTTAGCAATTCCTGGTTCTAAGGTCATACCATAAAAAGGTTGTATGTCTAAGCCAGGCTTGGGTAAACTTACTAGTTCTGTAATACCAACGTGATATTTTTGATAGGAGTCATCGAGATACTTTTTCCGTCTTAACGGTCCCGGCTTAAATCTAACGGCTAACGAATTTTGTAACAACCCCTTTTTCTTATTAAGTATTTTCTTCTTTGCCGAATTTTTTTTTAACATGGGGTTTCCCAGATCGTAATTGCAAATGAATTTATTCCTTCCACCTTTACTTCCACTTATTTGAATACATTTTCCATTCCATAACACAAACTGTTTAGAATGTTGATGGTTCTCTGGATTTATATTCATTAACATCTGCCAAGATGATCTCAGTATGGGTTGATCAGAATTAAAAATTTTTTTGGCCATCAAATGAGTAGTTTCGCCTTTTGACGACCCATCCATAATTTTTTTTAATAAGTTAGCCTTTTGATTTTCTAAGGCTTTTGGTAGATAGCTGTAAACATCTTGTTCCATTTCTCTTCTTATACTCCTTACAGTTCTTACTTTAAATCTGGGTTTTTTCTTTGGTATATAATATTTATCAGTATTTGGAGTAAAATTGCACGCAGCATTTTGTGTTTCACTAACTGCTACTGGAGTAGCAGGCACTATTTTCAAAAGATCATATAGATTGTTAGACGGTACATAATTGCTCTTCGGTTTATCTGATGAAAATACTTTGTGGAATTGGTCCATTTTTTCATGTATATCTGAAGAGAAACAAAAATTATGTATGGAAATAAAAATTGTTTATTTCGTTAACAAGTATTGGTTACATGTCACTTAAAGGTATGTAGTCTCCTTTTAAGCAATATATGCCTGCTTGTTTTAGGAGACTTCGCTCTTCCGTACAGGTTTCCTCAAACTATCATAATATTTAGTAAGTAATGCTATAACAATTTTTCATTGAATGAGTTATAAATTATAAAAAAAAAGGAAACAAAATCACAATTTTTAAAATCTTTAAGCTAAGCGCACATATACTACATATGAATTTTTGTAATAAAGTGTGTGTTTGGTATGTGTGTGTGTGTATGAATGTGTGTATGGATGTATGTGCTATGTTATGGTGTGTGCAATAGATTCTATTTCGTGGTAACTTTTAGTCTTAAACCAATTAATCAGAGCCAATTTGCAAAGGTAATAATTTAGAATGTTAAGTTATAGATGATATTATGTAATTCCTTGTTGATTAAATAATATATACCTACGAGAAAACTGCTTTGCATACTGTGTCTCAGCAAAAGCAGATATGGCCTGGACTAGGGGGTCAACAATATATTCCCTTCTTCTTTTTTACCTTGCTCTTTGATATGGGAGAGTTTTGTGTGTCTAGAACAAGTTGTATCAGATATAACTTTCTTACAGTCAGAGGATCATGTGAATTGAACTGAGAACTAAAGTAAAGCCTTTCCGTGGGAACTCTAAATGGTTTGAAAAACATAAGTTTTAGTAAGGACCTTTGTGCCCACTCTAATTCGAGGTTTTTTTTTGCACCCCCACCCCATATTGGTAAACAGTACGATATGACAGAAATCGCTAGAAAAATATATTGTTGCAAAAGACTTTTTGTAGGAACATATCGTAGTGTTTTAAAAATCTATAAATTATTTTTCTAAATCTATTTATAACATGTTGAGTACACTGATACATAATTATACCTAAATATTTGGTGTGTTTTACCTTTTCGATTATAGTGCAGTTGCAACGGTTGTTTGGAAGTAACAAAGAGCACCTATGTATTTTAATTTGAAATTCGGATTGTGGCTGAGTGTGCTCATACTTTGTAAAACAGATGTAATTTGTTTTGGCAGCGTTTAGTGTTAGTAAGTTAGAGTTCAGCCGCCAGAAGGCTATTTTCCTCAACGCATACTCAGCCGAACACTGAACTTCTTGCCAGGTCTTGCCAGATAGAACAATAACCGTGTCGTCTGCATAAGAGAAAATACGACTCCCATTTAATTTCAGATTACAAAGCTTGTTTATATATATTAGGAACAATGTTCGCCCAAGAATACTTCCTTGTCGTACTCCATACGTTAGTTTCTGCCGAGTTGATGAACTCTCCTATTTAAATTTTTGTTTACGTTTACTTAAATAATCACTAAATAATTCAAATGGTACTCCTAGTATACCTATTTCCTCTAGTCTTTGGTTAAGAATGGATACAGAGACGGTGTCAAAATCTATATGGATATAATATGGGTTTTCTGAAAGAATTCATTTGTCTTTTTGGATTTTATTGAATTTTTCGCATTAATACTATTATTGATTAAATATAATTTATACACAGCGTCTCGCCATTGCCACGTGGACGCTCCACTATTGTGGTTAAAGCCCCAAGTAACAGATAAAAATGACGTTATATATCGATCACTGCACCTTTGTGTAATACCGAATGACTTTAGAGTTAAAGTTTCTTTCAAACAACGGGACGCTGGCGCGGCGTGACGGTACTTTGTGTCATATTCTTTATTAATAACTAGTTGACCCGTCAGACGTTGTCCCGTCTTAACTATGAATTTGCAGCGCGCATTCTGTCAATCGCTGACAGTTATGTAAAGTTAATAGTGTCGTTAAGTTTTCTTAAATTTTCTAATTTTCCGTGCAATTTTTCGCGTTTTTCTTTCATAAAAGCCTTCTCCTAACAATAACAAACACAAGAAAAAAAAATGTGAAATCGGTCCACCCGTTCACGCGTGATGCGATGACCAAGGGAAATAGAGATTCATTTTTATATATATAAGATAATTATAATTAGTACATTACAACTGTCCACCATCCCGTCACAGTCCTGCTCTGTCCTGTTTGACAAAAGCATTATATTTTAATATCCGGTATGTTTGTTTATGCCATATATTTGACTTTTGAGAAGCTGTGGGTCTAGAAAAGCTTACATAAATCACAACCGCAATGGTGTTATGGTATAAAGTCTACCACTAAAATTTATGAAAGTATTGTAGTATCATTATAAATTATAATTTCGTGAAAACATAATTTTTATTATATTATGAAATTCTACTATTTTTTCGTCGACATCGCAATAGCACTAGACACTGGTAAAGTACTCAGTATAATTGTCTATTTTTGTTGAGGATGAAAGACTGAGTAGAGCTATTATTCTCTTAGAAAAAGATAGAGGGTGTTGCTCAAGCATGCTTTACAGACGGCAAATACTTAACGACCTTGCTAATAAACGTTGTATACGCCTGTAATACTTATACAGCGTCTTGTTTTGATATGTTGAGTGATATTTAACGTCATAGGAAGCGAGACAAAATATTGTATAACTATGACAAACGTATTAAGCCTTTGTTAGTAAAGCAGTAAGTATTTCATCATTATTTAGTTAATGTTTTAGCATGCCATGTAATTTGCTATTGGTAGGCTTCTCCTTTGCGAGGAGCCGCACCACCGCAAAATCTATTTCTATCGACGAGAAGCAGTGTTCTGATTTTAAGTTCTATATGGTATTACAGTAGAAGTAAAGAATAGTTTATGAGCGGTTGTATCGCTTATCGTCAGCCACATGCCGCATATTCTCCTGTAAATATATACAAATAACATATATTGATTTCATGATTCTTTTCTAGCCGAATTTAGGCCACGGCGGCCAATCTCAATGGAGATCTGCCTGATCTCTCACGCAGGATATATTATATTGCACAAGTGTGTGCGCAATACACAGGTGCACTCTCTGTTCCTTCACTCTCACAGTCCGGTGAGACGGCAATCCAATATGACCGGAGAGAGATCAGATGCAGGACAAACGGCTTTACGTGCTTTGATATATAATATTCTATATTAGCTTTTGGCCACGGCTCCGCCCGCGTGATAAAGTTTTTCCGGGCTAAAGTTTTCTGTTCTAGAAGTATTTTCCCGGGATAGAAAGTTGTCAATGTTCTTCTCGGGTTCTCAAACTATCTCCATACCAAATTTTATCGATATCCGCTGGAAAGTTTTTGAATTTATCGCGTTCAGTCAGGCAGACAGATGTGGCTGAGGTCATTGTTTTTATATTTCCTTAATTTTTTTAAGAGGAACAACTCCGTCTTACGTAATTTTTGCATAATTTTAACCGTTTACGCCGCGCACGCAACGGAAGCTCCCAAAAGTAATATATTTTTCCCGTTTTTGCAATATTTTTCATTATTGCTTGCGTATGTAACTATGCGTTAAATAAAGAATCTCGCCTTTCCTTGTATCGTTTAAAATTAAATTGTCGCCAAACCCACACTTGGCGAATGCGCCCGCGAGAAAGGCTAATTAAATATATAAAGACACTAGCTTTTGCCCGCGGCTCCGCCCGCGTTATAAAGTTTTTCAGGCTAAAGTTTTCCGTTATAAAAGTAGTAGTTTCCCGGGAGCCTATGTTCTTCCCAGGGTCTGAAACTGTCTCCATACCAAATTTCATCTTAATACGTTGGGTAGTTTTTGAGTTTAACACGTTCAGACAGACAGATGCAGCGGGGGACTTTGTTTTATAATATATTTTTTAGAACTTTTAAAGTGGAACAATCCCGTCATACATCATTGTTGCATAACTTTAACCGTTTACGCAGCGCAGGCAACGGAAGCTCTCAAAACTTATAATTTTCCCCGTTTTTGCAACATGTTTCATTACTGCTCCGCTCCTATTGGTCATAGCGTGATGATATATAGCCTATAGCACTCCAGGAACAAAGGGCTATCCAACACAAAAAGATTTTTTCAGTTCAAACCGGTAGTTCCTGAGATTAGCCATTACTGCTCCGCTCCTATTGGTCATAGCGTGATGATATATAGCTTATAGCGGTCCACAAATAAAGGGCTATCCAACACAAAACGAATTTTTCAGTTGAAACCGGTAGTTCCTGAGATTAGCCATTACTGCTCCGCTCCTATTGGTCATAGCGTGATGATATATGACTTTGAGCACTCCGCAAACAAAGGACTATTCAACCCAAAAATATTTTTTCAGTTTGAATCGGTAGTTCCTGAGATTAGCCATTACTGCTCCGCTCCTATTGAATATAGCGTGATGATATATAGCCTATAGCACTCCACGAACAAAGAGCTATCCAACGCAAAAAGAATTTTTCAGTTTTGACCGGTAGTTCCTGAGATTAGCCATTACTGCTCCGCTCCTATTGGGTATAGCGTGATGATATATTGCCTATAGCACTCCACGAACAAAAGGCTATCCAACGCAAAAAGATTTTTTCAGTTTGGACCGGTATTTCCTGAGATTAGCCATTACTGCTCCGCTCCTATTGGGTATAGCGTGATGATATATAGCCTATAGCACTCCACGAACAAAGGGCTATCCAACGCAAAAAGATTTTTTCGGTTTAGACCGATAGTTCCTGAGATTAGCGCGTTCAAACAAACAAACAAACAAACAAACTCTTCAGCTTTATATAATAGTATAGAAGTATAGATTAGCCTTCCCTCCATAAATGAGAATAAAACACCACATTTTTTTAAAATTTGAACTGGTAGTTCCAGAGATTCGCGCGTTCAAACAAACAAAAAGCTCCTTAGCATTATATAAAATAGCATAGAAATATAAATTACCCTGTACATTTAATACGAATACAAAAAATTCAGCCTAACATTGAAATATAATAACACATAAGACCGTGACCAATAAGCCTTTCTTTAATCATTAACGCTATTAGAAAACGGAAAAATGGGAATGACGAATTTGGAAATGGCGATCGAAGGGGTGGTACTAGGATGTGTCATTCTTAGACATAATGTTAGCGTTAACGATTTAAAAAAGGCAACTTAGTTACAGCCCTGCGATATTTGCACGAAACAGATGCTTAACTTGTATTTGATCCTTTTACTTAGTGTCGTAAAAAACACACGACTCAGAAAAAAATATAGGTATAGGGTAATAATAAACAGTATGTCAAATATCCGCCACGTGCGATTTGAGTTCGCTTGAAGAGGGTTCGATTTAAAATGCATTATGCCGTATATTCCTATTTTCCTTAAGAAACAGATTCTCCAAAAAGTTTTCTTATAGCGTTTTAAATTTTGCTATCATTAGCGCGACCTTAACTCGCACTAGACAGATTGTTATGATGTAGGTATAAGACCTACGGTGTTTTATTAGACTTGTGCTCACAGGGCCACAGCCCACAACGGCGTATATTATAATATTTTTCTCGTAGCTTTTCCGGGATAAAAATCCCGCTATTCATTTATCCGGGATAGAAAATAGCCTATGTGAAGGATATCCAGGGACTCAAACTGTCTCTACTTATACCACATTTAATCGAAATCCGTCGGGTAGTTTACAACCATATATGAGAGTAACTATTTTGATCCCTGGTTATTACTACGAATCGCCCGAATTGGACAGCCGTATTAGAAAATAGTGCTCGATTGATAATATCTTGTGGTTTACTATAAGATGTGTTTTGCAAATTGGCTGTGACATACACCATGCACACATGGCATCATTTTTAGTCTATTGAAAAGGGTAACACAATGTGTAAATGACGGGTGCAATCATTTGCTTCAAAACTTGTAATTGTATCTGGTTATATGACTCATTCGTTGAAAAGTATTTAATGTATCTGTGATCTATCTTACCAGAGTCACTTTTGAGTTCTCGTGTATTGGTACTTCCTACATCTGGACTTTTTATCTCTGCGATGGTTTGTGCGCCACTTGTAGTTGTCTCCGACTGCTTTTTCTGCTCTTCAGTTAAATCTAATAATTTTTTAGTGACTAGTATATCTCGTGATTTAGATGACAATTTGTGATTCATCTGGCACTTAAATTTAGTAGGTATGCATCCGGGCACCATTTTAATTTCTTTAGTAGATCCCATTTTGTACTGTAAATAGTTTGATATATCGGTTTCGAGCTGAAACGGAAAAGATTAATTAAACATACCACAAGATTTTAACATAACCTTTATATTCTGCTATTTGACGAATTTTGCGTAAGTACATAACCTCAAATACAAGCATGGCGTAAATTAATATGGGTAAAACTAGTTACTCCGTTTCATTGCATATATACAAGTACGTTAAATAAGAAAAGGACTTACGTCAAAGTGGTCTTCACAAAAGTATATTTCCGCATCACCAATAACTTTTTTAGGATTTCGTTTTGCAAGTCTCAGCCATAGATTTCGTCTTTTAACATTTAAAGGCACGTGAATAAACATCTTTTGTGGTGTGCGTGACGAAGTACTCTGACATAGGGGTACAGCACAACATTTATTTGTCCTGCTGTGATCCATTGTGTTTTGTAGGTAGTAGTTATTTTTACGGAAAGTAAGTAGGTAGATTATTTATTTTCCTGTTAATAAGAAAGTGACGTAAACAAATGGGTACAATTAGTACGCACAGTAGGGTATAAATCGAATATGATACTGGGCTCTACAAAAATGCAGTTCCGTCCTCGCCGCGTTCCACGTCCCCCGCCCCCCCCCCCCATTCCTTCTAATAGTACCGGCCCGCGTGCCGACTAATACAGTAATGGATAGATTTTCCATATTTATTATAATTCTCTTTGGGATAGATTGTCTAACACACTCATCCCTGACGGTTGATGTCTCATCCTCTACCGGTGGCCGTCCTGAGCCGAGGTTCGTATTCTATTAGTGCGTTGCCCTCAGCATTATCACTTAATTTCTAAAGGTTGCGAGCGCTTAAAGCGCTCACCCGAAAGTCCGGTGTGTTTGTATAAGCCGACCCTTGTCAGGCTAACAAACCAAAGTCATGTTACATAAAAAAATGATTCTAAAAATATTTTACACGTTTAAATACAAATCGAGCAATCAATTTTAAGGCTTCTTAGGGTAAAGAAAACATTCAAAGCAGCACCACATTAACACACCTTTGGAGGTGCATCTTATTAACCAAAATGATGATCCACTAAATCGCGCAAAAGGCGTGGTCATAGTAATATTTTATAGTCCGGGACTGATTATTTATTCTTTCATTAAAAAAAATTAAATGGAGCCTAATATAAAAAGAATTAACAAAATCCGCCCCTAAAGTAAGTATAATCCAAACATTTCGAATCAGATAAAAAAAATAATAAGTACTTAACTATCAACAGGCTAGAGATGCACTATGTAAAAGCATAACGGCACCGATCAACAAGGTGTAGACAATAGAACTTAATGAAAAAGATAGCGAGATAATATCAGATAATTCTACTACTTACTTACCTACTCTGTCTAATACATTATTTGACATTAAATGATTTTAAAGACATTTGCATAAAATTTAAATTGTGCCAACTGTGTATTGTACCTAACATTTCATAATATATAGAAAACCAAACATAGACATTTTCCATATTGCAATCCAAATTCCCACTAACGTACAAAGCGAATCTCTTTATAACATTCTGACAGAATGAGGTATAAATACACACTATCCTTAGATAACCTCAAATAATTCTACAAGGCTTTAAACTTACATGACAATTGACGTAGGACACTATGCTCAGTTCAACAACAAATAAAAACTATCCAGAATTTTATAGAAATTATGACATATGTAAAAAAATGTGCTGATACGTAAGTACGTACGTAAGTTCTTAAAATTTGATGATCTATTAATATTTTTTTATTTATTATTATTTATGGTCTAACTTATTGAAGTGTTTGTTGTAAAGCGTAAAAAAATATGATGGCGCCACGATAGCAAGTGGGTTCATTTTAAAGATAGCGCCAAATCAATAAAACTTTGTACTGAGAAAATAAGTATGTACATATTGGAATATTAATATTTACACACGAGAGCAGGGATATCATTATGGACTGTTGTAGGCAACATCTGGTTTAAGTATATCAATTGTGACAAGATGGCGGTCGTTAATTCTGACTGGCTAAGTTTATTATTTATTCCTTGTAAACCTATACCTACAACTATTTCATGAATTGAAACCTTTTCTCTCGTATTAACATTTTTATAATTCATAAAATATATATATATATATAGGTACTTATTATTTTATTGCCCCCCTTCCCTCTGAGGCAATTCTAGTACGCTCAGTCTTCACACCGATTGCATGCCCATGCACAAAGGTACATATATTTATTGAGGCCTTAGTCAGACAGTTAAGCGTGTATTCCTCGTGGTGGTAACTTCACATTGAAACCTATAAGGGTTCACTAACATTTCCCCTCCGCTCATCTTACTAAGTTCCCATCCTTCCCCTATCTTCACCGGGCCCCTGTAATCGCCGAGCCGGGGGATTCCAGTATTTCATTCGCAGGTTTCCCCCGGTATTGACAGCAGGGACGCCTACACCCAAAAAATACTTTATTGCATTACGATAAGTGTATTACCTGCCGATTATATTTGTAAATATTTTTGTAAATACCCTTACCAATTTAAATTTTTTGTAAGTCATTAGGTTTACGCAAGTTATAATATTTAATTCCGTAGCACATGTACATATTTACATAATAACGAAAATGTAAACAATTTAAAAACTTCACTAATCAATCAGGGAACATGGCTTCAAACTATGATTCTATTTTCTAACGCCCAACCAAAAACGTAAATTCTATGAACTTCACAATTACGACCACGCCTAAAACAGTATTAAACTCGACATTCTTAAATTCTAGCCATCTGTATATTAACATAACATTATTTGTAGGTACCTTGCAAAAAATAAACAAAATGACAAAAAACTAAACACATAACTTACCATAGACATAAACAAAAAAATCATTGGAAATGACCGCTATGACTCCCACAAAATGGCCGACAGTGCTGAATTAAACGTTCAATGTACCTTTGAAGCCACATAAATCTTTGTAAGCGTAAAACTGTCTATCATTAAGAATTGTCTTTATACACCGTTTATAACTATTCTATTCTATTAAATAACTATTTTACATTAGTAATTTCGTCTTATATCCCGATTATTATGTCGAACCGTGCCGATCACAGTTTTTAACCACATTGCGGAACACAGATAAAATAATATCTCCAAACTGGTCGTTCGGAAATTTTGTGCCTACCTTTTAAAAGTTATGGCCCATAGTATACGCTTATCCTATCTCATATTTTGAAACAATGCATTGTAAAAGAATATAATGTACTTTAATACTTATTAAAATCTAATAATAACCCACGCAGTAACTAAGCACACAATAATACAAAACATTGGCTTGTGCAGAATGCATGAAGAATGAGATGGAATGATTTATATTCTTTATCATTCTCCTGTCACTTACACCATGCAGATAAAAATCTTGTTAGTTACGTTTTACGCAGTAATGGTATGGTAAAGGTGCTATAAAACATAATTAAAATTAAATTTATGTATTATTTTATAACTTACTTGAAGAAAAGTTGTTTTCTAATCATCGCATTTATTTTAACCCCCGACGGAAAAAGAGGGGTGTTATAAGATTAAGTTGTTCATATCTGCGTAGCTCCCAAACAAATTGATTGATTTTGGTTAGGGTTGTTTGTTTGAAAGCTGATGTTCTAGGTTTGGGTCAAAATATTACAAGGCACTTATAATACCTATTTAAAGGATAAAGCAACAAATTTTATTGTTTACTTTTTCGACTTTAAGAGATGATTATTTACTCCGTGTTCCGATTTTTCATTCAATTTCGTATAGCTTCAGAATAGTCCCATTTAAATTTCACGTGTATAGAATTTTGGACAAAAGCAGAAGATAACTCCTTTGAATAAATTAGGATGTGAATGATTATTTTTGTATTGGGTTCAAGTAGAGGTGTTTTAAGCCCACAAAAATGAACAAAATATAAACTTTAATTAATTTCTACTTAAGTAAGTACTTATATCTTTTGGGTTTTTGGGGTTGACTTACCAACCAAAGCTTACCCATACATATTAGGTGTGCCTTACAACTCTCTTTATATAGACTCCAAAGGGTTTATCTATTTGTCGTAAAAAAAATATTGTTTGTTCAGCGATTATTTATCCCATGCTCCGATTTGAATAATTATTTTTGAGTTCAATTTTATATAATCTCGCTGAATATTATTATACTTACATATATGGTATCTATTCGTTCCCGTGCATTCGCCTATGTAAACCCCCTGTCAGGTTAGGTTTGAACTGTAAGAATTCAACGAGCTAGTGAACACAAATGGTCTGTGCATTGTATAAAACGTCAAATGATGTGTAAGTGATTTAGAAAGAGCGCATTTAGAAAATCCTTTTATGCGGTGCTATTCATAACACAAGACAGTAAGTAGGAGATCCAAATTGACCAATAACCATGCAATATGATGCTGTGTACAATATTTTAAACCACAAGTACAAAAAAGACCATGATATCCCAATTCGCAGGATAGTCGTAACAGTAACCCACCCCAAGATTTTTTATTGATAAAAATAATAAATGTATGGGCCGAAATGAAAGGCTAGTATTGCAGCAAGGAACCTAGGCAGACAATTTTTAAATTTGATAAATTCATTTTTAAGGTGTTCTCTAGTCTGTCCTTTATAAGTATAATATAGACATACAACAGGACAGATAAGCAGAGAGGAACATAGCATAGTTTCGTTGTAATCCTATTGGTTTTATTTTTACCTAACCACCTGGTATTCCTTTATATCCCATTTTACAGTATGTAACTTATACGTTAAACGTTGGTTTATCAGTTGTAACAGTCTTCCCCATCAGTAAATTAATTTAAAATATTTGGGTATCTCAATTAAATTAAATACAGTTGATTCGTTGCGTATTGCCTAGGGGTCGCAAACCGGTATCCCGGATTTCGAAAATACCGGAATACCGGTCCAAATTAAGAACTTCAAAATACCGATACTGATTTTACAAAAACCGGGATTTTCGGTATTTTATAAAAATAAAATTCAGTACAAAATGTGTGTATAATTATTAATTTCTCGAGTTTTAAATCGCAAAAATTTAAGCTGCTTGCAATTTCATTCATCCGTATAGGCGTATATTCTATAAAGAGCGAGCAAAATACATGGCTTATGGCTATATTGCTACTTTTGTTTTGTTCTAAGCATAGCGGTGTTAACTGTTAATTGATATTTTTATTAGAACTTATTAGAAATATTTTTTGTTCTTTAAAGTCTATCCTCATTATTCAAAGACGTTATTTATCTAAGGCCGGAGCATTGCTGTGATAACAAGTCCGTTTCTCAGTGCTGACGGCATGGCAGTCTTCGCAGTGCGTAGACATAGGGCCGTTGTGATTGGCTATTACTCGTATTGTGATACAACTTGAATCTAGTTGGCTGTCAGATTAACAAAGCTGAACAAAGAGCAAGCTGTCAGATAAACAAAGCTGAGAAACATAACAGGGGGAATAGATGTAAAATCCAACCTGTTAAAAAGCATTGAGCTGCCTACAATAATGGCCTGGTATTTCATGTCAATTTCGCGGGGTTTACCGAAAGGTCGAAATTGTCCTTATTTATCCTATCTACAGCTGCGGACACACAATCGACTAGCTCCTGAGAATAAATTTGCAAGTCATCAGCATACAGATGGTACGCACATTGAAGATTTTGTGTTAAGAGGTTTATGAAGATAGAGAACAAGAATGGGGAGGGTATGCCGCCTTGAGGGACGCCACAGTCTATATCACGCCAGCTAGACGAAGAATCGTCTAGGCGCACCAACTGTTGGCGTCCCTGAAAATATAACGAGAACCAATTCAGTGCCGTGGGCGAGATCATAAGGTGGGAGAGGTTTGCAAGAAGAATGTCGTGACTGACTATATTGAAGGCGTTGGAGAAATCAACCAAAGCCAAAACAACGACTTACAAATCCTCCACGCCCTCCCTAATATCGCCAGTCACTTTGAGGAGTGCAGTAATAGTGCTATAGCCAGGCCTGAAGCCAGACTGGAGTGGGCATAGTAGGTTGTTTCGGTGCACATGCTCAGACAATTGCTAGTGAGCACAGGCCTCAAGCACTTTTGAGAGAAATGGAAGAATGGATACGGGACGGAAATGCTTAGAAATTATTAGTTTAATTTGGTTAGGAATTAGGAAAAGGGATAGCAATAGCTCTCCGCTACAAAGACGGAAAGATACCAGTGCTGAGGGAGGCGTTAATGATATGATTGGTAGAAGTTGGTCCAAGATAGGGATTATCACGCGACGACTGATGTTGACACAGCCAGTGGCACTGGATTTAATGGACAGGATGACTTTTCTAATTTTACCCAACGGCACAGAAGAAAAATGAAAAGTATTAATGTTAGGCCTGGATAGACCCGCTAAGAAATCCATGGTACGACGCCTAGTTCGGTAATCAATCATGGTAATAGATATGAAATGTTGATTAATGTTATCCAAACCAATACTCGCACCGTGGAGATCTATGTTTTTAACTTTGACAATACCCAGAGTTCCGAGGACTCTCCAGATACTGGCTGGCAAGGAAGAAGAAATATTACTGAGAATGTGTTCGGCGTTTTGCATTAGGTACTACCTGGTTACACCGATTCCTTGCAGCGTTAAAAAGGCATCAGTTCTCCTCCGAACGATCCCTTCGTCTCATCGCCATCCTAACCCCATGTGTAATCCATGGTGCAGGAGGATGTTTTAATTTAATTTTCTTTAAAGGGACATGGGTATCAAAGAGTGAAGTGACAACGCGGTTAAATATTGCGACTTTATCGTCAACAGAAGTGGCTGCCAATTGGTGATCCCAGTTAAAGTTAGCAGCGTATCCTTTCAGCTTATCCGCATCGATGCGACCAAAACTACGCAAGTGCAATATCTTTGAGGGGAACTTGAGAGGTTTTGGGGCGTAAGACAAATAGATGAGATCATGGTGAGAGAAGCCAGGAGCAGGAAAATTACCGTGGGAGAAAACAAGGAGCAGAGGTGAGGATAGTGTCAAGCCAAGAGTCGTGACCATCTATTTTATAGTGGGTGGCTTGCAGTGGTAGGACATGCAGTTTAGCATAGTCAAGGACAGTAAGGAGTTTACGAAATCGGGAAGAGTGGCTGGCAAGGAGATCAGTATTTAAATCACCCATGATGATGTGATGAGCATATTCTGATCTTATAGATTCCAGAACTGTTTCCAGACTGGAGAAGTAATCAAGAGATGGAGGACAGTAAATAACACCTAGTAAGGTTTTCACTCTCTTGACCCAAACCTCAAGAAACAGAAATTACGCAAAGCAGAATAAGAAGCAGAGGAAGATATTACAGTTCTATATTTCAGGTCGCTACGTAAATATATAGCGACTTCGCCCCCTCTCTTGTCAACTCGATCATTTCTAATCAAAATGAAACCAGGGAGGGGGTAAAGGGTAGAAGGAAGGTGAGGTTTGAGCCAGCTCTCAGAAATCAGAACGGCATGAGCGTTGGCTTACAAAAATAATCTCTTTTCATTCAGCCTTTAACTCATCACTAAGCTGTCATTAAAATTTAACATTTAATTACTTACTTAAATGTAAGTATATTTCCTATTTTTCTAATATTTCTTCAAATACCGGAAATACCGGAATACCGGAATTTATTTTAGGTCAATACCGAAAATACCGGTTTTGAAAAATGGTCCGGTATTGCGACCCCTACGTATTGCCATATAACGAAACTTTTGTAGATATTACGTAGATAATAAAACATTTATCTTGTTAAAATATTTTATTGGTTTCCTAATTAATTAATGTCGTGTCTAGGTTATCTGCTAGTTTCTTATTATCCTTAAGGTTCTTCATCTTCTTATTTTCGATTCATTTGATCGCCTAGTATTGCACTGTTAAGGAAATAATATTTCTGTGATAATCACACTGTACAAATACTTATCTATAGTATGAATGGACAGATTCGTATTAAATATGATAATAAATTTAGAAAAAAAAACAATGTAATATGTAAGAATTAGTGTTTCACTAAAAATAATTGTTATTAGCAAGTTGCGGTGACGCGTTAAATACCACGTGGACCACCACGACGCCACGGACAACTATTGAATGCACGTGTCGTTTAACTCGTTTAAACATCATTTAAATTGGTCTAGAGTGATAAGTGATAGTGCGCGAGTTCGGTATCGTGCATTTCGTCGGCAATAAGGTTGAGGTAATATCAAAAAAGTATAGCCTAATCAGTACCTCTCGCACGAAAATTACGTAATATTTGTTGTCATTATTGGCGAATATATGACTATGAAAAAAAGCGGCGATAGCCTAGTTGGGTGTGGAACGGACTGCCAAGACGAATGTCCGCAGGTTCAAATCCCAAGGGCACACACCTCTGACTTTTCTAAAATCATGTGTGTATTCTTTGTGAATTTATCGTTCGCTTTAACGGTGAAGGAAAACATCGTGACGAAACCTGCACATCTGAGAAGTTCTCTATAGGAATTTCGAAGGTGTGTGAAGTCTACCAATCCGCACTAGGCCAGCGTGGTGGACTAAGGCCTAATCCCTCTCAGTAGTAGAGGAGGCCCGTGCTCAGCAGTGGGCAAGTATATAATACAGGGCTGATATTATTATTATTATATAACTATGAATAATTATGAGTAACAAACACACCCGAATAAGCTGTTTACAAACGCGTATTGGTGCCTTCTCGACTGTATTATTTAAATCAGGGGCTAAAACTTAAATTACAGTTTTGTTGGTGTCAATTTTTGTATCGGAATTCGAACTGAACCCTACATGTGTAAACTTACTCGTATATTAGAAAATCGTGTAGCCATTGTAACAGTAAACTCAAAATGTATGGGAATCGGCAGCAAGACACTTTTTTGACGTATAGTATGGCAAACAACTATAGAGAAATATTTACACGTTAACTTACTCGACGCAATTCTTAGTTGCTCGTGTTTGCGATACATTAAAATAAAAAATCAACTTTGGGCACCACTTTTGCTTACCTTCCTTTTAAATTTAAGGTTGCTGTTACATGAAATTAATTACACATGTAACTAAACATGGCGCGACTTTTATTTTCCTAGTTATACTATATCTACTGTAAAATGATTTCCAATGTTTTGACACTCATATAGAAATACAGACTATTCGATATGAGATCAATTATGTACCCGTTATTTCTTCAACTTCTGTATCTCAAAAACATAAGCGGGTATATTTTTTATTTTGTACGTTATTTTACACGATACACCCGTATCTTATATATCCACATAACAGTAAAAATAAACAATTTTGTGAAACAATCAAAACTGGTTGTGGTAGAAATTAATGTTTGAAATATCGCAAGAACACAAGTAGGCGTGTGTTGAGCATTATTTAGATCCATAACGTCACTACACTTCACACGCATTTGTGTTTTTGACAGTTATGATATCCATCTGATATCAAATAATTGTAACTTATTTATTTTTGAACGGGTTTTGATAATTTCTCTCAGCTATTTGTGATCGTAAAATTTTGATAAAAGGAAGAAATAAAAACGTGTCATCTACCCTATTTATACTAATAAATAGTCTCTAATAGCAGTAATTAATTATTGAAAAGGATATTGTTTATCTCTTGGTTCTTCATGAGAACGATCTCGAAAAGGCGATTTCTCCTGTGAAAAATAACATATATTGATTATAAAATGTTTCTACATAATATAAGTTCTCATTAATTAATCTGTTAAAAACCGATTACGAAATAAAAATGTGACTTAATTAATTATCATAGTTTGAAAAAGAGTCTAATACACGGCCACAAACTTACCCTCTTATGGTACTTTTCGTAATGGTGATCGTCTTGCGAACCATTCTGATGACTTCCCATCTTGATTATGGCTGTAAATATAATGTAATTATAATTTATTGAACTAAATTATACTCTAAAGTTATCGACAGAACAACAGTAGTAAACCGACAGTGAAATTCAATATTTATGGATATAGCTCTCTTATATCTGTGTACTTTAGCTATTCGGGGCTTCTAAAAATTTTAGTTGATAAAAGTAAATTAGCGCGGTACGCTATTCAAGATCGCTACGCGGTACGCTATTCCTAGATCAAAATTCTTAATTCAGAACGTGATTGCGGATGTGTAAACCCGGCCATTGTGTCAATGATATTTCAAATTTCTGATTTTTCAGTTGAAACCGATAATTCCTGAGATTACCCGTTACTCCTCCGCTCCTATTGGTCATAGCGTGATGATATATAGTCTATAGCACTCCACAAACAAAGGACTATTCAACACAAAAAGAATTTTTCAGTTCGAATCGGTAGTTCCCGAGATCTAATACTGCTCCGCTCCTATTGGGTATAGCGTGATGATATATAGCCTATAGCACTCCAGGAACAAAGGGCTATCCAACGCAAAAAGATTTTTTCAGTTTGGACCTGTAGTTCCTGAGATTAGCCATTACTGCTCCGCTCCTATTGGGTATAGCGTGATGATATATAGCCTATAGCACTCCAGGAACAAAAGGCTATCCAACGTAAAAATAATTTTTCAGTTTGGACCGGTAGTTCCTGAGATTAGCCATTACTGCTCTGCTCCTATTGGGTATAGCGTGATGATATATAGCCTATAGCACTCCACGAACAAAGGGCTATCCAACGCAAAAAGAATTTTTCAGTTTGGACCGGTAGTTCCTGAGATTAGCGCGTTCAAACAAACAAACTCTTCAGCTTTATATAATAGTATAGATTTGGGACACCGGGTCAGCTAGTAAGATAAGAAAAGAAAAAAGAAAATTAATAATTCAACAATTACATTATGTCAAAAAATAAAAATTATAAAACACTTAAAATTCTTTCCATCGTTCCATCTAACGTCAGTGCAATTGTTTTGCCTTCCCGGAACCCCTCCACTAACACTTAAACTTTATGGAATAGTTAAGTTCAAATTTAATTTTAAGTATTATTACGAATCTTTTATATGGAAATAAAGAAAAGTGTTGTCTTTAGACTTTTTCAGGCAATTTTAAATTTTTCTCTCCTTATGAACCATCCTCGTACTTCAAGGAATATTTTAAAAAAAGAATTAGCGAAATCGGATCAGCTGCTCTCGAGATTTGCGCAGAGCAAGACATTCAGCGATTCATTTTTTTTATAGAAGATCTAACAAATCAAACGGGACAGTCAAATAAAATAAATTGGATTAGATTAGAATGAAAGGGTAAGTGTTCCCGTATGCACTTAATACATATTCTTCACATTCACGTGTCATATGAAAAACATGACGTATGAAACCAGCTCGACCTCAGAGCTCGACCAAAAAGACAACTAGAATTTGTCTTTTACATGAAGACGTCCCATTTGGGGTAATTTAAGTTTTCAGATTGCGCGTTTCAATATGTTATTACTGCCTGTTTATTTTAATATATAAAGTCATAGGTAGTTCATGCCTTGTATTATACATATAATATACCACCGTTGGGCACAGGCCAATACATACATAGTAATACAGATATATATGAAATTTTAATGTTTTTAGACAATTTACTGACCTTTCTGCTCATCCCGTCTTCTTTTCTGTTCTAAAATAGCAGATTCTTCTGTTCTGTCCTAAAAATAAAATATAAAATTTGAGATCGCATTAAAATCAGGGAACAAACTTGTATGAAATCAAGAAAATTTCTGTTTATAATCATAACTATTAATAATTTGTTGGCACCTTCGATCGAATGGATATCGAGTTAAATTTCTACCAGGTGTATGGTATATGGTGTAAATCTGAGATTTATACAAACTTTTATCCCCTTAGAGGTGGAATTTATCAAAATCCTTTCTTAGCAGATGCCTACGTCATAACATCTACCTGCATACTAAATTTCAGCCCGATCCGTCCCGTGGTTCGGGCTGTGCGTTGATAGATCACTATGTCAGTCAGTCACCTTTGAGTTATATAATATATTTAGATTATGATATAAGTATCTCACGCAGGTTGATTCTGCTATAAATACTATTTACGTTACCTTGTTATCAAAACGTTTGCTTAGGTTTTGTAATTTTTTTTATCAATAGAATCTATACCTACATGGCGACACATTAACGGAGTTGGAATCTTCTTTTTTGTCACAAGTACTCACCCTCTTACGATTCATCTTACGTTCTTTGCGGTCATCACCTCTTATTTTATTTTTCCTTTTTTCCTTCTCTGGTGATCTTTCTTCTATTTCTTTACTACCCTGCTTACGTAGAAAAATAATATTAATCTTCTATTTCACATAAAATGTGCAGTAAATGAAATTAATTTTTAACTACATAATATAATGGTTCAATTTTTATAATAAATTAAAATCGAGCCAAAAGGGACAATGAATTAAGACCAGTTACAAACTCTTTTGTTTAAAGACTTCAGCTTCAGTGTCTTCTTCACGTTATCCTTTTCTAAAATGTTTCATCCGGGTCTTGAAAAACGACGACGACGCCATGCTCAATGCTTCAGTGTTTGCTCCTTTCTGTAGTTCTATTTCAGTTGCAGTCCTTTGTGGCTATTTTAGACACAATCTTCTTTTTATTCTGATTAGTGGGTTAACATCAAGTGTCCGTGTTTTATTTAACTTTTTGTTTAATATTGATATGCTATCTATATTCTTCAATATGTAATGACAACCAGCGAAGTTTGATCCTTCATGTTACTTTTTGAAATGGCGAAGTAGCCACAATTACTTCTTCCAGCTTGATTTTAAGCTTGCATTAATTGATCGAGCCACGATACGATAATATCGTTATATTCTATGAAGAGTACTTTTGGGTCGACCTTCAAATCAAAGAAGTGAATATTGGCGCGAACTTATCCTGTCGCATCTATCTTCCGTTCAGGCACGCTTAACTCAATGGACCTTTTGGCTCGTTTACAAATGACCTTACCGTGTCAACGCGGACTGGGCTGAATGGACTTACGATTCGAGTGATTGTTCCTTTTATAACTTTATATTAATTTTAGCTTTAGTGATGTTTATGCCATGGGACTTTTGCTTTCTTATATAAATTTCCCTAGATGTTTCTGACAGTGCAGCTGCAAGGTGATTCTGGGCTTCCAGGTAGCTATTATATATTCAATTCCTTTGTTT
This sequence comes from Manduca sexta, assembly GCF_014839805.1. Taxonomy (NCBI): domain Eukaryota; kingdom Metazoa; phylum Arthropoda; class Insecta; order Lepidoptera; family Sphingidae; genus Manduca; species Manduca sexta. The sequence goes on from NC_051136.1 coordinate 8,111,625, forward strand.
CTTTGTCTTGAATTTTCTTTCCTCCATCTGCTGTATCATGACGTATCATGCGTCGAATACTTTATTAATCTTCGTTTGTATATTTTCCTTTGTGATGTCCACTTCTGCCACATCTTTAGCGGTCAACGATTTGATGATTTCTTCAATATTTTTTACTTGATGACATTTGAAAATTATAATTGATTTATTTAATTTTTTATTGAATTTGAATTTCTTGCACTTTTGTGATTTTTTTTATTATTTTTATTGAGCACTTTGAGAGTCAGAAAGTCTTAGTAGAACACATTTATTCTTCTTCGTAGTAACGATCTTGAGCACTTATTTGTATTTAATATTTTAGTATTGTTATATACAGGGCGCTTCCGGCGCTTCGTAGTCGCTGTCCAGCCCAATCCTCAGTCCGGCGCGAGTGCAATGCAAGGTCGATTTATTACCACAGTACTCACCTTGCCATTGCCGCTGTTTTCTACTTTACGGCGCTTCACATCTGGAATGAATAATTGAAATAGAATTGCATTACAAAATCTCTTGGTTGAGACCTAAATATCCCTATATTACCTTTACAATATTCCAGTTACACGGATTTTCATAAAGCTGGGTTGTTTTCTTAAAAAACCTTACATATAATATATACTTTATATAGGTATATGTACTTGATAATTTAAATTATCGTATTTGGCTAATATTTAGTATTGGAACTACTACTAGTTATAGTATTCGAACGGACACATTCAATTTGGAGTAATAATTATAACTATTTAGACTGTAATTATGTATTATATGCATTTGCATATGCAAAACTATAGGACAGGTTTAAATGTAGGCCTTCTAAGAATAATTTCATTAAAAAAATATTACAAAATAAGCATGATGCACCCATACTAATGAAATTGCCCCTTGGGTACTTATTCGAATTTGATACAAGTATCTGATTTATATATTTATTTATTATAAATCCTCTTTCATAATTGGGTAAATGCTTCTGGTCACATAAATGTATAAGTCGGCCAAATACAAAAGTCGCACTCTCATCTATATTCTCAATTAAACTGTAAACAAATTGGTACTGTCTTTGTTAGCTGTTTAATATGAATTTGAAACTTGTCAAACGTGTAAAACTAATAGCTACTAAATTAATAAAATATTGGGAGTCTTGAAGCATAATTCATATTTCTCAATTAAAATTGTTATTTTGCCAGTATTGCGTTTTACTATATTGCAGCACATTTTTTGCAACGAACTTTTTAATAAAATCGGCTCAGCTACAAACAACAAGAATACGAGTCTCACCTCGTTCTATGTCATCGGTAGCACTGCGGTGTTCGTGTGGCGGGGACACTGTCTCTAGATAATTATCCTGTTAGAAAAAACGTCGCAATGAATTAATCAATAACTATGAAAAAACATATTAATTGCAGTATATTATGAAATACTTTACCCTATGCGAACGTTCTCTGGGCGATTTTTCTTTGGGTCTATTCTCCTCCTTGTTCCTTTCCTTGATTGAACTGTACAAACAAATGCATCATTTTTAACTGACTTATATATTGTGATAGCTTACAACGAAAGTTTAAAGCTACAATACTTACGATCGCGATTCACGTTTAGATTCTTTTTCGCGATCGGATTCTTCCCGACGTCGGTCGCTGGTACGTGACTCCCGCTTCTCAGCGTCTACTCAAAATTATTGAATGAGTTAATTTTATCTAACGTAACACAGAAACATATACATACAAAATGTAAACAAAAATATGATGTTTATTTTTGCAAGTATAAACACTGAAGTAATTAATATCGATCTAATAATAATAATGTATCTACATTACATATGTCGAAGGTTGCAGTTGTTCGTACAACTGTAACTAATATACAGCTAATGCATGTTTTTGAGAAAGTATCGTGACCGTGAAGTATCGTGCTTGCGGGGGCTCTGTCCAGTGCGGTACTGTTTTCGTGACGTTAATTATATAAAGCAAACAAAGAATATGAGTGAGCGGGAGTTGGACTTGTTCCTTATCGGAGCCATCGAGAGATGGAACGGCGGCAGCGTGCGTTGCCACATTGGCAAGTAGTTACCTGCGGCGACGGGTGCGGCGGCGGGCGCGGCCCCGGGCGAGGCGCCGCCCCCCGCGCCGCCGCCCGCGCCGCCCCCGCGCCGCCCGGGCCCGCCGCGGCGCCGGCCGCACCGCCCGCGCCGACCGCCGCTATCTTGTGCTTGTCGCTCATCTGCAATAATGTCTTTATGTATTTAACTAGCTTTTGCTCGCGGCTCCGCCCGCGTTATAAAGTTTTTCAGGCTAAAGTTTTCCGTTATAAAAATAGCAGTTTCCCGGGAGCTTATGTTCTTCCCAGGGTCTCAAACTGTCTCCATACCAAATTTCATCTTAATACGTTAGGTAGTTTTTGAGTTTAACACGTTAAGGCAGACAGATGCAGCGGGGGACTTTGTTATATTATTTAGAACATTTTAAGTGAAACAATCCCGTCATACATCATTGTTGCATAACTTTAACCGTTTACGCAGCGCAGGCAACGGAAGCTCTCAAAACTCATAATTTTCCCCGTTTTTGCAACATGTTTCATTACTGCTCCGCTCCTATTGGTCATAGCATGATGATATATAGCCTATAGCACTCCAGGAACAAAGGGCTATCCAACACAAAAAAAATTTTTCAGTTCAAACCGGTAGTTCCTGAGATTAGCCATTACTGCTCCGCTCCTATTGGTCATAGCGTGATGATATATAGCTTATAGCGGTCCACAAATAAAGGGCTATCCAACACAAAACGAATTTTTCAGTTGAAACCGGTAGTTCCTGAGATTAGCCATTACTGCTCCGCTCCTATTGGGTATAGCGTGATGATATATACCCTATAGCACTCCACGAATAAAGGGCTATCCAACGCAAAAAGAATTTTTCAGTTTGGACTGGTAGTTCCTGAGATTAGCCATTACTGCCCCGCTCCTATTGGGTATAGCGTGATGATATATAGCCTATAGCACTCCACGAACAAAGGGCTATCCAACGCAAAAAGAATTTTTCATTTTGGACCGGTAGTTCCTGAGATTAGCCATTACTGCCCCGCTCCTATTGGGTATAGCGTGATGATATATAGCCTATAGCACTCCACGAACAAAGGGCTATCCAACGCAAAAAGAATTTTTCAGTTTGGACCGGTAGTTCCTGAGATTAGCGCGTTCAAACAAACAAACAAACAAACAAACAAACAAACAAACAAACAAACTCTTCAGCTTTATATAATAGTATAGATTAGTCTTTCTCGCGGGCGCATCCGCCAAGTGTGGGTTTGGCGACAATTTAATTTTAAACGATACAAGGAAAGGTGAGATTCTTTATTTAACGCATAGTTACATACGCACAAGAAATTAAATATTAATTTTATTAAAACAGTTATTTTATACTATGTATAATTGAAGCAAATATGCACAATTCGATACAGTGATACAATCCGAGATCTCACTGATTTGACAGCCTAAAGGTAAAAATATCTCAATGAGGCGACATACACAAATTATTCCAATACAACTTATCAATTTTCTGTGTATACCTGGTGAAAATCGCTTTCCCTCATGTTAGGACCTTTATTACGTAACTGGCCGCTGTACACGGTAGCCAGAACGTACAAATCTTGTCTTTGGGTTTTCTCTTCGTCTTTTACCTAAAAATAAAATACACAAATTACACAGGTTAAGGGGAATATCAATTTTGGTCAGGAAATAGAAACCTTTATAAATTCACCTTACCTTGTCAACTTTTTTTTCGATGATCTGTGCCAGTCTAGCCAGTACGGGGAAGTGTGGCAACACACGAATCAGCACGATGAGAGCGTTACGTATTTGTACATAATCACCAGAGTCCAAGCAGACCACCATTGCCTTCGTGATTTTGTAGTGCCATTTATGACATACATGCCTATTAAAAAAGGTAACATTTTAATATATTTACATACTGTTTTATTTAGTCATAACAACTGACCTATGGTCCATAGAAATTGCATCAGTTTAATGACTAATATCTAAACTCTGTTCTTTGAATTGATAAAATATAATATTTTATTCCAGATAATACCGAGGCTTCATATCAAAGGTTTACAAAGACAATAGTGAAGTTTCCAGCACTCATCTTTCTAATCGTAAATTATATCTGATATACTATCAATTAGTTTTGTTTTATTCAAATTTTTGTCGCCCTTATAAAACTGCGCTTTTGTCTATACACCTTATTTTATGAGTCTGGATAATATGATATATTCTTCCATCACGACAAAATTTAATCAAACACGCCGGAAAAGGTATCGTAGATTCGTATTAGTAAGCAAATTATATTGAAAAACAATGACCTGTAATTTTCATATCCGACATGGTCGTTGGCCTCTGTGAACTGGTTCGAGACTCGGTACTTGGTGACGAAGCCCGGGTAATGCGCGCACTCGCGGTGGAAGGCTTGCTTGTCGCCGTGCCAGCGCATGGCCGTGCCCAGCACCTTGCACAGGAACGTGCCGTAGCGCGCCGCCTCGCCCTCCGTGCACGACATCACCGAGTATGTGATGTCGCAGAATAACTGCTCAAATACACTCACACTCAAAATCTTAAACTTAATTCTTTTAATCTCTCATGTTCTTTGTTAATACATAATGATGTCTCAGTTCCATAGGAATTCATAACGGTGGTTAAAAACAAAACTGTTCGCAACAAGTGTCAACTCAGACTCAAACAAAGTAATAATAGAAAGCGCAGCACACGCGGTGCCCCGCGTCCTACCCTGTCGTAGCACAGCAGCGTGGAGAAGTTGGGCGTCTTGAGCGAGTGCACGGTGTGCACGAACTCGGCGCAGTAGAGCGCGTCGGCGGCCGTGAAGACGCAGCGCGGGAACAGGCACAGCTGCATGAGGCGCGTCACGGTCTCGTTCTTGGCGGACTTGGCGGCGCGCGTGGGGAACCAGCCGGCGCACTCGCGCTGCAGCCGCGCCGTGACGCGCGCCACGTGCTCCTGCTGCCGCCGCCGCTCCTCCTGCGCACGCGCACGTCACTCACCACTCACTCAACACTCAACGTATAAAAAACATGCTATAACTAGAATGACTGAATAATGGTTACGTTCAAAATAATTACCTAGTTTTCCTAATCTGAAATCGTTCACATGTTTCCTTTTATAATAGTCACAGAATTCTATTGATAAACAATAAGATCACTTTTACCTGTAGTTTATCAATGAGGGTGTTGAAACGCTCCTGTTCTTTCTTGCCCTTGGTTCCCTGAGAGGTATCTTTAGCGGCATTGGCTGCTGCTATTTTCAAGCGTTCTATTTCCCTTTCGTAACTTTCGACTGGCACACGAAGATCGTACATAGAAAGGGACCTAAAAATGGTCATGCAATTAAATAAAACTAGGAAAATTAATACTGAGCAATGTGTTGCTCAGTATTAATTTTACTGGTTTTATAAATTGTGTCCTGTGGGACGCAATTTATATATTTATTAAAATTTCAAATAATATTGTAATAATCAAGTACAATAAGCACTATGACAGTACTGTTACTGTTATTTGGTTTATATAAATCTTAGAATTACTTACCAAAAAGTAACATAAAACTCTGGCGATATATCTTCCCAAACTCTAGCAGATAACATTGGAGTAATCGATTGCAATATTGGTTCTAACGCTTCTTTTGACGCAACATTATATCTTTCGATGCTTTTCTCCGGTGTATCCGATTTACTATCTGAATGTTTTCGCAAAGATTCCATTTTAGCAGCAATTTTTTGAGCTATTACTGGACGATGCAAAAAAAATGCAACGTCGGCGTCCACATGGTAATCACGAAGCAATTCCTAAAGAAGAACAAATATTTACTTTAAATCAAGTGTAAGTGTGAAACATTGTTTCAATATATGATAGGAACATCAAGGCCCTCAAAACTGCTGCTTGAGTTGACAAATAAAAATGTTTTGACAGTATGGCTCTATCGCTAGTATTAGGAGGCGTTAATTACCGGTAATGGCGGTAGTCTGGCAGCATATTCGTCGGGTGCATGAGAGGACGCCAGGAAAGTGCCCAGCTGTACAAGAGCGTCCTGGCATTGATCTGCCAACCTTCCTACCACCTTCAACTGCGATCCTGGAGGTTCTCCGGTTACGGCAGGGTCGTCATCATATTCTAAAATTAACAAATCCTATTCATTCAGTTTAAATCTAGTATTATCAAGGATTTAGTTTCATTTGAGGTTATTTATTAGATAGAAACGGGATCCGTAGGTATATTTCTACAACTATGCTTTGTATTTACATACCTTTCCAAACACAGCAATGGCGTTGTTGCGCTGAAAGTATGCACAACGCGATATCTAAGTTGTTGCCAACTATCGCTTCTTTTAACCTTGCTGATGATCTTCTTGTATTTCGTACTTGTGAAAAGTATCCAGCCTATTAAAAGAAATTTTTAATAAAAAATGTATAACATATTTAATTATAACATTTAAAATAAATCAGTTTAATATTTACCTCTCCCTTTAGCAATTCACCGCCAGCCATGGCATCAAGTTGCTCGGGAGTCATTTCTTCGGCTGCTTCAATTCCCGCCATTTTTTGTACAATTTCTTTTAATATTAGTAAATCTTGGCTGTGAAAAAGGTCTTAAATTTAGTGAGAGTAAGTAATAAAAGAAAATGTTTAAACCCATCTAGTTTAAGGAAGAAAACTATTATTGAATTCACACTTAAGTTTAGAGACGAGACTCTAAATACAGTGCACAGGTCTTTAGTAGTATAATCGTAATAGACATTGAAATCCTCATTTCCATTACTAGGTCCACCAATATTATTTCGTAAGGTGTGAGGTTGCTCGGTATCGGATTATCTGCATATAGTAAAGGTATAGTCAGCAACAGAAGTCGTTGAACATAATTTGTTTCCAATATTTTCTAATCATTATCATTTATTAGACTTTATACACTGGCAGCACATTATTTTCGTATATTCGTTAATGTATTTATCTAGCTTAACTAGCAATTTTAATTAGGCACCTACTCCAAAATTGGTATCCAATATATACTTGTTATGTGAAATTATTTTTTGGTTTTGAGTGGTTTCTGAAGGCGGTTTAATTTTTTGTTAAAATTATTTTTATTCATACTTTTTTTCAGCCAATCCTTTACTTTGGTATCCATATTATAGAAAGTAAAAAAATAACTAGTCCGCCATCCTGGCTCGTCCGTCATATTGGATTTAGTAGGACGTCACTTAGTTAACCATGCATTGTCATCCAAACTAAATGTATATCCAATATTTTATTCCAATTGGTTGAGGAAAAAATCACTTAAAAAATAATTTGCAAGATTTGATCCAAACATACGCACATACATGCATACATACGCACATACATGCATACATACGCACATACATGCATACATACGTAGATGCATAAATACATACAAACTTTGCATCATAAATAAAAGCTTGTAATAAAATAAAAGGATGTTAAGCAAGTAATGGTGTAGACTTCTTTCTTGAATTAAATAATGAGATTCATCAACTAATGCACTATCAAGTTATAAAACTCAAAAGTTAAATGTTTAGCGACTTATGTAACATTGAAATCATAACCTTAATCTGTACTCTTCTTTGGTAAGTGATTTATGGTCCGTTTTAATGTTCAGTTGTTTTGTTAATTAGTATCTGTTCATCGACTTTTGTTGCTGACCGTACCTCTGCTGCGCCTTGAGGCGGTTGGCGACGAACTGCAGCAGCGCGGTGAGCTCGATGTTGTGCTTCTTGAAGGCGGCGCCCGCGAAGGCGGCGAGCGCCTGCAGCCACGCCGGCGCCAGCCCGCGCGCGCCCAGCGCCTCCACCAGGCAGAACCCCAGCACGTCCAGCGACAGCAGCGTCAGGTACTTCAGCGACTCCACCACCGGCCCGATCAGGTTGTCGTACGTCTGGATCTGACACACGACATATTATGCGCTGTCACTTCGTTTCTGCTCAACCTATTACATATTTTACTGAATGTTCTATCTCATAAGCGAGAACTAGTTGCTTTTGCTTGAATATGTAACATAGACGACGACGTAACGAATCCCCAAACCAAACAATAAACAAACTACGAACTCGTGCGCCAATATTACATGCGTTTTTACTAAAAGAAACTAGTTACCTGTAACAACATGTAATCAAAAAGAAACGCCGGCGCCGCGTGCGACAGTTTGCCAATGAGGCGACCTTGCGGTTTAATGTTTTCTTTCGAGACACGTTTCATTATGTGTTTTATTCGTTGCAATGAGTTGCCCCTAACACGCATCAGTGAGGGCATGCGCTCTCCAGCCTCATTCTTCCATCGAGAATAGAGACAATATCTAGAAATCAGACATTGCTAATATAAAATTTACCTTAAACTTGCTACTCATTTGTAATAGGAATAAAAATCTTAAACATTTTACCTGCATTGATATGGGTACAACTTTAACAATGTGTAAACTTCTTCAGCCATACAACAGTTACCCTCCATTAAAGTAAGGGATGGCAGTATGGCAGCATCTAATACAGTTAATGCTTCATAATGTAAAGGATCTTCCTTTAGAGATCTAGCAGTTCTTAGTATACGAATTATCTAAAACCCAAAATAAAATATGTATCATATTAAAACCTAATCTTAATTTATTTATTGAAAAAAATGTATGATTGCCGTCAAAAATATAACTACATGGAAAGAGTCCCAAGCAAAACTTATGTAAAGATGTGTTTTAATTTATGTTCTTTCTCACCTTATACATTAAAATAGGATCATAATGCAATGAGGGTCCCAGTAAGATTAAAGCAGGTATAACGGTATTCTTCATGTCTTCAAATGTTTTACAAGCCGGCGGCGCTAAATTTGATTTCAACGGTGGAATGGGTTTACCCATTATCTTAGGAGCAACTCGACATTGTCTGTGGAAATACAAATGTAACATAAAGACTAAGGTTACTTATCTATCGGATTAGTTATTCCAATAGCCAGTGTGCAGCTATTGAGAGTGGAGCAAACAAAAAAATACTATACGGTCTGAAATATTTTAGATATTTCTCTGTTTCAGTATTGATGAATTAAATATCCTTTGGTATTCCTGTAACTCATTATCAGCATCGTACATTTATATAACGTAGAAAAGAAAAAGTAAAAAAATAAACAAATCTGTGTTTGTTTTAATACCAGTTGTGCACATTATCCTATGTGACAATCAATTTTTTCTTTTATAACTTTGATAGCTTATACATATTTTGTTCTCGAACGCCCACGAAAACACTCATTCTGGAAACAATGGTAATTCACTTACGTTCTGTACAATGGCTCGACAAGAGCGTGCAACATTCCGCAGAGTGCTGTAGCAGGTCTCGCCGGCATGCTCGATGTGGGCAGCCGGCCGAACAGGGCCGCAAACTCGCGCCAAGCGTTCACGGTCAGGAGGGCTTCGCACAGCACCAACTTTTGATTAGTCCAATATTCCTGGTTATGATAACATATCAAACATTATATGACTATATTTAAGAAATTAGCTGATAAATGTTATAGCGAAATAAAAAAATGTAAAATCTGTATACAAATGTTATGAACAATGTATAAGTACTTATATTTAAAATATTTATATGTGTATGTATAAATATTTTAAATGAAGTTATAAAAACTTAGAACCATTACATCAGTTTCACGACCACCTTCTGTAAGCAACTACTCGCCTAAATATTTTTTTAGTAACAGATAATAATTTTTATTTTCGAAATAAAAAAATTGCAGTATTCTTTAAATATTATTTGAATAGTTGTTGCATAATATTTAATACAATACGCTTGGCCTAAAATAAAGTAGGACGCTCAGTATATGTGTTGACTGCAACATGCAGTAAAATATAAGGCCCGAGGTGTTCAAAGGTGGTAGCTTTTGTCACCTATTATAATACATTGTCTACTGAATGAAGTGCAGCTACTTTAATTATGTATTGATTTTAAATGTTTAATAGTTTTAAAGTAATTATTTAGCTTTATTTATCTACACATTTATAAAATGAGGTGGTGTATACTGAAATGCATATTTTATTAATATGCTTGAAAGCAATAATTTGGTTGTATACTGGACCCATAGAATCATATTTTTTTATGCTTATTGCGTTTTTAACATTTAATTTATTGTTTTAAAATTTGTCAAAGTCTAAAAATGCAAATGTAAAGTTAAACTTTGTTTCACTTATGAAAAGTGGTTGCTACCTGATAGTTCACTAAGTATGATTGATGGCAGTTTACGACCACACGTACTAAGCAAGAAAAAAACACTATACGACAAATTAAAATAACCTGCTGAAATAGGTATTTTCAGTATTCAACCACAAGATTCCAGGTATTTTTTTTATAAAAAAAATAATAATCATGTCATTTAATATTATCCATATTGGTAAGTATTTGATAATAATTATGTTTAATTTAAAGACAAAAGTAAAAATGAAACTTGTTTTATTACTTTATTTTTATTGCTTGAAATCTGCTCGTCAACCAAAATAAATGGTGTTAACTAATCCTTTGATTACTTTGCATGTTTTTCCTTATTTTTCATAATTTATGAAAGGATAGCCAATACATTATATTTTTTTTAAATAATTTATTTAGAACCAATTTATATGGTCGTCAGCCATTTTAAATGTAAAATACATCCATTTGGATTCAACTGAATATAACAACTCAACTAAGTGGTCGCTTACCAGTGCAACATAGGCTTATGTATGCAAAAACCTACCTGAAGATCCACTTTCTCCTCCATGTATTCAATTGGATTGGCTTGTGGACCCTTAGTTGACACTATATTCAATTTACGAATGTAATCTTGTACTGTTTTCAGTTCTTTTTCAGCTTCCTTTGCCATTATGGTGTCATCAGGTCGTAACTATAACAACAGACATGTTTATAACTAATTTTATATTTTGCTACAGTTTGGGTTCCATTTCATTTTATAAATGTCCAAATCATATACAAGATAATATAATACTTAATGCAAAATACTCTATATGTTTAATTGAAATAAGGAATAATAATATTCACACACATGTATACACAGCCGGTATATTACTCACCCAAGGATAAATGTCATCTAAAGATATGATGTGATGCTGTAATAAAAGTGCTATCACTGTCATTAACTGCGGTGGTTCTTTATAATTATACAGCACCTCTATGTTTCCTAGTTTAAAACCCAGAACCTCTGAAATTACTTGAGGATCACCCATGTAGTTCTTTATCAATGGTATAAAAAGATGGTCCAATTGTGGTCTGGCTTCAAATGATTCTAGAATTATATCTAAAACTCTATTGGGATCCAAATTAAAACACCCTGAAAGAAAAATATCATAATTTTTATTTGTCACAGCTTACCAAAGTAACTAAAAATATGACCTGATACATCATTCTTATACCAGTTTATATAACTAGTAAAATTTAATTAACTCATTACCTATAAGTGATTGTATGATTTCCAGTAAATTAGTCCATTCCATATCCTCACTTATGTCTTGATTCAGTTCAACTATGAGTTTGGCATAACCTTCACTTTCCTCCCTAAATAAATTAAATTTACGCTGTTTGTAACTGAAAAATTAAGGATATCATAAATGTTATCTAGAAAATTTTGCAATGCAGGTGGCTTAAAAACAAAAAGATACATAAATATTAGGAATAGTCTTCTAAATATGAATAGTGGTTAAATAAAAAATATACTTACTATAATTTTGTTTTAATTTTGATAAATTTAGTATAGAAATTTTTGTTTTTCAGTGTACCAACATCTTGTAGAGTATCAATTTCTAATCTTTCCTTCAATAATTTGTCAGAAAGAAACCCTTCTAGTTCTCTGACTATATTACAAAAATTGGTACGTTCTTCACTTTGCACATCATGGCAGGTTTCAGCATCCAATACACAAACAACATCTAACGCTATGGATGGTATATCTGCATGTAATGCCTAAAACAGATTTTATAATTTACAAGCTGCAAGTGTAATTATTATGTTCAGTATCAGTAGTATGATGAAATTATAAACATGAACATAGTATTTTAGTGGTATCATTTACGTATTTTTAATAAATTGATTTTGTATAATACATTGACTGCCTTAGTAGCAAAATTGTAAAATGTGTTACGTTACAACTGAAAATGTAGATGCAGGTAACTGTAAATGCAGGTGAGTTAAATACTCTGCCCAACCCAGGAAAACATAAAAAATGTGATTCTATGTATATATATACCAATGGTATCAATATAGTGGAGCAGGCAATCTGATAGCTGATAATTATTTTTTGACAACTAGTCACAAAAAAGTAATTTTCTCTACTATAAAAAGTATTTTATAGTAGAGAAAATTACTTAATTACAACATATTAAATACAGAACCCATCTGGACTAAACTCTGAATAACAGTAAATTAGTATTGAAATCTGTTGTGTGGTTTAGGATAAGTTAGAGAATATACATAGACAGAGTCAGATTGTGACTTCAATTTATACTATTTATAGATTATTGATGTTTATATACTTATCAACAATGTACTTACTCATAATATAATTATCTTACTTATATTGCAAATATCAACTGAACATAAAAATGGGGCTGGTTATTAAAAATTATGCAAACATCCAGTTTAACAAATGTATATTGAATAGTCCTGAGTAGTGTGTTTTAATCTTGTCAACATAAAACCATAAAGTATATATTTATATATTAAAATCTAAGATGTGAAAGATGTCTCCTTATCTGTCATACACAACTATTTATAAAAACTGAAATGTTGAAACTGTTATAGAAACTAAATTAGTTTTTGATTAAGTGACTGACAAGACACTACACATATAAAAACATTGGATAGGTAAAAAAAACTATTAATTAAATAATGTTTAAACACTTACGGTTATATCCTTAAGAACTGATAGAACTGCTTCTTTTTTTAGATGCCCTCTAAGGCCACACAGCAACAAATCATAAATTGTCTGTGAGAGCCCAGAGAGCTTTCCTGATTTTGAAAACAGTGGACTTTTCTCTTCATCTTTTATAGATTGCGTCACATACTTAAGGCTGCAAATTAAAAATTAATTTAGATGCTTTGATTAATGTTATTGACATCTGATTCTTGTTTAATGACAATCATTATGCTTAAGCCCATGAGTAGTAAAGTAGAAGGACAGCATGGTGCTGATCATGGTGATGTTTGCCCTCCGAGGCAAGTCTCATAATTAACAATTGTAAATCTGGTTCCAGTTATTAACGCGTAAAAAATACTGCTCACACATAGCACTGCTGCTTGTTTGCAAAAAGTGACACGATGGATTCACCAAAATGAATTGCCACATATGAGTGAACTCCCATAAAACATCTATACATGTTAGTCAACACAATTACTATACACTAATTCTATATTTCACTAATTCTATACATAGATGTTTATTTAAAATCTACATTGCTCTAAAAAGTCAGTTTTATTACAAGTGTGTTTGCAAACCAAATACTGTTTGCTTATAAAAGTTATTAAGTGAAATAACAAACTATAAAATTAACTAAGTTAACGTGGCATTCTTTTTTTATGATTTATTTCTAGATATGCGTGTAAGGCCGCTAGCCGTTTTGATAAGGCTTATTATTATATTTAGATGTAGACGGTTTAAACATATACAACCTACAATTCAGACGATATCAAACTTACAGTTGTTCTTTTCCTGATTTTTCCCAGTTTTTACAGTAATCTGCCACGAATTTGCCGAATGATCCCATCGTAGTAATGGGAACTATTAAATTGATAAATTATTACGACCACAATTACAACAACTCGAGACACGCCGCGGCCATAATTGAGTGAATGAGAATATACGAATTAAATTATGGAATGAATGGCAATGAATGATCATTGATCAATAGAGTACCAACTATAAGGCCGAGCGTACACATTTAGAATCACATGTGAATCCAGTAACGGATTTTCTGATATCAGGTTGCTTGCCTCACACCTTGCTAAAATTCAGAAGTGTTTCTGCATTCCAAGTCATCATCATAAAAACAGCTAGATCACCTTGGAAAAGCGAAAAAAACTTTTCCTTAAGTAACGAAATGTTAACTTATTATTTGAAAATAAATATAATGTGGAAGGGAAATTATACTAGACAAATAAATAAAAATAATAAACAATGTACAAATCATTATTATTATGCACAATTCAATGTATGTACTTAGGAAATTCTGAAACATATAGTATATTGAGTAAAAGATATGTTTAAACGTATGCTATAAAAAAATAAATATACAATCACTTAGCGCGTACAATAAAAACAAAGTGAAGCGCAATAAATTCCAGATTGGGGTCCTTCCGATGGTTTCCAGATCAATCTTAAAAAAATAATAAGAATTGTAAATAATTATCATTCACTCACGAAAAAAAACAGCATATGTGTGGGGAAAGTAGGGTAACACCATTTTGTATTAGATCTGGTACGTTCGGGAATGGAATGGAAAAAAACCTCTGTAATAATCTGGCCTTAGATAGGTTTACCCGGTTGCCGAACGTTTAAGTGGCGTCTTGCAGTTATTATTCTAAGATCAGAGAAAATAGACATAAACAGCGCCAGGAGAGATGCAAAATCCTACTGAAAATATATAAAAATATGACAGGCTTTTGAGCCTGTATCAAGCAATGATAAAATATGATAAATATACTTAGAGGATGAGTGATATGGTCACGTGACATGCGGCACATTTAATGCATAACATGGCGCCGACTCCGCCCCTTGCAGTAGTGATATGCTAGTACCGAAAATTTTCTATCGACATCGAAGAATTAAAAGAGAGACAAACAAGCCCAAAAAAGATCAAATACAAAAGGGGTTAGGTTCTACCATACTATACCTATAACAAATCATAATATAAACAAACAAACTGAAACTGATTTATAAGTAACAATTGTTAAAAAAAGCAGTACCTGTTGTGACAAACATCCAGTTGTGTTTCATCTAAATTTGTATGTTGCACTATTCCTTGCTAAAAATTTAAGGTACAGATTAAGATATTTACTTAATACATGATAAATGGAATAAGACAGCGTAGCCAGCAATTATTTGGTTGGTTTTATTTTATTTTATTATTATGCTCTTTGATCGAGAAACATAACTATGTTTCAGCAAACTGAAATCAATGAGCGTAAAGATGGTGGTTAAGGTGGTAGCTCAAGGTCCATTTTCATACATTTTGTTTCGGCTTTAATCTGGGTAACTAAACAAGTATTGGCAAGTAAAGAATTTAAATTCACGTCTAGTTAGTGATTAGTTCTCGCAGTTGAAAGAAAAATGTAAAAATAATTAATAATCATGGATATTTCTGCCTTTAAAATTTCGTCATATTAAACCTTGAGCTACCACCTTAAGATAATCAATTATAATAATTATTTGCAATAAAAACAATATGATTATATATCTTTTTCCGTGCATGCAAAGGTTTTCATCATTTTGTTGTTTTCATCTTTATATTGTTTCTTTTATGTTTATATATTCTTTTATGTAACAATACTAATTTTATTCATAGCAATATATTAAAGTAATATTACTATTAGATGAAATATAATAATCATTACTATTTTACTTATCGGGAATATAGCTGGAAAACAGTTATCTTTTACTCGCGTTAATTAAATGTGTGGTTTATGCATTTCTTCTCAAAATGTAAAGAACGAATATATGTATTTAGTGTAGGATTCCAATCACGTCACCCAATAAATTCTCAATTCATTTTGCCTTGGTTTTTAAATTTTTTGGTAATCTAAAAAAATATTCTAATTTCACTTAGTTTGGCGTTCTGGGCAATACAATATTGATGTGTGCTCTAACATTCTTTCAAAGACAAAAACCGTAACTGATAAACGGGCGTCTATTAAAATATCGATATCAATAATTTCTAAACAAATCCACCCATCCCTAAGCTCGTATGTAAACAAACATAATGATTTGAATGTATATAAATCACGCCTAAAAGGGTTCAAAGCTTATCAAACAAGATCCACATATAATTTTAATTGATAAAAACACGTCCAAAAAGTAAATATACAAAGATATTTACAAATTTCCGGTAAAAACAGTACTAACCTATGAAAAGATATTTTGGGGTCTTTCTTGCGTGAATTCGATTTGCATCCTTTCACACAACACAGAGTCATTTTCGAAACTTAACAAATACACTAATAAACAATATAAACAATTGAGAATATGATTAAGGTCAGTCGGGGGAAGTGCGCCATAAAATTTTCATAGCTGGATTCAATGTAAAATAATTTCTTTTTGTGCTGACTTAAGAATGTAATTTTATTAATTTGAGAATATTTGGTATTTTGTGATAACAACCCATAGCCATTCAAAGAAATCGGACCATAAATTAATAATATTTTGCTCAAAGTAAAAAAAATGGTAGTACTTGCTTCCGGAAATGGGGTAAGTGCGCCTGTGTAAAAAAAAGGCCAATATGAAACATTATAAAGAAAACACTCATTTTAGTCCATAGAGAAATAAGTTTTACTCGCATTGCTCTTGGATAATTTTTAATCACTCAATATTATAACAAACTATGGCTGTCAAATCATATTCGGGGTAAGTGCGCCATATATTTGTAAATCAGGGCTTCAAAACATTTTAGATTTTTTTTTGCTATATTTAGATATTAATATTAGAGTTTTGTGTGCGGATATGTTGGAATAAAAAATGGTAGCCCTAATACAAAATCCATTTTATTTCTAAAAACTAAAAAAACATACAAAATTGTAGGAATTAACAATTTTGAATGCCTTATAACTCAATTACTTAGAATTTGGCCTTATGACATTTAATATGTTTTAGCTGCATTATACCCAGATAACGTGCCTGATCGAGCAGTTGCAACCTCGTCACGTAAAGTTGCTCTAGACCAAGGTATTTCATGTTTTCTTTTGTAAAAACGAATTAACTAATACGCCCTTTTATTTAAGTTGGCTCAAAACAAAATATAATATTACATTTTAATAATAATAGTAAAACATATTTTCAAAAAAGGTTGGTAATATATGGTTCAGGGGCAAGTGCGCCATACGACTAGTAACTGTGGCGTACTTGCCCTACTCGACAATTTTGGGGTACAATTTTCGCATTGCTAAAAAGTCCTTTAATTTAGTGTATATAAATAAAATTCAGGCAGGAAGTTAAAATAAAAGGTTTAAACTATGTACTCACCTTACTAGTTTACAGAAATATGTTAAATATCTTAAAATATTTGATGTTATCTTTCACGGGGTCATCTCTGTTTACAGGTCTAAATGACACTTAAAATAAAATGGCGAATAAATCTTATTAAAATGAACAGAGCCATTTATGGTTTTTAGTGGAACTGTATTTCAGTTTGTAGCATAGATATAAGATTGTGGTAATTGTATAACATCAATAGTTTTCGATTTTTTATGGGCAGGTGCACTTACCCCGTCGGCGCACTTGCCCCACCTGACCTTATATTACTTTAAATTCAATATTTATGAAGATTTGTTTACATCGTCTGACACTACATGTACTTGCTGACTGGGCTGCAATAAATGGCGTTTTTGCCGCAAGGCGGTCCCAGTGTGTTGAAGTAAACGAAATAGTGCCATATTCGAAGAAAGCAATTATTTTTGTCTTTTTTTGTTTTGTTCCAAATAAGCTTTGAGTAAAAGAGATAGACATATATATTAACAATTGACAACATTTCATTTTTTCAACATACCAAAATGTTTATATGTTATGAAACTAGATCTAAAATGATGAGACCCATATTTTTTCTTTTTTCGAAATGCAGATATTTTCATTCATGATTTTCACATTGAATTTTGTTTTATTCTAAAACGACGTAAGCTCCAAATGACGTCACATATACGGCTCAAAACGCAATGACCTTTGCTTTGCAGTAAAAAAAAATGAAGTGACAGTTTTTTTGTTTCTGTCTCTCTCGTTGAAAGTGTCAGTTGTGACCAATGACTAAATATAAAGAGGACAGGCCTCAAAAGTTAGCTATATGAATAAGTTATATTTATGTTAGGGAAATCGACGCAGAATTGTCAATATATATGTCTATCTCTTTTACTCAAAGCTTATTTGGAACGCAACAAAAAAAGACAAAAATAATTGCTTTCTTCGCATATGGCACTATTTCGTTTACTTCAACACACTGGGACCGCCTTGCGCAATGATAAAAGAAGTATAGAGGATGGGTGATATGGTCACGTGACATGCGGCACATTTAATGCATAAAATGGTGCCGACTCCGCCCCTTACAATAGTGATATGCTAGTACCGAAAATTTTGTATCGACATCGAAGAATTAAGAGAGACAAACAAGCCCCAAAAAGATCAAATACGAAAGGGGTTAGGAACTACCATAATATAAATATAACAAACCATAATATAAACAAACAAACTGAAACTGATTTATAAGTAACAATTGTTAAACAAAGCAGTACCTGTTGTGACAAACATCCAGTTGTGTTTGATATATATTTGTATGTTGCACTATTCCTTGCTAAAAATTTAAGTTACAGATTAAGATATTTATTTAATACATGATAAATGGAATAAGATAGCGTAGCCAGCAATTATTTGGTTGGTTTTATTTTATTTTATTATTATGCTCTTTGATCGAGAAACATAACTATGGTTCAGCAAACTAAAATCAATGACCGTAAAAATGGTGGTTAAGATAATCAATTATAATAATTATTTGCAATAACAACAATATGATTATGTATCTATTTCCGTGCATGCAAAGGTTGCTCGAAACATAAGACCGCCATTTGTAAAAATATATCTTACATTTCATCTTTATGTTGTTTCTTTTATGTTTATCTATTCTTTTATGTAACAATTCTAATTTTATTCATAGCAATATATTAAAGTAATATTACTATTAGGTGAAGTATAATAATCATTACTATTTTACTTATCGGGAATATTGTTGGAAAACAGTTATCTTTACTCGCGTTAATTAAACGTGTGGTTTATGCATATCTTCTCAAAATGTAAAGAAATATGTATTTGGTTTATTTTTAATTTAATATGACGAAATAATCATGGATATTTCGGCCTTTAAAATTTAATATGACGAAATTTTAAAGGCCGAAATATCCATGATTATTAATTATTTTTACGTTTTTCTTTCAACTGCGAGAACTAATCACTAACTAGACGTGAATTTAAATTCTTTACTTGCCAATACTTGTTTAGTTACCCAGATTAAAGGTGAAACAAAATGTATGAAAATGGACCTTGAGCTATAACCTTAAGCACGTTTACATTTTGAAATGTTGTCAATTCTGCGTCGATTTCCCTAACATAAATATAACTTATTCATATAGCTAACTTTTGAGGTCTGTCCTCTTTATATTTAGTCATTGGTATCAAGCCTGTATACAAAATGCCACAAGCACTGACGTTTATCAGTGTAGTAATAGTAATAAACTTCTTGATAATAGACGTCAGCGACGACAATGCAATGCCTCATTTTAAAAAAAAAAAAAATCTATTTTTAGGAGGTATCGAGTCTCATAACAAGGTATCGAGTGAGGTATGGACTATGGTTAAAAGCTTATCACTTGGACACATATAAATAAAAAAATATTGTTATTCTCTTTGCTTGTTGTATATATAAACTAAAGAGTGATACAATTTACAATCATTATACCAAAGAGAATTATTATATACATTTACAATTGTTATACGTACGACTAGGCAGTATGGTCGAAAGACGATAGCCTGTCTAATAAGGACCAATTAAAAAAAAATTGAATCATTACAATCAGAGACAAATAAACTAGATGATTACAATTATTAATTATATAAATACGTTTACAATTATTAATTATTATTTCGCTTTGAACATATTTAACTATAATACCAGTACGTGAAATTATTTATAATATGCCTGTGGAAAAGGATCCACTGGTAAGTGAGAGATCTGGAACCGTTCGAGAAGTTGGGAACCACGCAATTTGGAGTTTATCATCATGTAAACCAGGTATTTCGAGCTAAACCAATTGTTTAACAATTCAAAATGATTTTTTAACATTTATTTTATTCGTAATATACTTAGTATTTTTTACATATTTAGATTAATTAACAATACGATGGATGGACGTAAACCTCTATTAAAATCAAGAAGTAAAGGTTTGGGTATTAGCTGTTTGTGTGCTGACTCTTTAGAAGAAGCTTGATCATGATGCTGGTAGACAATTTACTGTCTAATGTAGGCATGCTGACAGCCAGAGACGTGTTTGTAGTAATTGTGGCAATAGTTTGGACTGCATTATCATATTCTGTAAGAAGGTGAAACTCATCCATAAACTGTACAGACTAGCACAAGTTTGAAAAAGTTAGTGTACATTTGTTCCCTACTTTCAGGTTTTGGCATAGATCAACTGAGAGATGATTGCATGGATACATACTGGCAGTCCGATGGCCAGTTACCACACTTAGTGAACATACAATTTCAAAGAAAGACTATGGTTTCTCATATCTACATTTATACAGATTATAAATTGGATGAGAGTTATACACCAAGCAGGATTTCAATTAGAGCTGGTACTCACTTTAATGATTTGCAGGAAATAGAAGTCATTGAACTTATTGAACCATCAGGTGATTATCTAAATTGAAAAGCTTGGTGTTAATCTGATTGAAAACTCAGACCTTACAGACAAGAACATTAACTGAAGTTTAAATATAACATGAAATCCCCCTTTTTAAGCAGCTAACAATACGTTATGAAGGTAATAATTTTTTCAAATATTTTTTTAGGTTGGGAGATGATACCAATTAAGGACATCCATGACAGGCCAATCAGAACTTATATGATCCAAATAGCAGTTCTAAGCAACCACCAAAATGGCAGAGATACACATATGAGACAAATTAAAGTGCATTCACCATGTGAACCTACATCATTTGATTTTAATAAATTTAGGAATTTCTCTACTGTCCAGTTTCAACAATATGCAACAATTAGATAAACAAAACCTTTGAATACATAATAAACAAGTCTTTTTAAAATTAAGTCAATATATTAGTTGAATTACATGTTCGTACATACTATTTTAAAATAATGTGTAATGAAATAAAATATTTTTTTAATCAGAATCTTCACTTTCTTCACTTGCTTCTTGAAGCCAATCAAAGAATTTGACAATTGATGTCTGATTGGCAATAGGACTCTCACTCTCTTTTAACTCATCATGCCATTCAATCAGTGAGTCCTCATCAACCACATCTGCTTCATAAAATAAATGAACAATTTGTCCTGCTCTGTTCTCAAGCCACTCACATTTAATACAGCTATCCTGAAAAATATAAAGTTTCTTAGAATTAAAGTTCCTAAGTAAATATTACTTTGTTTTTTTTTGTACAAGATATGAATACAATACTTGCTAAAAATATTTATAATTAATATTGAAAAGTAATAAAAAAATATCTTACTTCTATAGCCCTTAGGCAATCGAATATTGATGACTTTGTTTTAATATAGTTGTTCAAAACTGGCCGAAAATATTTTAAAATATCCTTAATTGTTCCAAGTATATTCTTATTTTGTGAAATCACTGGGATGCTAAGTAATGCCTTCACAACAAAGAAATTTACTTCATGTAATTGTATGTTATATGCATATCTTGATGAATTAATTTCTAAAATTAAATAGTCACACTTCAACTTTTCTTCATAACCTCTAGCAAGGCTATCAATAACTTCTTGTAAGAAAACTGAAAATAAAAAGTAATTTAGTATTTCATATCCTGGGCAAATAGCATTGATTTGCTGTGGGTATAAAGATCACTAACTATTTGTATCATCAGGTATTGGAGAAGATGGTAGAATAGATTCAGCACTACTATCAGATGAGTAACAAGATTCGCTGCTGCTCCATGTCTTATGAAAACCAATAATTTCTTCATCACCACTTCCTGATGACTCCTCCCATTCTGTCCCACTTTCTGATGTCGATTTTAAAAGTGTTTTCTCTGAAAGAATATATAATGTTAATACATATAATATTATCCATTTTAATTCAGTAAGCATACAGCATTATTGAGATAAACATCAAGTCGTACTGTGTAATTTTCCTGAAGTTTACTGGAGAATAGAGAAATAGGAAAAAAGTAAAACAATAATAATGTTCTCTAATATCTTCAATGAAAAAAAGTAACTTAACTCTGGGCAAATAGATGTTTAATATTACTATATGTGAAATGCAATGAATAAGTTTTATCTAGTACAACAAAAAATGTTCAAATTTGCAAACAAACCTTTCTCTTTTTCTGAACTTTCTATTATACTGCCTGTCAGTTGACTAGCTCCTTCTACGGTCACATTTAAGGCTATAATAGCACCATCCATGCTTGCATTTGCTTTTATTTCACAGTTGCTATCAATAAATGAATTTAATATGGTGCAGTTTTCTTTAACAACTATATTATCCATAAGGTGACATCCCTTGATAGTTACATTATTACCAATTACACAATTTTTCCCTATAATTGACTTTGATACTACAGTGTTGTCATGAATATGCGTTTGTGGTCCAATTAATACATCTTCCACCAGTACGCATGATCTACAAAAAAAATCTATTTAAGCAAAATAAGTTCAGACAAAATTATTGAAACCATAATATTAATAAGTATGTGCAACACTTACCTACTCAATGTTGCAGTTTTATCAACAAAGTTGACCATTCCCGTAACAATATATTTATTTTTATGATATGATCCAGATACTATGGATAATGGATATGCCCAATTGTGGAGTATATCGCGGCTGTAAGAAAGATTGATAAAATACTTCAAATAAAAACCATATTTTTTAATGGTTTTAAAATTTATGTATACACGTTTTGTCAAAGTATTACTTTTGAAGACATGTGTTGCTTTTGTCAATAGACTTTATAGGCCGCGGCTATAAAGAGGGTATATTTTAAAGAACTGCATGGCCAACTTTCTAAAAATTTAATGCAGACCATTTAGTGTACATTATATTTTTTGGCTCTCCCAAGAATAATGCAGATCAGAGGTATGCGGGATGCATTAAACGCTTTATGGGACTAGTTCAAAGATGTTGCACAGGGAATGACAAGATATTATGGGATGTTCGTGTAAAAATCTGGATGGTTGGTCATTTATTTAGGAATAATGTGAGTGGTCTATAGTTAGGGAAATTATAAATCTGGCACTACGACAAAGTCAACATGTACCTTATAATTTGATATGTTCTCCAATTTGAGACAGTTGCAGCATATTGATTTGATTTTAGAAGTATGTAGTACAAAGAGCTGGCCAGAATCTCTTCATTTATCAATATTCCATGGATAAAGTCATCTCTTGTTTGAAAGTCAAAGTTGTCAGAGAACAATGGTGGAACAGTAGGTGAGCACAGAGCTATATTTGTATCAGCTAAATCATGATGCAACTTCACCTCAGAATGATTTAAAATTATATCCTAAAAAAGAAAATATTAATAATAAATATTTTTAATTTTATTTGTATAAGTAATTTTCAAGCCTAGCAACTGAAAAGTGTTTCTTAAAATTTATATTTTGGATGTCACTCATGAACACAAATTTTTATTTTCAAGTGGTGCAATTTATAACACTTTGTTATACCAATGTGAATTGTATCTTAATTCTCATCAACAACATTTTGAGATCACATTGACAGTGGTCATATGGATGGAAACATGCATTATGAATTAATCATTGGATTACTGAATCCCATTGTAGTAATTTTAATAATTAATCCTCATCTCAATTATCATAATTTTTTTAGAACCTTAATGTGAAAATAGGGCTAGTTTCATACCAATGGCAGTGAGACTGTTTTTTCTTTGGATCCCTGTTTATATTTCTGGTGCATAAGCACTTTATTAGTATTTCCATTAGCCACAAGGAATAGTGGTTTATCAGAGCTAATCAAAGGATGCTCCCAAGAAAGCTTTTTGTAAATTAAAGTCATTGCTGCACCTTTATCTTTTTTGCATGTTTGCCTGAAAAAAAAGGTGAGATTTATCTATATTTTCCTTTACTTACACTTTATTCAATTTAATTACAATAGAAACAGGACACTAGCTGACTAAAGTATAAACTTGAACAAATAAGCATATTAAATGAAATTATACATAGTTTACAACAAAAAACTTACTTATGCTGTTCCATTAGGGTTGCATAATGGATATTGCTAATGCTGTTCACACCAGCTAATATGAAATAGCCTTTAAGTAAAGCAGCAGCGTCTAACTCTCTCATCACATCACCCATAGTCTGACAAGTATCCGACATCATCACCTGGACATCCATTGTTAAACTCCATGACGCTTTATTTTCTTTACATTCCCTATAAAAAAATATAACTATATATATATATATATATATATATATTAAATAAAATACAATGTTAAATCAAATATATTACTGAATATCTACTACTTATGGGGTGATATAGGGTAATCATGGTCTATCTATATTTGTTTCTAGAAACAATACAATTGGAACTTATCAAAGGTTTTGACCACATTACATAGGTGTTAGTAAAATTTCATGAGCATACAGAGAATGTGCATAAATATTGAATACATGTCATATTTTTTAAAATCTGTAGTAAAATATTAAAGGTAAATAAAATGAGCTTACTTGACATATTCTTTTATTTTATTTCCATATTGACAACAGAACAGTATAGTTTCATCTACTCCGCCCAATGCTAATGACTCGAGCACATAATCTATCAATGGAACACCAGCTACTTGTAGAAAACCCTATAAAATATAATAATAATCAAGACCATTATACTACATTTAAATTTATTTTCTTTCATGATTATCTTACCATTGCCTTATCATTACATATGGGATTAAAATTGTTGTTGAATGTGTCCATTATAATGACGGCTTGAATAACATTTTCGTTGTCTATCTCCATGTTGACTTTTTAATAGAATATCTGTTGAAATCAGAAATATGTTTTGTTAGGATTTGATAATATCTATGTTGATGTACAATCGTACTAAAATACAAGCTTAGGATAAGTATTCATGTTTGAATCAAGCATGTATTCTGAACGACACACTAAATATTGTACGTATAGATTTACTGATAAGTATTTTTTGTGGCACCAAACACTTATAAATAGAGAATAGTATATCTTCTAGGCAAAATCAAAATGTAAAAGATGTAAGTAGTAAATATTACCAATTGCCAGCAAGTGCCAAATATTTTTGACAATTCAAAAGAGGTTATCTAATTTTTAATACGTTGCGGCTACAGAACAAAATTTCATACATCCCAGTAAGATACGACAATGCAATGATAATAATAATAAAGGCCATTACATTAACAGCCACATTTCAAATGCGGTTTCTATTTAATAAATAAAACAAATATGCACACACTCACGCCTTTTTTTTCCGCAGGCACCGGCAGAGTTGTGTCAACTAGCGAGTAGTGTAAATCATAGGGTAAGTAATATACTACGTAAGAGTGCAGATAAACATTTCTCGTCGGTCCATACTCTACGTGGATCATAATGCCAATTCTGTTTACCATCAGGTGCAATAAGGTCACTTTGCCGTATCAGGTATCATTAAATTCGAGACCTTAGCGCGTCAATCATAATACCTATCTTTGCAATAAAATTACCCCACTGCACCGGGGTAAGTTAAAAAATGAATGTTTAAAATCTACATGAGAAGGTATCGAAATTTAATATGTATTTGTTATTGAAATGCTTCAAATTACAGTATGTATGTTCTGTTTACCTAACCGTAGGTACTTACATAGTAACGTAACGGATTTGTGTTTTCGCTCTTTGTTTCCTAGGCATTATCGACCGGTGTATTTTTGTTATCCATCAATTTGTACCACTGGAACGTGAATCTCAGACAGCTATCTTTAATCATAACAATGGATTATGAATTATTTCGCGTAGATTACACAATTTGCGGTATTACATACCCCGATACGTTAAAAATATTACCTGCGTCACACCAAAAACCGGAACAAAAGGTACATAACTTAAGTATTATTATTCTATTTTGATTATTTTATTTTGGTACAAAAAGTGTAGATATCTATTCATAATATTTCTTTTAGTTTGCTGTAGGAGACAAAAATGGGATCTTACAATGTATTAGTATAAAAGGTGAAGAGCCAATAATACATTTTAAAACACTGCCTGGAAAACCTATAACGTGTGTTCAACTTACAACTGGTAATTTAATTAAACAGATTTTAATTATTAGCTTAGACTGTTTGAACTTATCTATATATATATATATTAAAGGAATCCCTATTTCCCTTGGTCACGACAGCACGCATGAACGGCTGGACCGATTTCACTATTTTTTTTTGTTGTGTTTGTTATTGTCAGGAAAAGGTTCTTATGAAAGAAAAATTCTGAAAATTGCGCGGAAAATTAGAAAATTTAAGAAAACTTAACGAAAATATAAATTTTATGTAACTGTCAATTGTTTGAAATAACTGTCAGCGATTGACAGAATCAAACCTGTGACTGAGATGATGATGATGATTGACAGAATGCGCGCTGCAAATTCATAGACGGGACGTCTGTCGGGTCAGCTAGTATCCTTATAAGATTGAATGACACATTTTAATAACAACGCTACAATCATATTATATCATTTAAGTAAGTCCAAGTAGATGATCTAAGACAGCAAAATTAAAAACTATGAAACAAATAACTTTGTAATAGATACTACATAGGTAAATTACATAATAATATAATAAGTATGGTTGTAGATAATATGGCTGACAAAATAGGATTTAAATAAGCAGTAGCGGCATCTGTTAGATGAAGCAATTTTCTTCCGTTTGAAGCAAGAATCGTACGCAAATAATTATCGGGAGATTGACGCGTCATACGTAGGCGACCATTAAAAAATCGGAATTGTTTTGTGTATCTGATTATTGCTGCAATGAGGCGAGTTTAGCCTGTCGGCGCAGACGTGAATTGCCTTGCTATTACGCACGTTTAGCTAGAACATTTGTATGCCAAAATATTAAGGGGTGGAGAATGGAGCAGCCGTCTAGGACCTCGCGCTTCCAAGTGCCTCACGATAGCAAAAACACAAAGAAAAAGTACTACCCTCGTTAGGTAAAATATTAGTAACGAACGCTGTCACTCTAAATAGGTAGATTTATTATTTGTTTATAACAATATTGACATTCTTATAAGTTTATAAGTTTATATTTACAGGGTCGCAGAATGACAAAATATTTGCAGCTTCAGGTAATGAAGTCAAAGGATATACGAGGAAAGGAAAAGTGTTTCTTACACTGGAAACTGCACAATCCGAAACTATTACCTCCATGTAATTATAGCAACTATAATAAAATTATGTTCATACCTAGCTATTAGTGTTTTCACGTAGGTGTTTCACTTACCTATTGTAAAAAAAACATTATTTAGGAATGTAGACAACCTAGTTCACTAATGCCGTTTTAATATCCTGGAAGCACATTCGTATTGTTTAATACACAAGTAACTATTAGTAGTAATGGTTTTGGTATAGTGGTGACTTATATTTTCTGAGGACAGTCAAGTTAATGGCTAATTTTAACAAAGGATTCCAATAAATAATCTCGGTTTAGTGCCAAGAAGAAACCATTCTAAATATGTTGTCGGGAGACTTGACAAAGAAACTAAATTCTGATTGGTTCAGTTTTGCTTTTAATCTAAAGGTAACGATTGGAATCGTTATTTAAAATCGTCGGTTAGCTGCGGATTCTTTATAATATGACATAGCGAGTGACTGGTCTGGTTTGATTAATGCTATTTTGTAGGTGTGTACTTGGAGGTGATTTAATAATATGTAGCGGACGCACCGTAATGTACTACAGAGATTTACGTGAATATCAGTCATACATTTGTGACGATAGAGTGTTGGATATAGCTGCGTATTCTGCTCCAAATGTTAGTATTTTTAAAATTGAAAATAACTTTTAATAATAGAAAGGAATTTCCTTTCTTATATTATATTGTATTATTTTTCAGAATGGTCGAATTCGAATTCTGGTACTAATTGCAAATAAAGGTGCTGCTATATTTGAAAATGGACAAATGACGGCACGTGCCTCTATTCCCTCTGGACCCACTCGATTACTTACTCCACCTCAAATGTATACTTCAGAGATATTTTCATTTTACGGCGCTAGTGATGGTTCTATAGGTCTTATCATTTACGAAGAGTAAGTAATTAGTTAAGAATAAATCTTACTTTACTCATAAAGTATGGGTGTCAACTAAATTTGTTATACAATACACAATTCTGTGCTTTTCAGATCAACTTTATCGCATATATGTCTAGTCGAAGACAGAGGCTTAGGGTCAGTTGGTTGTCTCGGCTGGTACACTAGCAATGGTAACTACCACTTGGCGGTCGGTCGTCACGATGGCTCTGTACAGCTGTACCTCGTAGATATTGAAAATATTAAAGATAAACCTAGACTTAAATTTACTTATGTGTGTATATTTTATATTTAATTATAGCAAAGTTTAAAGTAGCATTCAATTTACCATTCTATTATACTATACTTACTTATTCTCAGTTCTCTGGTGAACCAGTTTCGTCTGTAGCTGGCGGTTATGTGGGAACTGAAGAAGGAGAACTGCTCGTGGCAACGTTTTCTGGAAGAATATTTGCATTAAGAACAAATCATCAGATATCTGAAGCGATCCTTAATAAGACACCGTTGGAAAATTTAGCTGCACGTCGAGGGAAATTAGAGTATGATATTTTTATTTTATTTTCTCTTACACTCAATTGTTTATGCAAACGAACTTTTCTATGGTTACTTGCCACGAATTACCTAAATAACATGGCAAAATTATCTTGTTTTTTGAACATAGGTACGTACCCAATTAGGCGTACAAGAACCGTAGTAGATATTATTTTGATAAATTTTAAACAATTATATCTTTGTTTCTATAGATTAGAAATAACAAGATTAGAAAAACAAACTGCTAATGAACGTGACAAGTATCAAAAAAGCACACGATCTTTAAATGCAGGATTATCCACTCCTCCGCTATTGGACTTACAATATGAGGTACAAATAAGATTGACATATTTACTACATAAGGCGTCTAATAACCGACAAGAAATCTCAATATTAATAGAATAATCCCCAATGAATTTGTCACATTTTTTGGACAAATTATTAGTGACGAGCCAGCTCTTCGTCTGATGGTAAGCGGTAAGGGTATCTATATAAATAGGTGTACTTAATAATAAAATGTCCATCGTATAAGGATATATTATGAACCACAAAAATAATAAGATGAAGGTCTATATTATGTCCGCTGCAGTGGAAATGTTCTAGAAAGTCCCAGTTACTCTTCCCCTCAAGTCATATTTATGGCATACACATATAATACACAGCATCGTATGTTATAAAAATTGATTTAGTAATAAAAAACATGAATTGATGTAAGTACTGTAAATATCAAATCAATAAAGTCAAACTACTTAGAAACTAATAGTAACTATTCTATTTGGTAAGCATTTCGCGGAATTGCCCAATATTGTTTAAACATTAAACAATCGGGAACATCTTACCTTTAAGTAATTTTTGATTCTACGGATTCATCCAGATAGTAGGAGCAAAGCGTGATGGCTGGCAAGAGATCAGGATTACATCGGCTGTGTCATTGGATATACTATTCGTTTACTGTAACCAAAAATTAGATATGATGACTGACAACACAGCGGTTCTCAGCATGTGTACTTCAGAGGTAACAATTTTCTTTTAAGTAAGTACCTGTGTAACATGTACCTAAATATTATATATAAGTGTTTCATCAGAAGACAGCATCGGACCTCCTGGCAACAGTAAGATGCCAAGCTGGTACAAGACGTTCGTGGATACGCATGAGAAATAAATTAAATTCATCATCGTTATCAAAGTTGGAGTCTACGTGTGTGAAGATTTATATATTACCAGCAGGAGCACCAAGAGTTGCTCGTTTGATATCAGTTACATTACCGGCGTTGTCTTATTATTCAAAGCACGAAGATACCGATATCAATGAAGAGCAACAGACAAAGTAAGAACAAAATGGCACAATCTATGTAGTACATACTATTCTTGAAAACACAATTTGAATATTCACATGTTCTAGGTTTAGTTGGTGCCAATTGCAATTATCGGGAAATTTTTCTGTAGCTGAAATGACCTCATGGCTATCGGAAGTATTACCGGGTGATCTGCCAAGGCCAGCAGTTAGTGTATGTTTTGCACGTTCACATGCTCTTTTGGGGACAGTCGTAATTTGTCACTATCAGTAAGTGTATCTATCGATGTTGTATGATGATTGATGTATATTCTATCGAAATGTTCTACTGAAAAAAATTGCATCTGTCACAACGAGACATTGCCGAGATTCTTAAAATTTGCTGTAGTGATGCACAGAATATTGCAAATTAGGATCGAGTAAGTAAAACTCGAACGATTCAAAAGGGAGAGAATTGTTTTTACTTTTACTTTTAAATTTTCATCCGTTTTTCCATCAAATTAGATTCACCTTTCTGAAGAACGTTCTTATGTGACTTGACAAAAGAGCGATAGGTATCTACGAGAGTTTGAATTGCAGTGTGTCCTATTAAAAAATCGTTTCATATTCTGAAATAATAAAACTACTTGTGTTAACGTTTTCTGGAAACAAGTACCTACCTATTATGATACTATAATAATTTAGTAGAGAAATCCATCTAAATCCACCCCTGTACTAATTGAATATGTCATGTCGTTTATATTAGTGTGATTTAAATTATATGGATAATTTTATGTTTCAGAAAAGGATTAGCTGTATTTAAATCCAATAACATATCCACAATAGCTGTTATTAGAAACATATTATCCAACTACTCAATCGAAAAGAATATGCGTGTGGAAATTTCATGTGGTTTGTGCATTTATTGTGAAATAAATAATGTATTTAAATTGTTAAGTACATTTAAAAATGGTCATGTCCTATATTTTCAGATATACCAAATGATTATTGCTATAAAGCTTTTAAATCTCTGCAAAATCAATATATATTAGAATATAAAATGAATGAAGATGTTAACTTGCAAAAGGCATTAGCGTAAGTAACACTAATAATCTACAAATTATAGGTAGATAATATAAATCATAAATATGATTTGAATAATGAAGTATGAAATTTATTCTGTAACTACTTTAGTGCACTAGAATTGGATGCATCAGCTTTAAATGGTAAAATGTCAATGCTGTGTGAAGACTACACTCGGATGGCCTGTGAGGAAGAAATTCCAGAAACATATTTTGATGAGCTTGTAGGTGAGCTGGTTTTAAAAATCATAAATGTTGCTATCCTAAAAAATAAAGCATAAATGTCAATACAACATTTTGTTCCTAGATATTGTTGTGCAATGGTATGCAGATTGGCGAGCCCTCTCATTGCATGCTGAAAATATTTACAATAAGTTGGCACAGTTGCGTTCTGCTTTGGAGAAATGCAGATTAGAAGATGTCTTTAAAATATTGTCTCATAACCCAGTTTCAACAAATGAATATTAATTAATTTACAATTCCTACATAATAAAAATCAAAAAACTGATTTACTGTTTTTAATTTTTGTATGGTCTTATAAATGTATCAAACATTTGAGAATATACATATACAAGAGTATTTTCTCATGTAATGGGAGCATTCTTATGAATCAATACTATTGTATAAAGTTGAAGAGTTTGTTTGTTTGTTTCAATGCGCTTATCTCAGGAACTACTGGTTTATTCAGTGTTTAAATGTTGGTCTAACTCCGTCATCCTCATTTTTGTTGCACTCCTATAATGTCTACATTCTTGGTCCTTGGTTGGGTCATAAAAGGATATTAACATGATAGACATAAATGGCCATTAATAAATAAACAACTTTAATCTTACTTACGAGACTGGATTGCACTTGGAATTTAAATAAGTATCATACTCATTACTACTATGATATATTTTATTAGAATTGTTTCAATTAACTATTGTTATGATCAACTCAAGTGTTGCTCTATTTAAAGAGCAAACAACTGAAATCACCTTTATGGGAGAGTATAAATTAACAGTCTAAATAAAGCATAACATTTCATAAGTTCAAATAAATTATTTAATTAATAACATTCTTAATCCAATAATGTAATAGCAATCTGAGTTGTAGAGTTTCTGTGTTTGGATTCCAGGTTGGGAGACATATAGTGCAGGTTTTTTTTTAAAAGTACACACGATTCTCAACTACACAGCAGATATGATATAATTTCTGCAATGTTTGTTAAAATGTGTTCTGCTAACCGAAAATGAAAGGGGGATAAGGAAAAGTGGAGGAAGATTCTTGAACCTCTAATAATATAAGGGTTGCTTTAAGGTCTACTCCTGATAAAGCTTTTCTTGGAATGATTACAGTTTTTCAATGATTAGTTCACCCTTAGGTGAGCAGCTCTAAAACACCCAGTCATCGCACCAAATTTTAGCTTTAAATATTATAATTTAAGAATACAAAAAAAAAAAAACAATGTGAACCTAAATTGTAATTTTATTTCTACAATATATATACAATAAGTTACTATGTATCCAAAATTACTTTTGGAATGGATAATAATCAAGACCAGAATTGTATTTAAATTTATATGTGAATGGATTTACTTGAGTTTTTCCTATTTCTATCATTTTTTGGACCTCTTCTCGATACGCAGGCGGTAATAGTTCTTCTTCAAGAGTGCAAGTGCTATTATTGTTCTCTGCAGCCTTAAATACTCGCTGCCTTATGATATCGACGTCTCTGCTGTATTCTTCTCTCAAATCTGCCATAGATTGTGTCGGTGTACTGATTTTGAATATAAAGTAATTGGCTTCGCGATGCACCAACCCGTGAGAGCTGGTTTTGTATGGCATTGATCTCATTCCCAAGTTTTCAATGTTTCTTATAAGACCTCCACGGTCGAAAATAGCATTAGCCACACGCTTCAATGTAGTCTTTAGTTCTGCCTTTGGCATGGCCCGCAACATCAATGCTAATTCGTAGCTAGGCATTTTGTCTTATTAATGTTTTGTTTATTACATAACTTTCAAACGATAGGTTTTTAGAATTATATTTTATTAAGAGGTTATATTATGGATGTATAAACTTTGCAGCTGCTTTGCAATAGATACCAGCAGACCAGTGTTGCCAGGGCCCTTGAGGCGTAAGTTACGTTTCGTTTCCTGAAATGTTACATTTTTGCTGCAAAAGTTACATTATTGTTTTTTTTTTAATTTACGCGCTTTTGGCAAGCATTTCTGTAGCGACGAAACCGCGGGGACTCGCGTAGTAGAAAATGTGCGCGCGCACACTCAAGCAAAATCAAGTTTTAGTACATGCAAAATACGTTTCATTTTGTCATGGCGAGCCATCCTAGGTGTGATATGGAGTGAAATACTTTTTAGACCCGCCAGTTTTAGGCGCGTTCAATTTGGATGCGTTGAATAGAAATGCGTTCGTAAACTGTTTACAATAAATAATTTATATTACAAATCTCGTTGTTCTCAAAAGTTACGAAAATTGCCTTAAATATAAAAATTACTTACATGTTACGCGAGAGGGTCAAAAGTAACGAAAAATGTAAGAAATGTAACCTTCTGGCAACACTGCAGCAGACACAAGTGAACTGTCAAATAATAATGTATTTTTTTTTAATTAGTCCAGAGGACAGGCTATAATCTATCAACCATACTGTCTAGTCATTAAAACAATAATAATGAGACAATGATATTACTGACGAATGTGGGCGTAGGAAAGGTTTAGATTTATCTTTGGTAGTTATTAAAATTATCTTTGGTGTAGATTTTAGTTTATTTGTTTCTGATTTGGATTTATGGTCCTTGTTGCCATCGCCACGTGAGAGACAGTGTTGCCAACACTATAATTTAAGTTTGCAGTCAATGACGTTTTACAAATGGACGCGTCAAAGCTAACAAAATTTCACATAATAACAGCGCCGTATATACTATAGTCACATACCTATACTGCCCTAGCAGCTCGCATTGATACGGCCCGAGCACAGATTACTTAGAGAAGCTACGCTTGGCCCGAGTGGGCCGGAATTTGCCCGAGCGTCGACCGCCCTTGCCACGACAGTCCAATAAAATGCATTTATTCAATGACGTTTTACAAATAGACGCGTCATAGACTAACAAAATTGCACATAAAAACAGCGCAGTATTTACTATAGTCACAGCTCTAGCAGCTCGCATTGACACGGCCCGAATAGGTTTGAGTGGTTTCGAATGGATCCGAGCGTCGACCGCCCAAGCGTTCTCTAAGTACCTAATCTGTGGACCGCCCCGTTGCCATGACAGTAGAATAAAATCTCAGAATAAGAACAAACATAGAAGTAACACTATGACATTTGAGTGTACTCTGTCTTAGACAGCAAGAAATTTAATTGTGTTGCGATCCCTTCTGATATCTTATCGATATCGATAGATACTTTGTCTAACGGTAAATTCACAGACCTGCTAAAATAAACACTTTTCGGTCAGTCAACTACAAACCATTGCAAATTGCTATTTTAGATAAAGGCTAAAAAAAAGATATCAATATCCTGATTTGGTATTCAAGTACCAAAAGAAGTCTGGATATATAAAAGCACTCGTTAAGAAGCTGTTAAATTACAATAAACTATAGAACTACCGGCTTTCTCCGAGCTAAATTTTATCTAATTTTCATTTGCTATTTACAGCAGTTTGATGCCTTCCGAAACGTCATTTACTAAACACAAAAATGGTTTAGCATTGAGATTATTAAATTAAGAAAATGTTAGAAATTTCGGAAGGATTGGAAACCGCTGTAAGTAACAAACAAGAAATCGGCCGGAATTTCGTTTAGGAGAAAGCCAGTACGTTCTGTTCTTTCTGACTTTCTTAGGGATTAAAAGATACCCAAGAGGTGTGATTTGACAGAAGCTACTTAAATGGGACAGTAAAATTAAAACACAGCGGTATCATTCATGTCACATATGTTTGATAACTTATTTCAATGTTAATAAAACTTTGTCGAAATGCTTAGAGCAAACACGGTGCTGTTTTTTCCAATGCCAATTGGGACGAGCTATGGCAACGATCCATTTTGCCTCATAGCATCATCTGTGGGGAATCTGCAATGAAACACATTGTATGAAACACACTATGAAAATCAGATACTTTCCTTAACCCCCAGCCTTCGCGCACGGTTTCCAAGTGGCTTTTACCACTACACCATCGTATATTGAAAGTAAAAGGCAATTTATGCAAAATAGTAAACTACAATATACTAACATCTATGTTATCGACAGAATATGCAGCACAACACTATTGAACACGACTACGTAAATTGGTAAAAATGAAAAATACTTAATAATGACTGGATCGAATGGCCAACAGCAGATTATAATATGACTACAGCATAATAAAGTATAATTAATAACACTTTTCGCACTTATGTACAGGGTTTAAGCAAATATATTAGGTTTTTTGTTTACTCACCGATGGAAGCTGATGATTTCAGTTTCATTTTCTTTACGAGAAGAATGAGACTTACACTCCACAATAACGCATGCCATTGCTTGTTCCTAGGACTATATTTTACTTAAACAGCACTGTGTATTTATTAAAATTAACAACAAAAAGATTACACAACATGTAGCCACTTTTGAAAAGCACGCGCTGAAATATAACGTAACTAAATTGTGTGGGCGCGTTTGTGACATTGTTTTGAGATTGGCAAGTTGGAACATTTGACATTTTATTTGCTTTTTAATTCGGCATCATAAAGATGACCAAAGGTAACCATTTGATTATTTTAAAGTGTACGCAAGCCGATCTTAGCAACATAATTGTCTAGTTCTTCTCAACGGTTTTGGCCTATTTGAAAAAAATAGGATAAGTATATGAGGGTAATTTAGATTCTTTCTATGCTTGTTCTTGTTCTGAGATATTCTCTTTGTTATTTGCACCACAGAATCAGAACTTTTTAGTCAACTGATCAATTCTGCTATGTAGCGTAGTAATACATATAAAATGAATCCGTAAACAAGTCAGTTTGCCGTCAAATCACATAGTTTTCCGTCTCCTAAACACTCATCCCGCCATAACTGGCGGTTGAAGTGTGAAGTTGACAAGGCTGATACGACTGGTCCAAAAAGAGATTTGTTCCGTCGTTTTACGTGTATTTTGACTTTAATGATACGATGGATTCACAATTTACTATTCGAAGTTTACATACGCGCAATATTAGGAGGCATACATATACAAACTGTCGCATTTTAGTTCCAAATACTTACAGGACCACTGTTACAAGTTTACAATACAATTACAACGAATCTGTAACTTAACATAATAATATACTTACTATAACGCAGATATAAATATTCGTACTAGGGTGACTTGTCGGCAATATAATCTTAGACGATGTCACCGCCCATAAAGAAATACCTCTTTAAAATATTGTTTGGGTAAATAAGTATAGGTAAAGTTCAAATATTTTAATGATGTAGGCTTCTCGTATGTGAGAAGCCATCTATGTGGAGAAGTATCACCTCAATATCTACTTCTATTTTCGACTGCCTAGCAGCAGCGTGCATACACTGCTGTGTTCCGGCTTGAAGAGATATGATAACCTTTGTAATAACAATAACCGGGCACTATGAAACATATTATCATCTTATGTTTCAGGGTGATGAGCGTAGTAGATAGGTAAATTCGAAGTTCTGTATGGCTTTGCTAATTTTGGCTTTGCCGCCCATTAACATAAGTTAATGGCTGGTTATATCCCTTCGTCACTCAGTGGCATTAAAAATCATATAAATTTAGGGTGATACTAGTAATTTGATATTTAGGGAAAGAACTTTATGTGTAGATACCTAAATACTAATCTATTTAAAAATAACGGAGTAGCGATTTAATCTGATAAATTTGTTTTCCAGCATAAGACGAGTAAAATTGTCTGGACACATTTGGATGCAAATTTCACTATTAGATTAAACGAAGAACGAATAGGTTAAGTACTGTATATAAAAAATAAAACAAAAAATCAATACTCGTAATAATTATTACGAGGAGATTGGTAATAATGAAAATAAAATTCGATGTGCACTAATTCGCTAGTACACCAAGTAATTTAACAAGATCCAGTTACTTTGCCCACCGTTTAATTTAGTCACTACTAAACAAAAATTGTTAAACAAATATAACAATACAATAAAAAACAGTTTGTTCGGAGGGCCCGACTCAGAGAGGTACGGAGGGCTCGAGTGGCAGCTGCCTTTGCGCCGGCTGTATCCAACCCAGTGGATATTTTATTATAAATCCGGGCACACCTGATCTCGGTGACCAGTCATTATTGTAATGCCATTCTTTCAATCCCAGTTCATTTTTATTTCAAAAGCGTGCGCAGAGCGTGTTCTCTGTATATTTTAATAACTAGCTAGTAAACTTTTGTGACCACCTGTCATTGTTATTCTTTATGCTGCAATTTATTTAACACTCGGGCTTTTTTGTACTCTCAAATTTCTGATTATAATACGGTATATAGTTTACGACAGCTCTCCAATCTGTAAGATAAACCATTCCAATAAATGCAGCTAATCCGTAAGTTATAAATGTAGTCGTGAATCCACTCAACTGCTCCACTTGTTTTTTGCCAAGCCTCATAATATTGACGATAAGGATTTATAAGTATTATATTCTTATAGAACAAGATCTGTAGTTATTCTATCACTATTTTAAATTAAATATATTGTAGAATTAAATTTTTTTGGTCATGGAAAGTATACAATAAATTTTATTGACGGTTTATCTATGACAAACAAATTGTCAATAAACCAAAGAGAATTATAATATATATGGAAACAATAAACTCTACTGCAAAGAGAATTATAATAGGTAAGTATATATATGGAAAGTCCATAGCTATTTAAAAATAAACTCTTAAAATATTTATGTATCCATATAAAACAGGTTTATGATAACAATAATAAGGAAAGTTTGTGACGAAAGCCTTTTTTAGTAGGTGTTGTAAAAGTATATTGTGCACTCTTAATAAAATAGTGACCTATTTCAAAATTGTTAATTTGTGGCAGTCGTCGGAAAACTAAATTATGTTTGGTATCTTTTTTTTTGAAGTTGCTATAAAATTGAGCTTATTAAAGATAAGTAAAAAATGAAACCAAAGGCATGAAAAAAAAGGAAAAAAAATAAAAGATCGCAAACAGAAATTGGTTGTTCGACGATTCCCACAAAATGACCATTTTGGAATGGGTTAAGTATTATTTTATTAAGAGTGCGATTGTATGAAGTTGTATTTTTATTATTTATATTATTGTATGTATGTTATATTTCCGATAAATTATCGTAGAAGTATGAAGCGGACAGTTCCCGCGGTATTTATTGCGGCGATTCCAAACATCACGCAATGGTCAAATTAAGCTGGCCGCAACATAACCGCTAATTATAAAGTTATCAATTTGTCAACCCGTCCCATCAAAGCGTCCCATCTTCCGTTGTATATTTCTAAACACTATAACTCATAATATGTAAATTGTTTATAATATTATTGTTCAACTTTCCCATAGGAATTATGATTTTCCGATATCTTATATACTTAAGTACAGAAATGTTTTTTTTTTATTTTTGTATATACAAATGCTTTATATATTTAATTACATAGCTAATTTATCATTTCAATCAGAGGTGGCATGGGGGTGGATCCGCTAAGTACCTATTACTAGGTAAGTATTTTATTAAGACACATATCCTATTTCATTAGTTTTAAAGTATTGCCTAGTTTAAGTACGTTAGCAGTCTAAGGCCTAAGTATAGTTGTCTAATAGTTCTGGCCCGCGTGCCGACAGACGTTAATGGATAGATTGTCGTTAGTACGCTCATCCCTAATCGTTGATACCTCCTCCTTTCTAAGTGACCATCTTGAGCAGAGGTTGGTATCCCGTTAGTGGGTTGCCATCAGTATGGTTGCTTAATTTTGCTTAGGGGATGTGTAGCGCCTAAAGTGCTGACCTCAAATCCAGTGTGTTTGTATAGGCCGACCCTTGTCAGGCTAACAAATGTTAGCCAGGTTGAAAAAAAAAGCATAGTTATAAGAAGTAATGACAGTAAAAACACATTTTTTATGTAGCCTAATTAGATATTTATGTTTTAGGAGTTTAACTTCAGTCTACAATAATGATGATACTGAAATCTGTATTACAACTGCATAGAGTTGAAGAGAATAATTAATCTTTAAGGTCACAAAGCTGATTACTTATCTGCCATATCGATCAGTATTAACAAACTCTAT
Source organism: Manduca sexta (assembly GCF_014839805.1). Taxonomy (NCBI): domain Eukaryota; kingdom Metazoa; phylum Arthropoda; class Insecta; order Lepidoptera; family Sphingidae; genus Manduca; species Manduca sexta. Next base: position 8,151,043 of record NC_051136.1, read on the forward strand.
CCAAACAACAAAAGCTATTGCGTTAGTAATACTCATGTAACGTCAGTACAGCATAAACCTAAATAATTGTTTAATAAGACTACTGGCAGTACCTAAGTACTTAGGTAGCCACTGTCAACTGTGTTGTACTACTAGCGTGTTGGACATAGAATATTATTATTATAAATTGTGTTTTCCCTGTTAAATTATTTGGGCACCAGTGGCGACGGGGTCATATAACATTCCTGCCGGCTTCCTTTTCTTAATTTATGTGTAATGGAATTATCATTGGAACGATTGACAGACCGCTTTTATGCATATTAATACGTATATGTTGTCGGGTTAGTTTTCGGAAAACTTTACTTTTCGCCACCGTTGACCACAGTACCCTTGCACAACCTCGAGAGTGGTACCGCCTTCGATTACAGGTACGCTCGGTGAACAGTAGGTACGCGAAAATTGCCAAGACAATTTGTGATATCAAGATTTTCCGTCATATCAGACAACGGCAGTCATCAACGGACTTATAGCAATTGTTTCGGGGTGTAGTAATGCTGATAGTATTTTATTATATTTATATTTTCCATCGAAAGATTCCGGAATTACTTTGAGAATCGTTGATTGAGTGTTGCCATTGACGTTGAAAAAGTGCTTTGGTGTTTAGGGTCATAAGAATCCTTTGCAAATGGAGACAGGACGAAAAACAGCACCACAGAACTGGCACCGAAGTTCCCACGTGTCTCACTCAGAATTTACACAAGTCGGAGAAGATCGATGCTGGAATCATGAGGTTGGCAATCGGTATGAATATGAAGGCGTACTTGAGAGGTACTGAGCCCAGCTACTGCTTGGATGTTTCCATTTTATCCGGGCTCTCTGGTCGATAAAATACTATAAGAATAAAGAGGCCGATGTTTATTTTTCTATTTAAATGTTAACTAAACAGCTGGAAGCAATATCTCCATATCCACTTTGACAGTTAGGTACATAGTTCGAAAATATTTTTTATCGACATGGAATTTTATCGCACTAGCAACTAATTTCTGAAACCGTGTCTTGTCGGCACTATGAATAAGACCCTAGTTTAAAGAAACATTAAAGGGCCGGGGGCCCCAGCCGGACCCAAAGGGCGAGGTGAGGTGCGGTGTGCAGCGGCGTTCCGACACAGCCCTCAGCGTACGGGTATTTTGACACTTATCTGTTGGCCGCCTGCCAAGCGGCTGTGCGGTGCGGCTGCTCACGTGCTCTCACATTGTAAACAAACGAGAAAAATATTGCGCGAACTTTAAAATTGCAAAATAATTGTTGACGTTTTTGTGGTGGATAAATTTTACAGTGATTGTGACAATGGATTTGTCTTGTGGAGAGAACATGCAGAACTCTGGCAACAGTGGCAACAGGCGACCAGTGGACATGTGCGTGGCTGGTCCAGACCGAGCCCTGGACCGCGACCCTCGGATAATGCTTAATCTCTTGGCCTTGGAAAGATCTCACGCATTACACACTGACTATTTTCAAAATGTACAAATTGATATACAACCTTTTATGCGAAAAGTGGTTACCACGTGGATGTTGGAAGTGAGTTTAATTTGAATATCCTAAATATTAAAAATTATTTCTTAAAATTATACTTATAATAGCGACGCAGTCCATAATCTATTAATTAATTCCTATCAAGAACTCTTATTTATTGTCGCTTGATCAGCTGTTGCAACTACCCTCGGTTAAGTAATTTTAAATGTAAAAAGGTAGGTACCTTTTGTACTTATAAATCATGAAAATATTTTATATTAATAATTAGTTACCTAATTACTTATTTGAGTTAGCTACAATCTTATTTTACCGAATATTGAATTGAATACCCTTTCTAAATATATGGAGCTTTACCTACCAAAGCATTTACATTTATCGATAACTATTACATTGACATAAACAATGTTTTTTCTATTTGACTCTCACTTTAATAAAAATTAACAAACAATGATTGGTAAAAACAAATTAATATTGTTTAATTAAGTATCGGTAATTAGTTCAGTTAATTACTTAAATCTCAGGTAACATTTTGTACAACATGTGAATACGGATATGTATCTCCTGCTTCATATCAGAAATATTTTTTCATTTACTCGATATAGTTTACATTAATTATGTTTTGTTAAGCATAGGTACTTATCATAAATTAAGATATGCGATAGTTTTGAGGATATAAAACTATAAGTCCTATTCATATTCATTTTAATTCAAGTAAAAATTAATTTATTTAATTATGACTAAGGTTTTAACTTATCACAGATTTGTGTCTTATGTCAAATGAGTAATTTTATTGAGAGAAAATACATTGTTTATAATGATTTATCATAAAAAAACGATTTAATGCATTTAAGTATACTTAATATATTTTATAACTTTATACATATTTACTTTAAACTAACATAAAAACAAGCATTTAAGAAAAATCGCACGTTTGTTTACACTTTCAACTTGTTTGTTTATATTCAAAGCTTCCTTGAAATCATCAGGTGGTTGCCGAGTACAATCGTAATTAATTCATTTATTAATTACCCATTATGTATTCACAATTATTATTGAATTGTGTTAACGATTTTGTAGTAACATTAAATCCCAGCGTGTTCTGCTAACGTGTATATATTTTTTTAGCCATTTGTAAGGTTTCGTGTTTGTTTTTACATTCCCTAATGATGCTATATTTACTCGCTGATATATATAGTTTGTCAGTAATTAACATCAAGGATATGGGATGTTTTAAATTGTGGTCTCATAATAAGATCAAATAATAGTGCCTACGTAAGGTACTGCAATTTTAAAAATGCACGTAATTTTTTTTTAATAAATTTAGTAACTATCACGCAAGTTTATTCTATAGGTTAACTCGGGAGAATAACGAAAATTATTTCACGATGCTACTAATTGATGCCGCTTTAACTAATTTTATATATTCAATTCATTTTATATATTCCAGTCATTTTAATTTTTAATATATCACACCTTATACTTACGTACTTGGCATTTAAGGGTTGTTGAGCGTTAGACTTCATATTTGGGAAATCGAATATTATTTTACTTGACTAAAATTTTTTAACTTGTTTGATGTAAGGAAAAATTATAATACAACGAGTAGTCAAAGCACTGACAGTTATTAAAAGATTACAATTATATTATTATCGGTTTTACTATGGTTCCAATTGAAAAGCTAATTAATACTTTGATGATAACTTGCAATGATTTTCAAAAATTACGCGTTAGTGACAATGACCCCATCTTATAATGATGTAACGCTGTGGCTTTGAGAGCGCAAAGCAAAGAATATTTTGGTGAGAGGACGGCACCATGGATGTGTGTGTCTTCAATGTAACAAAGAGGGGATTTTATTAAAATTTAGGGACAGCGTATGTCCATCATGGTTCCGTTTAATATTTGGGTAGTGTCTAGAATGTATATAATAAAATAGATAATATAGAATTTAATCCTTGTGAAATAAATCCTCTGTAGCTTCTCTCTGTCGGTACGTATGTTTGTACAATTTTGGTATGGAGATAGTTTCAGACTTTGGTAAGGATATAAGGTACTTTTTATTAAGGGAAAATATAGAGCAGAACTTTTATCTCAAAATAATCGTTTATGGGGGCGAAGCCGCAAGCCAAAAATATTATATAATAAACTGGTAAATTCCTCAAAATTACACTTAGTCCATTGAAATGTTACATTTTTTAGGCCTTACTTGCGACGACGAACAACATTATCGGTTCGATTGTCCACGTAATAACAATAACACGCAATATGTACAGTAAGTAACTTCCGAAACAGTTCGTAAAAATTTGTTTTTGTGAACAATCAGTCGTCGCAGCAGCAGCTCCAGTAGTTTATCGTCAGTTTCAGAAGCTCCAGAGCCAGACTTTGATTTTGTGAACAATTGCTTCATCTGTGCCAAAGCGATTCAGGATCCAAGTAATTCGCGTACAAGCCGACAACCGCGGGTTTGTGTTGTACGTAATGAGAGTACAAAAAAAAAGTGTTATGAACCTTATAAACACACGTTCTGATGACGTTGCAATGGATATTGCTTAACATTGAATTTCTTAACATTTTTGCTTATAACTTTTTTATTTATAGTTCTACGACAAAAAGTTACTGAACCAAAGTTGTAGAGAATTTAATTTGCAACAAAAAATGCTTATAATTTTTTTTTGTCAGATAAATAGTTTAAGAGATACATCATAAAAACCATTTCAACCCCTATTTTCAAGATGGCGGCCGTGGGACAAGGGTGGCGACCCCACAAACTTGATTTTAGCTTTACACTGACCCCCCCTACACTTCAAAAAAATAAAATTGCGTCCTCTAAAAAACGCAACCCCAAATGTAACTTTTCAATGGACTAATAACTAAAATATGGTTGAGATTTGTTTCTGTTCGTAAGAAACTGTTAAGGTGAATTGACGTAATTGACTTAAAGAAAATAATTATATTTTAAGTACTAAATTATAAGTTGGACCTGAGATTAAATATCACGTTATGTGTCCAGGTGTGCGAAGAGCAGCAATGTGAAGAGCAGGTGTTCCCGTTGGCCGTGAGCTACATGGACAGATTCCTGGCGCAGCGCGCTATATCGCGACAACAGCTGCAGTTACTTGCCGTCACAGCGATGCTTATTGCTTCCAAGTTTCGACAGTGCTATCCGCTCTCTGTCGACTTGCTCTGCGCGTACACAGACAATTCTGTCTATCCACATGAAGTTCGGGTAAGACAATATATTATTTTCAATTACACATGTTTACAGGATGAGTCATAATTTTTTTTATATAAATAATTTGTACTTGCTAAGTACAGTAAGTTCAGTTTGCCGAAAACATATTATAAGTTTTATCGTAACATGGTTCATAAAATAAATGATTCTCAAATATTACCTGTACGAATTACTTTTAGTTTATGATATGCCTTCATATAAAAAGGTTAAGTGGTTCCGCCAACAAAGCCAACTAACATCCTGCGGCGACTACGGCTTATTCATTCCTTGATTTTACTAAATGTACTCGATAAGCAGAGTCAAATGTCACTCTGCCACCCTACTGATATGTTTCCTTAAAATTAGTTTCCGGCAATTATTTGTTCCTCGAGACGTCCGCAAGGGCCAGCAAGATACTAATGTCGCCCTTACGTGAATAACTTACTACCTGTGACGAAGAACTCACTTGCGTGTTTCCGACGGAAACATGCCAAGAAATGGTGGTACGATTCAGAATAGGTATAATTAAGTAGTCTGAACGTGGAAGTCATTACCCGTATTGGGTTAAATGACAATAATGGCCCGCGACAAAGTCCAAGAGTGACATCTTCTAAAACAATTTCGGTGCACTGGCGCCGTGGCGATCTTATAATTAGGTAGCAGCTTTAGTAAAACACCTACGTGTTTAGTAATGCGTCACAATTTATTCCCACAGTTCGGCCTCAAAAATTGTCGTAATTGTCACTCCTGCATAGGCAGGTGTGATTCGTTAAATTTGTTTGAGCGGGGAAATTATAATTTGTTAAATTCTAACCCATTTGTGTCTATGTAAATACCTAAAAAAAGGTGGGTAATTTAAATATATCTTAATGACAATTACTAAATTAGGTTGCTAGTCTTATTCTCACACCGGAATATATTATACACCCATTTAAATAAAGGAGGTCTTGGGGGTGGACAATTTGACTTTTAAAATATATAAACTTGGCCATTTGTGCCGTGGTAATATTATGATGAGCGTGAGAAAACATTTTTTTATTCTTTGGAACCGCCGCACGATGCCGTATGGCGTCCTGTGAAGGTATTTCCTTGTCATTAATTTGTGCGATCATAGCGATACGTCTGCCATTCGCATACCTAATGATGGCATATGGTGCGAGTAGTGTTCCACTTTCCCATGTCTTGTAATCATTGCGTTAAAACTTGATCGAGTGTCTAATAATTATCGACCTACATATATACATATCAATTGCAATAATCTGACATCACTTATATCGTTATACCATTACTTTATAAAACACGACTGCAACATTTTCTTTAAGTTATTTATATTAAAATAAATAAATATATTAATAATATGTTCTATTAGCAGTCCCTAATATTATATTATATTACTTACAACTTAAACGCGCTTAATAAGTCTATTGAACTCTACGCTAGTGATTACTGTAGAGATTTGTTAGTCGCCCACCATTGGCTTACGATTTATCAAAAGAGAGGAAAGGTCCTGATACTGTGATATTTATTTATTTCTGTACAATATTAACTTTAAACTTTCCAGTAATCTCTTATTGTTTGCCATGTTTTTTTTATCGGTGATATGATAAATTTATGTTTTCGCGAATGTAAATTCAGGACAAAATATGAAGTAGTTGAGGAGGTTAATAATTATACAAAGTTTAAACGTGTCTAAGAGAGTTTAAATATATTTTTGCCTGCTCAGGAACATACAAAAAGAACATTTAAAAATGCAATGTCTTTTGGTTTAAAAATAAGATATTTGAAAATGGATATTTCATAGAGTCTCAATTTTGTAAATTAACTGTTTGAAAACAAGATTAAAATTATGAATATTGGAGTTATTATGTAAGAAGTCGCTTGGTTTTCAACCTTTTCTTACGTTTCTCCTAGGTAATTGCGAGGCTATTCGCTACTTTTTGCGGTTTCCGCTATATGCATCGAGTATGACGGTTACGATTCAACTATTATGGATACGTGTTTGCCCCTTCCTTAGTAAGTTCTTAAATAAAAGCATAGTCCATACACCCTACAAAAGCATGGAAAAAATTCACACGGGTTCTTGCCTTTTGTCAATGACAACAGTTAATTGATGTCTCCGTTCTTCCGTAGTAAACATTAGTTAATTTGTTTCAGCAATGGGAAGTAATGTTCCTGCAGCGGTTGAATTGGCAGTTATCAATAGCGACTGCTTTTGATTTTATCGAGCCCTTACTTGCAAGAGTGCCGTGGGGTCGCGTAAATCCCCTAGTGCGGACGCATGCGCTGACATTAACATCAGTTTGCTATACAGGTAAGCTCTTCTTAACTAATTCCATTCATCAGTTGTTGTTGTTTACATAATGCCCTGTTTGAGAATTTTATACCAATCGTATTTAATTCAGTAAAATGTCCTTCATAGAGACTACAAATCAATTTTTGTTCTAATAGATCAGCACCGGTACTCGTTTAACATGCGGGTAGAGTAACTTCCTCTTTGTATTAATTACTACTAATCGATAACCAGCCGTGCTAGTTTTCTCACTTATTGTCGGATGCGTAAATTACGTAATTTTGCGTTGGAAAAACATAATTTTTAGTTAAATGTGTGATGGAGGGTGTTTTGTTTGGGAATGCGAGTGCGCATGCGTGCAATGGACAGGACGTGACTCTATAAGCATTTACGATGGTGTTGGTGTAGGGGTAGTGGACGCGTGTATTGGAACGCGCACATGCCGTTTGCGCACTGATAGCGCGCACACCTTGCGCCGGCGCACCCTTCAGCCACTGACCCCTGGCACTCCTATTGTATAAATGTATTTATATTATACCACGCTATAATGGTACTCCGGCCCTCTGCTCCTGTTTGAACAATATAAACCCAGTATTTAAATTTTAATCTACCTTATTTTATTACTTGACGACCATTTGGCTTTGTAAATCACAAAGCTGTAACAATGGCCCAAGCACGTGCGCCTTGTTATTTAACTTTCAGATTTTATTAATTTGATGCTACACAGTTTTACATAAAGCAATTTCTGTTAACTTGTTGGTCGAGTTTATGGGTTCGTAAATTGTAGTTTTGTTTCGATGTTTGCTTGTTAATATCTTGTATTTAAATCTAAATGAATCCGTTTGCTTAATTACCACCTTTATCTCTATTTTCTGTCACAAAACAGCAATGTACAAGTTTTAGCCTTGAGTTCCAATTTACGTGTTGCACGCAGCCTCGCCCGTGTTAAAAAAGACTTTCCTGTTATAAAACTCTCTAAAACACTGTACGACGCTATCTATTATTTTCCATCGGAGCAAAGTCCCGCGATAAAATTAACCTAATTGTTATTTTCGGGAAAGGATCTACTCGTGTGCCAAATTCTTCGTTTATTTCTAAGAAACATCGAAAATTTCGCATTTATATTATTAGTATAAGATCATAGCATATGTAGATGAAAACAGGTAGTATTTTGAGGTTTATCGTCTCATTTATTTCTTTATAATTCAAAGTCCTTAATGGTTTACAAAATAATATTATCAGTATAATGATTTGTAATATCTGTTAAAGTCAGTGTAAATCTCGAACAGTTTTACACATTTATCATTATTTGGATATTTACAGAAAGTTACTTTTCAATGCGCATGTTCAACTTCTAATCGTTTCAGTGTATATACATTGATACAATAACTACTAGCAGTCATTGGCTGACCAGCAATACCCTTTGGTATATTCCTTGAAGGGTTGCGCTTGCTTGACCACGAGGATAAAAAGTAGAAATAAAAATTAGTAATTCATATGAAGTTTACCCGTTGCGATAACGTACGTGACCTTTTGTTACGTTGCATATTAGTTATGAATTATTAGGTATACTCATTTACCAGTGTCGTGATCGCTGACGCAGAATTATGTTTGCTAAAAGTGTCGGCTACTATAATTCTTGGCTAACTAGTTCGTTGTGTTACGGTGCTTACCATTTCGATTTCATTTAGTAAGACATTTTCGGAATAATATATAGATCACTAGTAGCGTGTATTATAATTCTAAAAGATTAGTTACTCGCAGTAAAACGGCGCGCTAACTGCATTTTAGATCCCTACTTTGCGACATTTATTATATAAAAAAAAATATTAAAATATCATATTTTACAATATGTTATGTTTACTCTGGTTGTTTCCAATTTTTAATTTTTGATTCCGTGCATATCTTCCTGAAGTACATATAATATACATAGGTATATATTTTTTTAAAAGGTATGTCTACTTATTCAGATGTTCACTCATTGAAGATCCTCGGCTACTCAAACGGCCATAAGCGTTCGTTACATGTACAACAAATTTCTAATAGATAGCTTCTAAAAATACAGTACGAGCGGCGTTTTGCTGGGGGTATCGCCTTAAGTTGATTTGTCTATATGAAGTTTACAAGTACAAATAATTTTCTAGAGAAGTAGAAGGATTAATAACACAAACCCTGTATATATAGTTATCGAAATTACACTGTATGACAATGTACATAGTTATTGAAATTACGTAAAAGGATTTCGATGTATGTTGATCAAAACTAAGTTAATAAACATTAAATTTCTAATTTCAAACAAGAACGCTTATGTGTTTTATGCAAAAAAATAAAATTACGGGAATAGAAAATTATAAAATGGCTAGGTCTTTGTATAAAAGAAAAAGAATGCGTTTTTAAACCAGTCAGATGACGTCATACATAGAGCAAGTGCGTCTGCAACGGTACTAATAGGTGGTATGAAGCATTGTGAGACAGTGTGCGTATACAAGCAAGTACCACGTGCAGTTGTAACGGATAGATAGTATAATGTGGTCAAATTATCCACATGGCTTAAATTGTACCTGAAGTATATATAATATAGGTAATAGATTTTTTTTATAATAATTTATAAACAGTAATAAATCTCGTAGAGTATCATATCTATGCGACCGAACGTAAAAACTAAGTCAAATCGTTCAGCAACATGCGTGATACAGTGTGCGCAGACTCTACATAAGAATAGGATAGGGGCAGGTAAAAGAAAAAAACAAAATGTCCAAAATATCAAAACACAGCATGAGGACGTGTGCTGCGCCACTGAAGGTAATCGTCATTTTAGTTGGCATTATTCAATATTAAGTCTATTTACAGCATTATATTGCCTTTAGCGAAAGTAAATAATTGTTACTACCAGAGATACATTATATTTCCGTGACATAAACAAAACTATACGTAGATTTACGGATAAATAAAATCCTTATCTGTTTCCAAAGTAATGGTCTAAAATAGTTCCATAGTCCATATGGTGTATTGAACACAGATAAAAGTTATTTATAGCTTTCAAACTTGAATCCTCTGTAGCCCTTATACGATAAATGTTTTGTACAACATTATTAACCTTTCATTGATATTATTTAACCATATACTATGTAGGGACATGTAACTAAATTAATTATTAATTTGTATCTGAATATCACATAAGTATATTAAAAAAATGTTTAGACTATAGAAAGACATTCAAAGTTCCCGGATGTCGTGTCATGCGAGTGTCGGTTACCGAATGTTGGTCATAATTACGGCTAACCCACCTATCACGCATTACTCGAGGTGTGAAAGGGTTAATAACATTGTTTGACCCTTGAGCTTTCTTTTCTTCATACACAAATCTGATTCTATGTCTATTATTACGTGTTACCAAATATCCTAAATTGCACACTTATTTCAATAGGGTGCATGGGCAGGCACTGAAAAAAAAAAAATTTTTTTTTTCATAATAGTACCGGCAATAGAATCTAAAATTAAATTGAAGAAATATTTTATTTGTATATTTGAGTCGATTACACATGAAATAAATTGTACTATAATTTTAAACATATTTTTGAATGCACTGTAATAATGTTATGCACGAAGTAAAACAACTTAGTAGACTTATTACGTCGTCGATGACTTATGTGACGAGTCTATGCCGTCAAAGGAGCGACCGCGACAGCTGACTAGAGTTTAAACTGGAAGACGTCCCGCGGCCATTGTAAAGCTCCCGAATCCATGTCCCACGTCCCGACGACAAAAGGTCTCTAACAATGGAACCGTCTCGGCGCGCACCTGGCGTACCTCGAGTCTCGACCCCGCCTAACTCGAAACTAAACTATACGTACCCGTCTTCTCTAATCACAATATTCTTGTATCTCAAACTTGTGAAATTAAACTTCCGCTTACAACTTCCGACTAAAAGCACACAACGAGGATGTTGCATCTTCCTTTTATTGCACGATATTTTATTGTCAATGAAATATTCAACTTATATATTTTATTGTTTGCAAACAAGGCATGAGCGAGGTCGGGATTTTAATTTATCATAAAAAACCATGCTCTTAACATTGGTGTTAAAATAACTCGTAAAACTAATAGGGTATGAAAATATATTATTACAACCAGTTCTGCCATTAGGCGTTGACTATTTGCAACCCCTGCAATTTCGCCATGTTTGTATTAAATCAGGATTCACTATCGGGGTGTGACTGGCAGGTTTCCCGAACGAAACTTAACGGTCATCAATGTCTGTTAAAATACGTTGTTTACGTTCGTGATAATTGAAAAAGTAAGACGCGGGGGCCTCTCTTGATCGGTTTCGCTAGGTTGTTGGTTGACCTGTAGTCAACAGATGTGGAGTTCGAGGTGGGCCAACTGACGGGCAACCTGTCGCGCAACGGATCGCGACGCTCCGCTGCCCATATCGTAGATCTACCATGGCTGATACGCGATTTGTTAAAGATCATTTCCGATTTAAATGTGGTTGGGGATTGAATTAAAAATTGTCATAAATACTTTATAGACTATTTACTGTAGGTATTACAAAATCAATTTAACTGAAATGCCCACTGAAGTACGAGTACGTTACCATACTAAGCATCGTTTCAATGACCTTTATCCGGATCGCTGGTAAGCCTACGTCATACATACGTTAATTAACGGACTGTATATTTTTTCTGATTGAAATTATGACCCGTTCGCGTGTTGCAATATTGTTTTTCAAGGTAAATAGCGTGAAGACTCTTATAAGGGCACGACCGCGTAATAAAAGACGTTTGTAGGTGGGCAGTGACCCTATGTTTATATCGCGCTCGCGTTCTGCGGAGGTGCAAACGGAAGGGTCGCGCCAGGTGCCATCACATCTGCCGTCTTGGCCTGACGTCGTTGGCCTCCACCCAAAGTGACTTTAAACTTTGCATTGTACGAACATGTTTCACTTCAATACCTTTACCGTTAGCGATTTGAATTATTGATATGTATAGGATGTCACAATCCACATAAGACACTTAGCTTTCTGCGATATTTAATATAACGCAATAAATATTAGCGTCATATTCATAGCAGCGTTTGATTTGCCTGACTTGCGATGGAACACATTTATAAACGAACAAAAGAAACCCTCCTTACTATTTGGCGAAATTGCAGCTGCGCCCTTAGCTAGACGACTTAAGATGTAAATTACCATTATTTTGAGCTCATTGTCCCGGGGTCTGAGCACACAAAGATGCAGACGGGGACAAAATGCACAAATCTGGCAGCTGTTCGACTTTCCTTCCTTATCCTCGTCTATACAACAATAAGCTTCGCATATTGTGCAAAATGAAACTCAGCGTTTTTTCTACGGTTCCTTTTGACGCGACTTCATTTTTTTTCTAGCATTACTACATTATATTATTGCCCGTGTTGTTTATCTTTCTACGGTAGATAGGGCCGAGGATTACATTTTTGCAAGTTGAAGTTATGTTAAGTTATTCTTGCGTGGTTTTGAAAAGACGTGGTACTGAGCTCGTATCTACATTCTGATTGCTTGTTGTTTATAAAATTAAAAAACAAGGAGGTAGGTGCATCGCGCGTCACGTGCAAGGTGTCCGAGCCACCTGTCCGCACTCTGCACCAATTACATCTCGCCACAGATGCATATTATCCTACCTGCGTCGGAGCTTACGTACTTTTTAATTTTTGGAATTAATGGAACTGGCTGTTTTGAGTTTATTATATTTTAACCTAAGTATTGTTTTTTTTTAATATAAGCTTATCGCCATACTAAAAGGTAATTATTGTTGGCAGAAACCGAATTTTTGCTGGTGCCGCCGTCGTTAATTGCGATAGCTTGCCTTACCGCGGCAGCCCGTGGCCTGCGAGTGCGCATGTCAGTTAATGACTTGTGCACGTTGACAAGAACATCGCCAGCCGCGGCCGAGCTCGTGTCGCGCCACGTGGAGCGCGTGCTGGCGCGGGAGACGCAGCCGCAAGAGCCAAGAACGCGACACGCGCAGGCGTACAAGCAGGTCACACTAGAACAAACGCAGCTCCCAGACACGCCGACAGATGTTCAAGATGTGCATTTTTGATGTACTACAGCCCTTACCTGTCAATTTGCATCGTTTAATTTTTGTATTGTTCAGCAGTTTGAATTTGAGTACAAAGTTGTTACTAATTACTAATGTTAACGTGATATAATTGTATATGTTGATGTCTTATGTCATTTTTGTTAGTACCTGTTGCACTGAAATATAGAGAAAATAAAATTAGACGCAGACTCATTGCGTTCCCATTAATGGAAAAAAAATGAGTATATAGTAATGGCTGTATTGATGCATTTTTTTCATCGCACACCTGGGTGCAGGTAGAGAAAGATTTTCGATGCATTCTCTTATTTGCTAGAACGTGTAGTGGCATAAAACATAAATTACAACTTGATATTTTAAATTAAGTAGAAGATTAATTGTCCATTGATCTCAGATTATTTATGTATAGTGGATTAGGGTAAATAACTTTTATTTATGATACACTTAATTTGTTTAGTGTTAGTGCTGTACATATATTTTGTTTGAGTGAGATGTGAATAGGTTTGTTTTTCAGCTGATCTCCTAAAAACATAAAGCACAAGCTGATGTTAAGCGTTTTGTAATATAGGCAAAGTGTGTGATTTTATAAGCAGTGGTTGTAAAAATCTACAAAAAAAACGAAATAAAAACAAATAATCTAAAGTTGAAAGAAAAATAAATTACCTATTAGTTTATTATAAACGTGTTTCGTCAGGATTCCTGTGAACCAAAAGCTGCCAATTGACGTGTTATATAAAGCGAAATGATATTTTCAGGTATATTGGCTTTTATAAAATATACAATGTTTCATGTACATTCCAATTAAATATTTATAAAATATACTTAGAGATTTGGTATATTTGTGTTGGGTTTTAATGTGAATTGTTTGTAGGACTGACGCCAAATGTTGTTGAATGGCATACACGTTGCGTCGCCGCCGACCGTTGGTGACCGGTGCGGTTGTCATTCTGTAATATTTGTGCACCAGATCACCTTCAATGCAATTATAAATAGAACCACAGCATATTTTCTTACTAGTTGCGATGTTATTACTGGCGGACGCGTATAATGATTCTGCGACACAAGAATACCCGTTATGATGAATTATATTTTGTATCGTTTGTGTGTTGTTATATGATAAGATCTCATTTTGTAGCAAATTCCAAATAACATGCCTAAACGTGTGTATTTACGTTTCAGGGCGTAAATGTTAAAATAATGTAATATTTATTTAGAATGATGTTAAGTTTTATTAAATTCTAGTCACATGTTTATCACATTCCTGTTTTCGACCAAATCTGTAATTTATAACACATGTAGATACCTTATGGTATATAGGAGTAGTTGTAGTACATTATTGTATGTATTAGATAAGTTTTATAATAAAATACTCACCGATAGCCGCTATCACATTTTGCGTTAGTAAATATTGTCATATAAAAAATCAGAACAGCATTTATTGTGAAGAAGTAGAATAAGAGAGAGACTTACGTATATTCGGCTAATACAAGAGTCGTCAAGATGCTACCGAGCGTTACGTTACGCGATGTTAATTAAACTAATTATAATAAATTAATGGTCGAGCTTTCAACTTCTCTCTTAACTTTATATCATTGTACCCAAACTTAAACAATATGTGTAGTAATGTTTGAACATTTTAACATTGTATGAAGATTATGAATTGCTTTTATAATTGTGAAATATGCGGCAACAATTGAACATTTTTGTTCATATAGGCTAATAATTTCTACACGATTAGTTCTAATTTATGAAATTTAGTGTTAAGGATATTCTTATTGGCAAGGTTTACATGTAAAATATATTATACTAAAATAAAACTTTTGAAAACTATATGAATTTTAATTACTTTATTGACGAAGACAATTAGCGTTACTTACTAATTTCTATTCGACGGAATATTTTTTCCGACACATTATCAACATACTTATTACTGATAAACACTTACTATACTACTAACACCTACCATTATATGAAGGTAGACTGTAGAACTCACAAAACAAAGAAATACCCATACTTTCGTGGTAGAGTTTAACCCGACTGGTATAGATATTAGGTAAGTACTTACACTCCTGATTTCTAGACAATGGTTGTACTTACAATTTAGAAACCTAAAATATTTTTTATAACATTTAGGTACTTAAGTGTTTTAAAACGTACCGAAAGTTTAGTAAACCCCTGAGGCTTTTTTTAATTACCTGTGTAAAATTCGGTAACGTAAATATAATTATTTTATTTAAAGAAAATATCTTTGGGCGTTTGTGTTTTTCTGCTCAGTATCAGCCCGGAGTCTGGAATTTGTGCTCCATAGGCTCGCCCCCTATCTAGGGTTGTCAGATCCAGGCTGATCATTTCCTGGACATTTCTAGGGCCACGAACGGAATCACGGTTTTGATCTTTGGTCCGAGACTAAACTAAGTAGGAATTACCTAGAACTATTGGTTGATGAAAAAAAAAATACTTTTTTTGAAAAATGCAGTGCGAGCACGCTGTTTGGTTTGACTTTTGCAGCCGTAGTATCGTAACTTTGTGAAAAAACTAGTATTTTTTCATTCCGGGACAGCAAAATAAAATTACTGGACACGGGACAACACGCAAAATTCCGGGACAATCCCGGAAATCCCGGTCATCTGGCAACCCTAACCCTATCACATGATGGGATGATGATGGGATGGGACACACTTGGCGAAAAGTGGGTGCTCTGGTTGCGCCTCTGCATACCCCTTCGGGGATAAATGCGTGATTTTGTGTGTATGTGTATCTTTGGGCGTGTGATGTTTTAACGATGCAATAGTTGATTGATTTTTATTTAGGCAAAATAATTCATCGATTTTAAGAACACCTAAGTACTTAGTTAAATTACCATAAATAGACATGAAGATAGGAATCTGCGCGATTTCGAAAAATTCTCCCAATTAGTGACGACTCCTGAACCTATTTTAAATATTAGTAAATGATAAAATATATTATCAATAAATAAAATGCCTAGAAAACAATAATCAGTTAGTACAAATAAAATTTGGGACCGGCGGTCTAACAATAATTCGCATAAAAAGACACGGCAAAAAATAATAAAATGAAAAATCAACATTTTTGTAGTTATATTTTCGAAAGTCGATTTTCATAGCAATTCGCTATCAAATGATATGTATAAATAACGAGTGTACTAAAATGTTTCGAATTATTATTTTCGTCAAACTTTTCAACCGCCATCTAGGATAACTTGCTGGTAATAAGTGGTAGAGTTACAAATGCTTTTTTTGGAGAGAGCTTTACAACTCCAGCAAGGTTAGTAATGATGAATCTCGATAAGAGATGGCGGTAAAGTATATTAATAGTAATCTCCAGGAGTATGGTGTTTATGATTGTTACAAAACAGTCATAGTCAGTAACAGAGAGTAAAAGAGAGTAACGATAAACTACCTTATAAGAAGCTCTCTTGCACAATTAAATAAAGTTTGAACTAGTTCATGGAATAAAATACACTGTCCTGTATTTTGATGCATCCAGTTAATTTATTCTTAATTATTCATATTAAACCAATTAGTACAATATATATGATAGGTAAGTTTATTTTACAAAAGGTTGTATAAGACTTTACTATAAGGCCAATTTTGTATTACGATATAATAAAGGATCCAATTAACAGTCATTATAACGAAAATAACAGTTAAGATAAGTTATAGAAAATTATCCCAAAATCGAAAAGGAAAGATTATTTTCCAAGCAATAAAATATTTGTGAACTTATCTACATGCTAATAAGTACATTAAAATCCAGGAAGATCATATCCCATACTTTTTAATCTACTGCTCTACCTACAGACTCTACCATATATTTAAAATATTTTGTAATTTAAACTAAAATTATCTTTTTTTAAGATAGTGTCATTTAAGTTGATTTTTATAAGTAGGTATTTTTATTCATTTGAGTGAATAATTTCGTGCGTTACATTTGTAACTCTAAAATCTGCGTATAACCTTTGCATAACTGTTCATAATTTAATCAGTTGTTGTGTAGAAGGGTTCTTATATTCCTCTATTATCATTTACTTTTAACTGCTTGTTATTCGGGATTTTACTTAGAATAAAGATGTAAATGAAACAAGCGTATATTGATATTTCCATACATAGATTAATGTCAATTGCATAACACTTAAAAACTGTTTTTTATGTGTGTATAGCAATAATTACTTAATTCATAAAAATTGGAAGATTAAGTTCGCAGACTTTTGTAAGAGTCCCTCAAGTTGCTTGCTAGTCGGTAAACAATATCGGCTGGACAGTGGTTAAGATTGATAATACATTTAGTAGACCTTGACATGTATTTGTATTGAGTTTCAAAATATTAAAGATATTTTTCCAACTAGAATAAATATGTTTTCTAATTGGTGTATTGAGTATGGTTTGTGTATAACTAATAAAAATGTTAACTCATAGATTAATCTAATCAATGTTTGTAAGTAAATAAGAAAGTAGAAACACTGAAGACATCGGTTTAATAAAAAAATCTTTATAGCGTGTAATGTACTGGGTTAAATCTATTACCTATTAGTGAATGATTTTTTAAGCAAAGTAGTTTAAAATACTTATATATTACTAGCTTCCGCCCGCAGCTTCGCCCGCGTGGATTTCAGGTTTCAAAAATGGAGAAGGTGCTCAACTTGTCGGGATGTTTTTTTTAATTTATGGTGGTATGCAGGTGGTCCGATTGTCCGGTCAGGGTCTGATGATGGGATCCTGGGTGAAATCGAAGGAACTTTTAACCATTAAGGTTGCACACGAAATGACGGAAGCTTAAAAAATGGAGTAACTTCTCCCGTTTTCCCAACATTTTCCATCACTGCTATGCTCCTATTAATTGTAGCGTGATGAAAAGTATACTATAACCAGCTCAGGAGTATGAAAAATAATTGTACCAAGTTAAGTTAAAATCCGTCGAGTAGTTTTTGTTTCTATAACGGTTATACAGACAGACAGACAAAAATTTTACTAATTGCATTTTTGGCATCAGTATCGATCCCTAATCACCCCCAGTTATTTTGGAAATATATTTCATGTACAGAATTGACCTCTCTACAGATTTATTATAAGTATAGATATGCAAAAGTAGCTCAAAAATTGTCCATAACGAAAACATGCATTTTAAAGTAAAACAAAAGAAATAATATCGTGAAGCCAACCAAATAACTAATGATATATTAAATTTTGTGACTGTTCAATTTAGTCGGGTCCGCGATATCACTTTTGTTGAGTTTCAGAACGCGACATTACATTATTATATTCTGTGCTCCAACGCACACTGCTTTGATGTTAGGAACACACCTACATTGCTTAGACAACAGTGAACTTTATACAATAGCAATAAAGCTCAAATTGACTCTACGTATTAGTTAGAAAACGTTTGTATGGGAAATAGAAAAATGCTGTTTTGAGGATTTTCCCGGCAATTATTCGAATTTTTCTCACCTTTTAAACCTTCCCTAGACCTCCACGAATAATTCAAGACCAAGATAAGATAAATCCGTTCAGCCGTTCTCGAGTTTTAGCGAGACTAACGAACAGCAATTTATTTTTATATATATAGATATAAAATAAAATACGTCAGAAAAAGAAGTATCAAGTTGTTCAATTGTTTATAATTTTTTAACTGACTTTTTTATTTATTTAGTTTATATCATATTATTTAAGTACATCTTTTTACTTATGCCTAAAAATCTTGCCCCTGGTCATATAACAGATGAGCTTATCACAATAAATTATTTTTTTCTCGTGTGAGAGGATTTACCCATTGACTTTGTTGTCCTTTTGGTCTTATAGATTTATCAACATTTTTCCAATTTACACTTGAAAGTCCGGTAGGTACGACACCGAGTGTCGAGTAAACAGACGGTGTAGTTTTATGAAGGCGGAATGGGGAGACGCGGGGACATCAGTAAACCCAGGCATTTGCTCAAAAAACCCTAGCGACAAGCTCTCGAGCGCTCGGAGCGTTCCGGGGCAAACACAGCGTCTCCGGGGAGCCGCTCATTAGTTGTTCAAACACGCCGGCGGCCACTTTGACAAGCAGCGCGGCAGGACCTGCGTCGGCCCTGTCGCTCGGTCGAGGACCGATCTTCCCCTTCACTGATCTAACGTTATCTGCAAAGAGCTATCGAAACTGCACATAGTAAATAATGTGGTCAGCTTATTTACTCAACTGTCGTGCGACGGTCGTGTGTCCACAGGTACGTATTGAGTTGAGCTAATAATATGTTATTTACCAACATTATTTGCATAGGCACTGACTAACTTAATATATCACACACCCTTAGTTCTCTTACACCTAAAACAACGAAGTCGTATATTGAAAACACCAAATATATTATGTTTATTTATTTAGCACTTTATATACAAAAGTATATAGGCGGACTTAATGCCATAGACATTCTCTACCAGTCAACCTTAGAGTGGTGCATAGATAATTATGGTAGGTGCATCTGAGTAGGTGCATGAAAGGAAGGTAGAAAAATATATCGTCAAAAACTGACTTTTTGTACAACTCATCGATGTTTTAATAATATTGTATATTTCTAAGAATAAAGGAACGTGTGAAATAGTTCTTAATACATGTTAATATGATTTTTCTGACTTATCTGTTTGTCTTAATACATTCAATTTATAAATTATTTGATAGATCGAATGTTTTAAGTTAAATAGAAAAGACTAATGGGACCGAAGATGTAATAATATTTCGTACAGTATTTATGTACATTTATTTTAAAAATACTCAAATAACATCAATGCCTTGTTACCTCTGAGCACAGCTATAATCTCTATATACCTATCTACTTTGAAGAAGATTCCGATTCCTATTGTTATAGTTTTGAATTATTTGTTCGGTTTATATAACGTACATGTGATGAATCTTTTACTCTAGTCAAGTAAGGTGGAATTATTAAACCACATTTTTAAACCCCTGCTGTTAGTAACAGTACTAAACTTATATTTACTTCTTCCCAGTCATTGACAGATGTGAGTTTGTTTTTCCAATTGAGGTAAAGTGGTCCTACCTATCAGGGCTAAGAACTAAGCCATCGTTAGATGACGGGTTTATAATAATAATAATAATATCAGCCCTGTATTATATACTTGCCCACTGCTGAGCACGGGCCTCCTCTACTACTGAGAGGGATTAGGCCATAGTCTACCACGCTGGCCTAGTGCGGATTGGTAAACTTCACACATCTTCGAAATTCCTATAGAGAACTTCTCAGATGTGCAGGTTTCCTCACGATGTTTTCCTACACCGATAAAGCAAGCGATAATTCAGAAAGAATACACACATAGCTCTGGAAAATTCAGAGGTGCGTGCCCTTGGATTTTTGAACCTGCGGACATTCGTCTCGGCAGTCCGTTCCACACCCAACTAGGCTATCGCCGCTTATTAATTTTTTTTTAAATTTGATGACGGGTTTATAAAAAAGGAATAGTATTTTTTTTATTTCATCCAATTTGTACAAGAAACATATTTTAATTTAGATTTTGACATCAATACTAAAATTTCAAAGTGATATTACGTTTTGTACGACGGCCTATAGCGTCTCTACTTAATAAACGAATAGAAAATTTATTATAATTAAACGGCAGTAAATAGTTGAAGTTTTATTTTTACACTAGATGATATTTTGGCTACGCGATAGACAGATTTTGCAACATCTATATCACGCATTACCGTCTTAAAGTTTGGCGAGGTTTTTGTGTTTTTCCAAGGCAGTTGGAACATCAGCGGCTGCGGGGGCCGGCGGGGGATACCGAGGTGCACCTGCGCCCGTGATTGATGAGCTCACCCATCGCCATGATTGCGAACTGACATTGCCGTTACAGACTTGTCACAGATATGTTACAACTATTCGCTTCAATTTCATTAATTACCTTTTACTGAACGCGGTAAATGATGTAGATAATTTTGTTGTTTTGTATCTAAGTATTTGTTTTCGTCTCAAAAACCCTTAGACGTCAATGTTGTTGGAAAATTAAAAATCGTAATATCATTTAATGCGAAGTAAAATTCATTTATTCTACTAATCTGATATTTTTATTAAATAATAATTTAGTGCAATTATGGCGAGTACGTAAGTGTATTTATGACTGAAGGTATGATGTTGCCGGTGAGACGAATAGTCTTAGAGTAGTTAGTAGTAGTGGCATCAGGGTGTGTAAAATTAAAATTCCTTTTTATTCATATTTATTTTGTTCGATACCTCCTTTTTTATTACACATGTACACGGTTCGAGTAACATATTATAATTTATTATTTTGAAAAAGATAAGTATGTGGTTTCTTTTAATAAAACAATGTCAAATATACCCCATATAATCAATATAGAACACTTTGTTAAAATTTTGAGCAGCTGACTACTTACAGTGAATTCTTTAAAAACTTAACTTTGTATGTATCGGGATAACCATTCCGAAATTAAAATATTTTTTCAGTTCTAATATGTCTGGTATTTCTACGGTACTTTTTCTGTTGTATATTCAGTCATCAGGACGGCCACCATACTTAACGAAATTAGAAATCAGTGGGTAAGTATAAGCGAGTTGTCATAGAAGGTGTAATGCAGCCGACTCAGAGTGTAATGTTTGTTCCGTGATTTTTTCTCTTTGAATGATAAAAGAAACTAAGAAAGTTTTTATGAAATCAAAATTCAAATTTGGAATTTCCCAAATATATTGTTAAGTCACTTTACGCATCAACATTTATTTTGATTAACCTCGATAATATATTAAAACATATTTAAATAACTTTATTTTATTCTTAAGCTGAATTCTGGAATTATTCTAAATTCATTGAAGCTGTATTATGCATATTTTTGAGGATTTTTAGCAACTTTACTTAAAAATAATAATCATTGATATAAAAACTTCGACTGGGAGAGTATTTTCATTTAGATATACTTGTACTATAACGTACAGATAGGAAATAATGAAATCATACACATTTATCATTATAGCGCCCCAATAACAATGATTTGGTTTGGTTTCCACAATCACTAACTCATATAGTTATTAACAGGGTAGAGAATCGGACTAAATACATTAACTAGAAGTGGCGCTATTATGAGATATTTTCGATATTATATCAGAAGAAGATTAAGTATTAGGCTAACATCTAGGGCTTATAATATTTTTAAGGCGACGTTGAATGTTATCAATACCTGGGGCCGTAGTAACAAACAATATATGTATTACTGGTCGAATTTGTCATTTACAGAGTTTTCCATTAGCGTCAATAATTGAAGAAAGGTATCTTGGCTACGGCCCCTAATATGAAATTATTTAGAGTTAATCGCAATCATGGGTTTATTCTTTACATTTTCCAAATTTAGTCTTTTACGTGTCCGAATGATTAGAGAGTATCTTTATGTAGCGTTGTCGGTAATATAATATCTGCGATCTGCATCAACTTAAAAAGTTCAAAATGGTGTACAATTTTCCAATGTCAAATAATTTGAATACTAAAGGCACATAATACACTGATTAGGTTAATCGCAGATTTATATTCTTTCTTTATAAGGCTCTAAAGATTAGCTCCTTGAAATTTTATTATTGCACATGATATAATAAATGTAATTTATGACGGTTACGTTTAAAGTACTCTCGTTCTGAAGTAGAGTAGAGGTTCGTGCTGCTATGAACTCGTGTCGTGGTATAGTTGGAATGTGCTCAGTGTTACAGTAAAAAATACACTAACGTGTTCTCTTTTATTGACATAATTTATATTTCCGCAATAAGTTGTAATGTACAAGCGACCAGAGAAGTTGTACCACGACTTATAGTAAGGCAGCAAACTGCGAATGTGTGAAATTCGTCTCTTTTGCTATTGTATTTGATTGTTATGTTAAAATCCACTTCGCATGAGAGGTGTTATAAAATATGACTACTATAATTGCCACTAACCCACAAACACACGTTAATAAGGTACCTAAAACTATCATTTAAAATTTTTCAGTTTGAAACCAGAGTTTCTAGATCAGCTTTGTCCCGAATCTGAATAATTACTAATGGTCAGTGAGCAGTAATTAGATCTCGGCTTCTATATTAACTTGAAATGCTCTATTTAGTCTGAAACACTTAAGTCGGCGAATTCATTGTTATAAATCCGAGGCTAGGCACCACGAATAAATACATTATTATTATAAATACGTATTTATATGATTATGGATATGGTAATCAATCTATATTACGTCTGTTAAAAAAACGTAAAATAAATTAATTTCTACCTGTTATATTAGGTGGTAGATTTTGGCATTCCGATGTCATTAAAAGTGTTGACGAGTTTTGCAGTGATTTCCCGATTGTATGTAAGTTTGCCAGAGGGCAGATTGTTCCCCTCCCACTCTTTCTATTTCTCCTCAGAAGTCGACAATACCGACAATCCTTTTAGAGCTGTATAATATTTTATTGGTGGTGGTGAAAAAATAATTTCCGACCATATTATTTTATAAAAAAGAAATATAAGAATAACATAAACTACATAAACAGAGTCAGTGTTTGACTCTAAACAACGCTACGTTCTTATTTTTACCTATGGTATATTATATACATTCTAAAGTTATGATGCTATTTACCTAACATCTAGTTTTATGAACTGTAAAAGTAAAATCTGAAGTAAAAGTCATAAGAATTGCCACAATACAAACGCCATAATTCCTTAATTATGGCGTAATTTGCCTTCAGAAGGAACAAAAAAGTGACGGTTACGATTAAGGAAGAAACTGGCCGTTAGTATAAGACTTATAATGTTTCTTTTATTATTTACATAATATTTAAAGCATTACGCAGCTTTAGAAACATCTCAATATTCTAGCAGAAAAACAAAGGTAATAATTTATTTGAGTCGATGTCCCAGTGCGAAAAAAATAAAAATTAATATTTAAGAGTTTCCTATGGTTGTTCGTTAATTAAAAACAGAGCGAGTATGGGGACAGTCGCGATGCAGCTCTCGGCATGTGGCCTCGCGGAGGGCGCAAATTGAATTAGTCAGGGGTAAACGGAGTGTAGCACGCACACCGCCCATCGGCCATAACCGACGCATTATCGGATTAGATGCTGCGACTCGCGACGTTTGACACTCTCGCCGCAACTGATAAATGCATGCAACACTTTAATTAGCTGTAGAAATTTCTATAAATACTTTAATATGATATCGCTGTTACTATGATAAACCTCGTCAGTAAAGCTGATTGCAGGCTTCCCAACTATGGCTAAGCTGATGAGGACGATCACTTTACAAAGAGGCAGATTGAATATTGGTATCAGATATCATAATTATAATTTCGTTACGAAGTTCCATTCAGCGATACAATACATTCCATTGTTTATCGTTAAATTACATTTTCATAAGTCATTATGTTGGCAGTTTTTAGTGTCTGCAGCTTACAACAATACCGCCACAGTACCACTAATATCTAAACCAAAATAACTTTTAGAATCGTTAGGCGCATTTTACAACAAATTAGGCAGTTACAGAAGAAGATTCCTAGAGATTATTATATATTTATAGAGCTTTTTCTTTTTAAGTTCCAAAAATAAATCCTGTTGGACTTCGAATGTTTTTAACTCAGGTTCTTGGTCAGCTTCTTTTCAATGCTTATTATTGGTTAGTAAAATGTAACTGTTGTTTATAGGAATATAAATGATTAAATAAAGAATCAAAACTAATTCAAGTTAAGATAGTATAATATAAACAAAAATTACATGATGGGATGTTTCCCATTGTCGTTTTATATGAGTGATGATAAATTAAATTATTGTAAATGTATTTACATGTTACGAATATTATTTGTTGTTTGCATTTATTCCCACATTTCTTTATTTTTTTTTTTTTTTTTTTTTTCTCTCTCTGGCAAGGCGCGGTTTGCGCATCTGCCAATGTCAACGTTTTTGGTTAGACAGTTTATAAAGTAAGTTGCACTTTGAAAATAAAGTTAGGGAAACAACAGGAAATAAAATGAACACCGGGGAATTACGGGATAGGATCAGAGGAATATATTTAAAATAAATAAGAAATAGGAAAAAGTGTTAGACTTTGATATTATTTATACTTATATACACAGATAAAATACGATATATGTCTATATTATAATTACAGAGTAAAGTACATATATTTGTAGGAAAAGGAACACCAAGTGAGGACAGGCTGGAATAAAGGGAAGAATGATCATGGTTAGGACAAGAAAATATAAGGTGATTTAGATCCCCAACATCACACCCACAACTACATGCCGAAGATTCCACAATTCCAAGCCTCGCAAGACGGGCTGGGGTACATACGTGCCCCAGACGCATCCGTATTAAAACAGACGTAGCCGTCCTGCCAAGCTTCAAACCGCAGAACCACGGCCGCAGTGGTATCGTAGGCTGGATTAGGTAATAAAATTTGCCCTTTGACATACCGCTAGATGTCCAAAGTTCACTCCAGGATTCCCGAAGATGAACTCTAGGCAAAGCGGCCAAGTCATGGCTATAATTTTTATACGGAAATAAATCTCCACAGTCCACCGCTTGATTGGCCAGTTCGTCAGCCTTTTCATTTCCTTTAACGCCACAATGACTCGGTACCCAAGCAAAGGTCACGGAATATTTTTTCAGGTAACAGTGATGAAGTTTTGTCCTAATTTGCATGATGAGAGGAGTGAAAAAATTATGTTTAAATGGGAACCTGGCCAATGCTTGTAAAGCACTCTTAGAATCGGTAAAGATGACTGTGTTTGCTAATTTCATCATCAAAATGTATTCTATTGCTTTTAATAGTCCAAAGCATTCTCCAGTGAACACTGAAGATTCCGGGGGAAGTTTAATTTTTTGGACGATTTTATATTGTAGATGATATACCCCTACACCAACACAGCCAGGAGTTGTATGTTTTGATGCATCTGTATAAATTTGATGCCAACAGGGCCAGTTCTTATCTATTAAATAGTTCAAATAGCTGTTCGCATAGTTTAAATGTTCCTGTATACCCAAATTAAAGCATATATTCGGTGAAAGTAGTAAGGAATCAAAGTTGGTGGAATAAATAGGGAGGTGTTGTGAATTGTGTGTAGGAGCTTCTATTGCTTGAAATTTTTGGAGACTTTTAACTAGACAAGGCCAGGACTTATGAACCCAGTATTTTTGACAATCTAACCTGTTCCTTAAGGCGGCACAGTTTAGATAGAAGAGGAGGATTGGAAAATTGCAGAGTACGTAATAAAAATTTGTCGGAGAGACATTGCCGTCTAAGCCTTAATGGGGATTCAACGCATTCAACCTGTAAGGCATTAATAGGGCTTGATTTCATAGCGCCACATATGATTCTCAAAGCTCTTGATTGTATGGCATCTAGTTTCTTAAATCCAACGATGTTACCAGGTTCTAAGACAAAGGTTCCATAGTCCAAGACGCTTCTTATGACTGCATTGTATATGAGCTTTAGAGATAATGGGTGCGCACCCCACCAAACTCCTGAGAGACACCTGAGCATATTTATATGTCTCTCGCATTTAGCGCTTACATAGTCACAGTGAGGTACTCCTGTAAGTTTGGAATCTAGTATTATTCCCAAAAACTTCACTTGGCTTTTAACCGGTATAAATTCGCCGTCATATTGTATATTAATCAGGGGAGGTATTCTATGTCTAGTAAATAATACGGCTGTACTTTTTGGAACAGACAGTTGTAAACCATTTAAATTTAACCAACCTTTTAATAAATTTAGTGAAGAAGAAATATTAATACAAGCAGTGTCTATTGACTGGTCAGAAGTATACAAAAGTAAATCATCCGCGTATTGAAGCATAGAAACGGAATCATTAATTGACGATCCTAAGTCGTAAGTATATATATTGAACAACAGAGGACTAAGAACCGAACCTTGTGGAAGGCCTTGCCATAGTCGCCTTGACATTTTAGGAGAATTTGGAATATCTAATGAAACTTTTCTATCAGAGAGAATATTCATTATAAAATTAGTAAGCATTTCTGGTACTCCTACTGTTTTTAGCTTATTTTTAAGAGCAAGCAAACAAACATTGTCATATGCTGCAGCAATGTCTAAAAAAACACCAACTACTGATTCCTTGTTAGAGAAGGCCAAACGAATATCTGTAACAAATATACTTATACTATCCATAGTACTTCTACCTTTTCTAAATCCGAACTGACTATCAGGTAGTAAGCCTCTGCTTTCAATATACCACTCTAGGCGGTTTTTAACTAAATGTTCAGCAATTTTTGCTAACACAGATGATAACGCTATAGGACGATAGGAGGAAACATAAGATGGATTTTTATTGGGTTTTAGTATTGGCAACACTAACTGATGTTTCCATGACAATGGTATTTTCCCTGTAGTAATAATTAAATTAATAAGAGCTAAATAATAGGAAAGAGCACCGTCTCCTAGATTAGCAAGGAATGAATATGTTATGCCATCATTTCCAGGAGCAGTATCTTTGACATTTGTTAAAATACCTTTAAGTTCAGGGAGAGTAAAAAGTGAGTTGAGTTCTGACCTGTCGGAAGAGATAGCTGAATATCTTTCAAGCAAATCTTGTTGTGGTACAGATGCAGGGGCTACAGTATCTAGGAACTGATCAGCTAAATTAAGGGGAATGCTTGAATAATTTTTGTTTTCAAACGCAAGCCTAAATCTTTTAATATTTCGCCATACTATTGTAGAATGTGTATATGGGGAAACAGAAGAACAGAAATTCTGCCATCCGACAAATTTCTTTTTTTTAAATAACTTCTTAGTATCAGAAATAACATTAGATAAAATTTGAAAATTTTCTTTAGACATGTCATCAGCATAGATCTTTTCTGCTGCCTTTCTCTTATTAACGGCATCTGTACACTCTTTGTCCCACCAAGGAGGAGAGGGTATCTTATTTTTCGGTGTATTTTTTACAGGGAACACTTTATCAGCTGCTTCATTTAATAATGTGCATAAAGCATCTGCACATTCACACGGATCATTTATTGAAACATTTGGAAGAGAGGATATACTGTTTTCAACAATTGATTTAAAATTACCCCATTCTCCATCATTCAACCTATATTTAATTCTTGGACCTTGTTGAGGGATTTTTAAATATTTCTGAGGAAACTTAATTAAAATTGGGAAGTGATCACTACCAAAGGTGGAATCCATAGTATTCCAGGACAAAGTGGAAGCTAAATTTGGAGTGCAAATGGATAAATCAATAGCGCTTAAGATTCCATCAGGACCAGTGCGATGTGTTGGATTACCAGTATTCAGGATGCAAAGATTATGAGTATCTAAAAGTTCCAAAACAGCTTCTCCATTGGAGTTAGAGATGGAACTGCCCCATGATCTATGATGTGAATTGAAGTCCCCTAGCAATATAAATGGCCGAGGTAAAGAAGAAAGCATATTATTAATTTCAATGAAAACGAGAGAAGAAGGATGAGGAATGTAGATGGAAACAAAACATATATTGTTAATAATGACGGCTATAATTGAATAATTATCACTGTGTGGAGGAAGACTTAAAGGAGTGTATGTCTGGGATTTTTTCTATAAGTATGGCTACACCACCATACCCATCTGCTCTGTCTTCTCTAAGACATATATAATTGGGTATACGAAACATAGAATTTGGTTTAAGCCATGTCTCAGTGAGAGCTATCACAAAGGGTTCATATTTATTAACAATGTAAGCTAAGTCACTTTTTTTGCTGATTACACTGCGGCAATTCCATTGGACCAATTGATCCATTATTATGTGTGTTAATGAGAGAGTTTAATAATTCAGGGGCAACGTTGGACGGTTCAATTATATATTGAGATAAATAATTTATAAGTGCTAGAACAATCTCAGATAAGGATTGTTCTTGTTGCTGGTGTGGATGCTGCAAAGCACAACCATTGCCAGATTGGGATGGCATATTGTAATCCTTAATTAGTTCCTTATGAGCATGTTGATTATAACCACTTATAGCGGTAGGTGGTGGGCGTGGCTTTAAAAAGATTGTTTTTTTGTGTGATGTAGATTTATTGGTTGGCTGTTTAAATTTTAAAGGTTCATCACAAAGAGGTTTATTAATCAATACATCAGCAAAAGATCTGTTAACTGATGGAAAATTTTTTGCAGCTTCGGCATAAGAAATACAATTCTCAGCCATGAACAGCTTAATATCTTTTTGTCTGTTAAATTCTGGGCAACATTTATTAATAGCAAAATGATTACCAGAACACAAGCAACATGAGCCGCAATCCTCTTCCACATTGCAAGAATCTCCTGTGTGTCCTTGACCACATTTAAAACATCGAGGTTTTGATCTACATTGTACTTTCGTGTGGCCAAAGCAACAGCATGCAAAGCATTGGACAGTTGGGTAAACATATAACTCAACAGGAAGAGCATTGTAGCACATAAATATACGTTTAGGTAACACTTGTCCATCAAACGTCATTACAATTGTTTGGGATGGTTTCCATGTTGGAGAACCTTCCACTAAAACTTTATAATTTAACCGTCTCATTTTTATAATTTTACCACATCCTATAGGCACTGTAACATTATCTAAAACTTCTTCTGGTGACCATTCTATAGGGACTCCCCGCACCAGTCCCATTCGTGTAATATTAAATGTGGGAATAAAGGCTTTAAGATTTTGTGAAGATAGACTGTTGTGTTCAATGAAATTATTTGCATCAATGAATTTTGAAAAAGACATAGAAATTTTGTTTCTACCAATTCTTTTGATACTGCCATTTATAATATTTTTAAAATCATGTTTTTTTAGGAATTTGCCAAAAGCTAAAGGGTGGAGTGTGGAGCCGTCATTGGGGGATGATTGTATTCTGTTTATATGTATAACATATGGAGCACTATCAGTACTTTCGTATAATTTTCGTCCGATAGGAGTAGGGGTATGCTGGGGATTTATTGTGTCATTGCTGTGATTGAATTTAGTCTGTGTATCGGGGTAATTAGAATTAATTAGAGTTTCAGGTAGTTCCATTACGTCAGAGTTATTGCAATGACAACTTATCAATTTGTTGTCTTCCGAACCATGGGTCCTTCTACGCTTATTACATCGTTTACAAATTTTGTTTAAACGACTTCTCTTAAGTGGGCGTTGAGAAAGCGAACTGTCCGTGTCCATTCCTGATTCAGATTCATTACAAGTAGTATTAATTGTTACATTATAGCCCACCGGAGGGACTGTCCCCCCAGGATCGGGGGCTCAGCCATCATCCAGCAAGTAAGATAAAAGAACTTACCAGATGGCCAGCACTGACAAAGAAATTAACAAATAAAGAATAAATTATAATACTTAAACTTAAAATATATCTAAAAACAGTTTATACACCACTGATCACTATGAATAAGTTATTAAAATTATATTTTAAAATAAAAAATCAAAAAAGCGCGCCTTACAAGTCGAACGTTTCCCGCCCTTTTTTCATTTCTTTATTTATTAACACCATTTGCCAAATAACCATAGTAGTAGAGACAAAATCAAGGAAAAGAGCAGTTGGTAAACAGGGAAAAACAGTGCGGCAGTTGTTGTTTGATTGCAGGTCGCTAAGTGATCACATATTTTACCACGGAGACGTCTTGTTTTTCATTGTGAGAGGCTGAACCGAATGTAACGTTGGTGTAACACTCTATTATTATATACGCGTTACATTTATAGTCAAATACATAACTATACACACCTGAAACTTTTTCTACAGTTATATTTAGTTTTAAAAAATTGGTAGTAAACATTTTTACTAATTGTATGAAATAACCTTTGGCAAAGTATTGGAAGAGTAAAAAATAATGATTTATATTTTTTTTGAATTGTTTAGTATAGTTGGGATAACTAAATATTCAAGAACGTCTGTCACCCGCCGTTAGCTCATTCCAATGTAGGTCGGCGTTATTCGCTTTTTCAAGCACGTTACAGAAAATAATACGCTTCTCTAATCGAAATTCAAATCCAAGACTGCAGTCCCAGTCTATATGTACTGCCATTAGGCCAAGGGGACACATACATATATACATAGCATAAAGCCTCTATACCATAGGGGTAGGCAGAGATTGAGGATTGCCAATTTGCATGGTTCTGGCATATTTCTTTCGCTTCCTCCACTTTCATCAATCTTTTCATGCATTGTCGCCGATTCAGGGTATTAAGAATCAGATATCTTACATTCGAAGGTTGGGTGCGGCAGACCCCTACCAGCTTTACCAAAGACAGTATAATGGAATATTCAAGTAGTAATTGAACTATAATTTGTTAACAATATCTTTATCTTTAAATTCAATGTCATAAAATACCTATAAGTATTGAAACTGTTTCATTTCGGCTGAACTATTATTGCATAGGAAAGACTTATACTTGAGTAACGTGTGATTATAAAGCATGTCGTGATTATTATATATGATATTGAATATTTTTTAGCAATAAAATTAGAAGATGACTCTAATGTAAAATTAAAATGAATATTAAATAAAGCAGCGAACGCAGTGTCACGCGGAGCGGGTGATTACGCGTGTAGCGGAGCGTGCTCGCTCCCGAGTCCCGCGGGACGCGCACCATGCTTGTAATTTCAATATTGTGAATATTATACGAGCCGTTTTCTCACATAAAACTCCCCCACGTCACTACTGTAGTCTGCGCTCGAGCTCAACGTCGTCTGCCATATAAATAATAACGATAAAACAAGTACAAAAAGTATCATAAATTAATTGTTTACTTGTCTCTTTCCAGGAATTTTTGTATATTGCTAAATGTATAATTTGATCAAAACAATAAATTGCAAACATGATCACAATATTTATTTTCTTGTGATCGTTTAATTAGGCACTATTTGTGTAAAAGTAAATGAAAACTTCTAAGTTATCAATCACTGGCCATTCTATACAGTTGATTTGACCAGGTTAGAAAATAAATACGTATAACTATTAATTAAGTAGGTGCTTGTAGGTACCTGGATCGTTAATTACAACTTTTTTATTTTCCTCAATGACAAAGGAACTGTCGGCGAAAAGAAAAGTAGACAAGTGTCGTGACACGCACCCCGAGTCGGGGTTGCGGAGCGGGGGTGCGTCGGGGACCAATCACGAAGCCCGGCGCCGCCGGCTGCCGCGACCATTGGCCTGCAGCCGGGGGTGCACGCCCCGCCCCGTCCTCGAGGCTCGCCCTTATTGAATTAGGCTTATCATTCGATTTCGAGTGGGGCGAGAGCGCGGTCCTCCGCGCCGGCAAAAACTATCGCCGGGATCCGATACCATCTGTAATCGGTATAATTCGATATAGTTGAGGCTCATCCAATTATGCGGCTGTGAGCCTTCGCGCGGCGCCTTCCGACACAAGACGCACGCGCCCCGCGCGGCGCGGCGCCTCTGCCGCGTATTTTCATTAAATTGTAAACATTTTACAAAATAATTGTTTGGAGCACATGTCAACGTGTCAACGGGTTAGATAGCCGGAAGGGACAGTAACAGTCATGGAGTACGGCTACTTGAGCGGTGCCGGTGGCGGGTTCGATAGCGGCTGCCTCGGTTCAGGAGGTGGCGAGTTATCGTGGGGAGAGCTGGCATCATGTGGCCAGATGTCACAGGCAGCATATCGGTACCAGGGAATGCGGTACCAGCCTCCACCTCCACAGTGCGCGCGCCCTCAAGACGCTGCCATGAGGAATCACCACATATTCCCGCCATCCATGAACCTGCAACGTGAGTAACTCTCGCCCACTGTTTATTCTAACATAAACAAAAAAAAAATACAGTGTCAAACACAATAATATAAATGTAACATGTAAACTTGTTAAAATTTTACGGAAATTTATTTTTTTATATTTATTTTACCTTTTTTTATTCCTTTAATAACTCAAAATCAAAATTATTCTTGATGTTAAGCACCATGCCGCGTGGGCGCAAATACCGCAATATGGCTACGAATCTTTACTTAATAGTAAAACCATATACACCTCATGACAACAACTAAAAATGTTTTGTGATCAGAAATAGTTTTGACTAAATATTCACCCTTATCAGTATGTAAACAAGCCAGTATCGTCGGCACCTGGCGTAGCAAGGTGTAGCACCGTAACTCGTAGCGGGTATGCGACGGCTTCAAGCTACGAAGCTTGTCGGTGATTTTAATAAAACAGATTATACGGAGTAACTTTTAATATTTCTTTTAGAGGATATATTAAGGAAAATTTAAGGGAGTCAAATTAGTACAGTTATATTATGAAGTTATATAATTTTTTTATTGGGTAAACCACGCAATGTACCGGCGGCAGGTGCGGCGCGGTTAGGTTTTTTTTTGGTATAAAATATCTAGTGCCTTTAAAGTATCCTACAATTCAAAACTTAGTATTTCATGTTTAAATGTAAATTTGATAGTTTAAGCTGTGTCTGAGATATAAAGTCTTGGTATAGGTGCAAATCGGAAGATAAAAAACAATGTTAAAGCGAATGTAGCGCAAGTTTTTCTCTTTATTCTAGGTGAACTCTCATTACCCTAAAAAGATCTAAATTGTAAATGTTTGTTCTGTAATGCCGACGGTGAGGCTACTTTTCGACAAATATAGAAAGTTAGACTTCATTACCTACATTCTTTATTTTTGTTAAAGGGAAAATTTGAACTTTTGTGATAATAAACTCCTACGGCAAATATGTAATTAAGTAAACCTGAACCGGAATTCGTAATAATCAAAAATATACTAGAATAAATTTTACTTTACAGCCAACTATGTAATAAATGATAATTGCCATCTGCAATACTTATTTTAGGCAAAAATCGGTCATTAAGGTTCTTAAAGAAGAAACAATACAATTATATTAAAATATGTTTCATTAAATATTTAAACATTAATCTGAAATCCTATTCTTAGTAAAGTAATCTTAAAAAGTAATAAAATTATTTGTTTGGTATAGAAGCCATGGAGTTATCAATAAGAAATATTTTCATTATTATAACAATTAGATTATATATAAAGGAATACTATTAATAAATTTAATATATTGTTTAACTCGTGTTATTGCTATGGTCCACACTTGCACAATTTGGTGGAGTAGTCGTTACCCCAAATTGTGGTTCCTGTTAGTCTTAGTTATGCAAATATTATTACTTTGGCGCCGTCTATAAGTATGTTGTTAGATTTTAAATATTGACACTAATTGATAAGTTGGTAACAATTACAATATTGCGGACGTTATACACTGTAATAAATAAATAAAAATCAAATGGTATAACATTAACTAAAAGTATTGTAGTATCAAATAAATTATCTCCGTGTCGGAGTAAGAGTTCTGCAGCTGATTATATTTTGATTTTTATTAAATAATTGATTCTTATAAATTTCGGTACCTATTGCAGGCATATAATTGCGCAGTAGAAAATATAAATTTCAGATCTATTGACGTCAATGATATAAATGTTATATGTAGAAATATATGTAGAAATATAACATTTATATCATTGATATATTGGATAATATTAACATTTTATAACTTTCAAATAGGACATCATAACGTCCTGTACTTCGGCTTAGTTCACGTTAGGAAGGTGAAATTTTGGAATTTAACTACGTTTATGATAATAATATATTCGTTAAAGAGATTGATATGAATGTCTTTGGATTCCTTGATCCGTCCATTTTAGGAATTTAGTTTAATAAATATTTTTGGTTTATTTAATAGAGTGAACATGCACGCAACTAAGATAAAGGTGAAATACCGTTAATTTCGTAGTTAATACCACATTTACAGGTCCTAGTAAACAAAATATTATTAGAAATATTATTAGAACTGATCCTTTGATATTATATAACAATTTTTGGTTCGGTAAAAATGAATAGGTATATCGCAGTAAATATAAATTCAAATCTAAGAAATTTCTGGATGAACATTAGAAATGTATAGCTCTGTTATTATACAACAGAATAATGATAATATAAGTAATCTTGCGTATATTGTCTAAACGTCAAAACAAGTAGTAGCAACAAAACGGAAAACTTTTAAGTCTAAATATCTGCAGGGCACTGGACTGTGTTGTTTGTCTTATTGTTTAGTAATAATGGCCATAATATATTTAAAACTAGAACACACTAATGCTTGCAAACTGCGGCGAAGCGTCGGAAATACACAATGTAGTGGATAACATAATACTACCTATTAGTTATTAAATAACAATACTTTTCATATTTTGATTCCTAAAAGATAGTTTTGATGAAAATTATTTGTAAACAAAATTTACAATTGGAAAGAAACGAAGAGTAAAAATGTATAAGAACAATTTTCTACAATTAATGTGGTTACAATTGATAGGAATTCTTTCACAAGTTTAAGGTAGTGTGTTATCATATTATCTGTACCCTTTATTGTTGATAGTAAATTGAGCTGTCTTAAAATATTGTATGACTTGACAATTATAAAAATATTATGTTTTAATCAGTTTGCTATGGTGGATGCATCCTGTTTCTAGAAATAATAAAATATATTTTTAGGCATTCAATATTCATATTATACAGACTTAAAAGCAGCTTAATGGCGTTGTAAATTATATTTATTTAAAGCTGTGAGTAGAATAATTTCGTAGGGCTTAAAATGTTGATTAAGACTTACACCAAAAAGCCTCAGAGACTTGACTAACTAACTACAAAGCAGACCAGCTGCACTGCCGTTTATCTCGTATTGTACGGTGCCCGATGCGAAATATCACGTTATTAGAGAATTTTAGGAAGAAAAGAAGCATTCTTCTTGCGCAATTGCTTCGAGAGATTTGCTCTCAACCTCTCAATCTGCGCGTAATTTAGTATATAAGGCTATCTTCTGCAAACAATTGTCATAATCGTTTGGTTATACAGTCGATTGTGCTTTTCCAACAGCGGCGACGTATGTAATAATATTTTAGTTTAATTCCATCAACCGTAGAGATGTAATGTCACTATGCCGTCAAGGCCGTAGTCAATGGTTCCAGTATAAGGTGCCATTTTCTACACACGTTTGAACTCTATCTTTCCCTGGGTAAGCTAAGGCAGTTGCCAGCCATAGACATTAGACATATTTGATTTATTAAAATACTGCGGATTTTTTATTTTATGTACTTACTACCTATATCATTGGTTATATTTTGCATAAAACATCATTTTTGAATCTTCATCGATGTTATATGGCACTTGTTTTTTACATTATACTAAAGTATAGTGAGATTAAGCATTTTTGATTACGTACTTCAGCTAATTGATTATTTGATAAATCTAAAATCTGTGTCTGTGTTCCGGCTTCTTTACAATAAGGAATTAGATGAAGCGGAGCAGCGCGCTTAATACATTATCACATTCTACATTTTTTTTTAGCATGTCAACGATATAGTACTTAATCTTTAATAGTTATTACAGTTCTAAGTTTTTTTTTACCTTGATTGCAGGGCGTAAGTGTCGGTTGTTAAATTTCAATCTGATTGTATTTTTTTTCTGGTGGAAAGCTCCATTATTCGTGATTGATTTTATGCTAGTGATCCTACGGCATGTGAAACGGCAGCAAAAGCTAGTACTTACTAAGAATAAATATATGAGCTTTACTTTCGACATTTATGATTTTAGATATTGGGATGTATGCAATATGTTGTGATTTTTTTCTGTAACGCTGTCTTGTTATGGACAACATATAATTTTAATTGTTAATTTAAGTAATTAGCATATAAAATAATATTCATTTGATATACGATAAAAAAACGTGTGAAAACCAAAGCGGAAGGTGCGAAGCGTGTCTTAAACTTTATCTTTTTTACACTTACCGTAGTAATACCAAAGTGAAACCGTTTTCATTTGGCGCACAAGTAGCGGGATGGGAGCTCACGACGCTGCCGACGACGGTCACGAAACAAAGAGTAGGTCTGGGCGGGTCTGGGAGGGGTTGAGAGGGGGTGCATCCTCGCCGCGTGAGCGATTGCGCCCCTAATTGGCAACGGCGTCCGCGAGAATCTTGAGGGGAGGACAACGTAGCTGGAGCGAGCCATCTCCGTATCTTGCGGCTGTGGACCGCCGCCCGCCGCCCCTGCCGCCCGCGCGCCGCTCGCGAACTCTTCACACCCGCCAACGCCCACGCAACACAATAACTCACTTCGGGCGGCAACTCTCACGTAATCTCGAGTAAGTCCGGATTATACCCGTTAATCACGCGCAAATTAATTACAAGTTTGCGTATTAATTGTACTACAATTACAAGAATTATACGGTTTGGATTAAGATTTCTGTTTACATGTGCCGAATGTAGGCTTGACATGTCAGTGAGTACCTACCAGCTATGTGAATTCTACCTTGTTCGTTTGGTTTTTGATGGAATTTGGCACACAAATATATTAAGACTTTTTAGAAGATCAACCTAATGGCTACTTTTTATCACGAAAAGTGTACGGTTTAACTTTATTCCCGAAAAAAATATT
Organism: Manduca sexta; assembly: GCF_014839805.1. NCBI lineage: Eukaryota > Metazoa > Arthropoda > Insecta > Lepidoptera > Sphingidae > Manduca > Manduca sexta. Next base: position 8,188,572 of record NC_051136.1, read on the forward strand.
CAAGTAGGCCAGGAATAAATAAAAATGATCTTTATCACACGTTACATGTAAAGATAAATATATAAGTAAAAATAAAGTATATAAGAAAATATATATAATTTTTAATCGATGATATTGATAATGAATATTATATAATTCACAGTAGATTCCAACGCAAGACTCAGTCTGTTTTCTCGAAGTCATCCGAAAAGTTGAAAATGTAATCCATTAATATGAGCGATAAAACCTAGTAAAAAAAATAAGTACATAATTTTTTAATTTAGTTTCTATAATTTAAATACCTATTGTCAACATTGTATTTTCTAAAATGGTGAGTTAATCCATTATTTTGGTAGAAATGTGTTTTTAATATAGCTTCACAAGCCAAATCTCTATTTACTCCATACTAACTTTTCTGATTAAAGTACGCGTTTGGCTAAATGTTTAAAATATTAACGGATGTTGAAAGAGACCGAACGTAAGCACTTAACTTTGAAACTGTTTTACAAATGAGGAAACAGTTTTATCACGTGAAACCGGAGTTTTGAAATTGCGATCAGTAAAATGCCAGGTCCCTTATATTTTTTCGAAGCAAACATTTTATTTATTCTCGCCAAGTATGTTCACAAGAATCAGAGTGTAACGACGAGGGAAAACAGGTCGGTTCCTAACTCGATATCACCATTTCTATTCTCATGTCGCCTTTGTATGCAAGTGGACGGGTTAATTCGATTTGGTGCCAGGACGGAGGGCAATATTTTATCGCATCATGTGATCTATTCTGTCCCAGTATAGTATAGTATAGTAGAGTGGGCCATAAAAAAGGCAATATCTCACAGTTGAGCAGCACCGGGAGCCGCGATCGTAACTTCTACAATGTTACTGCGGCACACTCGAGAGGAGAATCGACTTTTATTTTTAGAAAGGATATTATTGTTTTCGTTCGAATACGGCTATGGTAAACCTTGGAAATTTTTGTACTCGTTTTATATTATCCTTTTGGTATCAAATAAAGAGATTTAAAACCAATGCTATGTGGGATTATTACACTTATTTGGAGCTCAATGTTCATTTTAAATTTAAGTAAGTATATGTAACTCTTAACAATTATTATCAATGGATATGCATATGACATAATATTATAATTTTCAATAAGTCGTTCTAATGCATAAATGCACTTAATATTACCTTTGATTTTATAGCAACCCGAATTGAAATGCGTCGTACTGCGGCGGATGGAAACATATACCATTTTACTGCCACCATTACGCAAATTTATCTACATGTTTATTTGTAATATAAAACACATACATTGCCTCTATATGTACCTATTCATAGTCGGCTATCATGCTTTTTACGTTTGTTGTATCATCTCGACATCAAAAATGTGGTTATAGATTTATGGATATATACACGTTACACATACGTTACTTGACTTATTATATTCTGATGAGACCAATATTTAGTTATCGGTAAGACTTTATTCAACTGATATGGCGCGATTGAGACGAAAACTGATAACAAATTTAGAATTGAACTTTCATTATACAAATTCTAGATTCCGTAATTAAGACGGTTTTCCGTAATTAAGACATTTCATTAGCGTCCTTGTAAAAGGAAGGTGTAAGATGGGCTTGACAACCCATCGAAATGATTTCCTAGAAAATGTTGTGGCTGTAAATAGGTCACTATACTTGAATTAGCAGTTTCTTATTCTCAGATATGAACTCATTTATTTAAGATAGGTGCCTACTGTTAGAGATAAAAAAACCTAAAATCATATTTATTTTGACATTCTGAATATACCTACACGTCGACATATTTAAAAACATATTTACGTCAAAAGTGCTAAAAATAATTATACAATAATGTCTTATAGTACTTATAGAATGGAAAGAAATGTAGAGTGACCGATATAAATTAATTAGGAAGGTAGCTTATCCCTTTGTATGTCGCCTTGGTGGCCGCTGCGGACTCAACGCTGCGCGGCTCGGCTTGGCGCGACTCGGCGCGCGGTGCCGCAATATGCCGTGATGACGCGCCGACATCGCGTGCATTATGGATGCCGCTAACTTTCCGCATGACGGAAGAAAAATGAACCATGGCTAACCCAGACGGCTTGCGATGTAACTCACTGGAGAGGATTTAGCTTTCATTAAACCCTTTTCTAAACAAGAAAGTTTATTTACTGAGCGCCGCGACGTCTGTTCGAAGGTGAAACTATCCGTTGTAGAAAAGTTTAAAAATGCTTATTAATTATTTAATTTATTTTGAAAAGTCAAGTTCAAGAAATATAGAGTGTACAGTATTCTTTCAGTTTAATAAATTATAATTGGTTTCGCACACTTCCCAGTTCAAAGTGTACTTTAATTTTCATAAATATGTGTAGTTAAGATTAAAATATAAAATTATAATTCATTATTCCAATGAGGTTATCTAACAACACGATGTATTTGGTGGGTACTAGCATTCGCTGATAGTTAAGAAGAATAAAATAAAAATATAATCTATTTTAAACAATAAGTTTAAAAAACGCTATCCTCTCGTCGCGCGTCTTCATGTAAGTAACTATTTACTTGTACTTTTAAATTAACGACGAAAGTCTGGAAAACCAAAATTGACAGCCTAAATTTTGGTTAAATTTTTTGCGCTTATTTTATTTTTATATAACACGGGCTATGTTTTCTTGTAAACGTTCGTTCGTTGAACCTTTTTTGGTGTCTGGTAATTAAAGGAAGAGGCCAGAGGGAAAGCGCGGCGGGGGCAGGGGCGGAGGAAGAGGCAAGGGATCATATCATCCTGCGACGATTCATTAGTGCCACGTGCTCCCGTGTTCCCGTGCTCCTTGGCTTCCGTGTGGATTTCTTATCATATACTCCTATGATCTACTCATTTATAACAACAATTAAGGAAATATAAGTTTTACCTTCCCTTCGTTTATTTTTTACATTCATAATACTTATAATGTTTATCCTTTAGGTATAGAACGGAAACAAAATTAAAACCAATCAAATAAAAAATTATATCGAAGTATCCAGGTAGTATATACATCTAATGGAATCTTCCTGAAACACATGCAAATACATTTTTCAGGCGTTATGTTCGATTATTTCCGCCCCTCGGTATAAAGCTTACAATAACAATGAGCGGACGGTCTGCCTGACCCAACTGAAAACTCAAATTAAACATCTTATGAACAGAAACATCTTGGCAAGATCCTCTTCATTAGGTCCCGCAAATTGCGCGAGGGATGAGGGGGGTAACAGGGGCAGTGACATGGCGGGATCGAGCCTCCCCGCCCCGCGCGTCTCGCAACCTCGCAGCCTCTATTAATAATGCAAATGAGACCGCAGCTCGGCCAAGAAGCGAGTCTCGATTAATTCCGGTTCATTTGAGGTAATTGTCGCTGCGCGCGTGCGGTCTGTGGTCCGCTGCGGCCCAGCGCCGCCACATCTAATGTCTAAGCCATTTCATGTAACGGTATCACAGGGTTATCTTCCACACTAACAACAAACTGATATGCCGTGACCTAGTACTAATCTTTTGATAAAATCTTTATTTGTTAAATGAGAATTTCAATAACAATAATTATGGTTTTGAAACAGAATACACAAGGTTAATATTAAGATTTTTTTTTTGTATTTGTAACCAATAGTTTGAGATATTAATATCATTTTGAAGTTTAAAAATATGTTTCAATCATGGACGGTTTCAAATGAATCCTTTCTTTTGCCGAAACCAGTCGACTAGTTCACAGATCGGCAATGAGAGATATAAAGAAAGTCTCAAGGCTCACGTAGCAAGGAGCTACGGCGTATTGCTACGAGCTACGATCGATACTTATTTCATGCGACAACCCAATGCTACGAAAGTTTTTCTCTTGTGTTTTATCTATTGCCCGAAAACTGAGTGAATTATGTTTATGTATTTTGGGACCAGAGTATTAAACAGATAATTCAAAACAGTTTATTACTAGATCATAAGTGAAAAAATTATATTAAGTATACGATCTAAAATATAATTCAAAAGTCCTTTGATTGTGATTTCCCCTAACATCTGTAGTATGGTTTTAATCATATAGAAAACTTCATAAATAGTCTATAAGATTTATAAGTTTGTCTATTCGATGTCTTGTTATCCTAGGTTCAAAAGCCGGCCAGGTTTATGTACTTGTAAGTGTTCCGTACTAGATAAATGAATTTATAACAGTTCAATTTTGTATACCTAGTACACTATTATTTAGTATTTAAAGTAACAAAGTGATCGATTCATTCTATAAATATTAATATTGTTTTATTACTTTTCAATTTGAGTTTTATTGCTCGTATGTGTCTTGTTTTGAAAAATATTGATTCAACATTAAAAGATATGATCTGTGTTAGTAATACTGACCATTATTTTTGCGAAAATTTATATGTCATTTAATAATGACATCATGCTAAAAGGATTCTTTCAGTTCCTATTACAGAACAAAATATTTTGTTTTATTTTATAATTTTGGTAGCAGCTATACATAATGTTTTATTGTAAACATACTAAAGTACGCGTAGGTATTACAAGCCAATTTATAAGTGTAGGTATACAAAGACCCCTATCGAATCAGCAAGAAGGGGAAAATGGCGGCTCCATTGTATCTAAATCTTCGTAGGTATATTTACTTATTTCGAAGTGCATTTACGGTCCTGTAATAAAATAATATCCTACAGTAGTTAGAGAATTAAAAACACTTAAAGTACTACGTTTAAAGTTTGAGCATGATATTCTAAAAAAAAAACAAATATTAATTATTTATAAAAAAGTTAATTTAAATAACGGTTTTTAAGTTGTCTCTTATTATATTCATATTTACATACTTTAATAATACTATTTAAGCCAAAACATTTTTTGTTCGCAGCCGGTCTTCCCTACAAAGTGTACGGCAGTCACGAAGGTTCGTTGACAGAGAAACGAAAGCAAAGACGAATCCGTACGACGTTCACATCGGCACAACTGAAGGAGCTCGAGCGAGCGTTCCAGGAGACGCACTACCCCGACATATACACCAGGGAGGAGATCGCGATGAAAATAGACCTCACAGAGGCGAGGGTGCAGGTACTGTGCAATTTAATTTATTTTTCTCCTGTCGCTATGCCAAGACGGTATTAAAGATAACAAATGGTGCATTTGGCTAGATTGCCTGGATCTTTATTATGTGTGCGATGTGATGATTTATAATGGTGTATGAATAGAGGTTTTTATACTCCGTTGGATGACATGTTAAGAGCCTAGATGATAAAATATGGCGTTATCTGAACGATCAGTATTTTAAAATAATGCGTATCGTCGTACGTAGGAAGCCACTTAGGGTTTTAAGTTATGCTTTTAAAGTTGCAAAAAAAGGTAAATCCACAAAATAAAGACTATTAATACCGAAAAAATACGAATAAAGGAAAAAACAAAAGGGATTTATATAAATGATTTCCACGTGGTAGAGTGTAGTAGAAAAAAGCTGCTTCCCGCGCCGTCCGTCACATTTCCACAGTCCAATTAGTGTCCAGTAATTCGACTGCGGCTGACGGGCGGTGTTAAAAAAAATGCGAAGCAGAATTTTCGCGGTTAGTTCTAGTTAATTTCATAATAACCGCTCTTTTTTATGTGAAACGATACGCGAAGTGTGTTCTTCCTAAAAGTTTAATGGACGAATCGGGCAAATTACTGAGGGCATTATGCTTTCTTCTCTTAGCAAAAAATTGCTTTCGAAACCCATCACGTCTATTCACTTAATCGATCTAGGTCACGTGTTTTTAAATTTTCACTATGAAACAATAAGTAATAGAATACACGTTGCTTAAATAAAAAAAAACGAAACTAATTTACTTCATATAATACTCTCTATTTTTACTTTGTAACGTGGCTGAACCCGTTGGTCGTACGGTATAATTATAATGCTGATATATAATGTGTAATGGAAAAACAATCCGGTGTGCGGTACACAGCGGCGGGCGGCACCCTCGCGGCAACGAGCGCTCATTACGTTAAAAAGTGTATTGGAATGAAGGGGCGCTGCCATAAATATTGCGGGCGGTCGCGTAACTCAAGCGCGCGCAACTCCTGATAATTAAAATTCGTCTGGAAAATGTGAATTCACATATTACAATTATGACTGGCTAAATGCAGCTTGCGGCTCGTTTTTTGGGAAATGTTTACGTTTTATTGTATCGTATTACGTTTTTATCGCAGTGGTTTTAAATACAGTGAAATTAAAATAATTTGATATGTAACGTAGGTATTGAAAAATTATAATGTAAAGTTTAAGATATGTTAGTGTTCCGCGCATAAACCGCTAGATGGAGTTAAGATGTTGAATTTGCCACGCATATAACCAAAGTACTTTATTGACCTATAGGCCACTTTATTCTGGGAAACAAAAAAATATTTTTTTTTCTAAAAAGGTTTTCGCTCGAATGGTCCTGGGATAAAAAAAAAACCCATGAAGCTTTGAAATTAAGTTGTACTTTCATGTACCTTATGTTAAATCTTATATAGTGAGACCCCACGATGAGCGATCGGCGTTTACAACTTGTAAATAATAGCTTATTAATATTACGATTTTTAAGTAATTTATAAAAACAGTCAATATCAGAGTAACTTTTATAAATGGCAAACATAAATAAAAAAGATTTACATAAAAAATATGTGCGGCACGCGAGGCGCCGCGTATTCTAATTAAACACGCGAATCCTACCCAAATACATGAGAGGCTCTGCGCAAACAGTGTTCGCCGGCGCGGCGTAAGCGTTGTGTAAACGCACAATTTGCAATAAACCGTCCGACCGTCCTCGCCCGAAGACTCGAGCAAAAAGTTCGCCACCTGGTCCGTCCGCTAGAGCAAAAGGAATCACTTGAAAAATGACCAGCTGCTTTTTAATACGCAGTGTATTTTTTCTGTGCCCACGTTGTCATAGGGATAGGGCAATTTAATCCATCAAGCGATGTTGTTCGGCACCGTTGGCTCGATAAATTCTATATTATCGCAGACAATTTTGGTTTTATTGTTACTCCCACGTGACGGGAAAGATTAGTTCGAGGACAGGTTAGGCGAAATTAACTTGTTTGTGACAGGTTTTGTTTTGAATTTTACCTATTAATTTGTTAATTTTGACGAATTTTGTATTTAAGAATTAAGAATATTATGAAATTAGGCAAAGGATATATCCAGACATAACTTTTGCTGTAACTAATGCCTATTCATATTGCCTCATTCCTGTTTTTGTTGCGCTGTTGTACTTTGATAGGTATTACCAATGATATGAAGTAACTAAAGAATCGAAACGTTAATCATTAAGATAAGTAGCATTTCTTTCTTGTGCATAGAGAAATAAGAAACAGATTTATAATACATCATTGGTCTAGAATCCATGTTGTTACTCGAGGTACTATCGGCGTGGTCACCTGACAGCGCGCCGGTCGAGGCTCGGGAGGCCTGCAATAAAGATTGACACGCCGACCGTCGAGGGATGCGCCAGCAAAATGTCAATCCAGCTTTCGATCTAAGATCTTGGCGTTGCAATCCACCGGGAATTAGTGAATAGTGGGCATACACGATGCCGTCGTACAATTCTCTCTTCAACTTGATGTCTACTTGATTCATATATTATTTATAAAATCAAAGACATAAATAGTTCTTGACTTCTCAATAATATTCTTGTCGATTAAAAGGAGTTACTTTTACTCAACGTTGTGTTTATTGACATAAAGTTCATTATTTAATGCGCATAATACTTGTTTTTTTTTATTTATATGTAATATCTACATTTTTTTTTGCTCGTAAATTCATATAAAATATTTATGAATAATTATTACGGCAAAAAATGTGTAGGGTATTGAGCACTGTGATAAGTAATGAAAGAATAATGGTTTTAATATAGCATACATTTTCACTTGACTATGTCAGCAATATATACTCCATAGATATTATGGTGTCTTTCCCCCCATGAGATGAGGCCGGGATTCGGGTACGCTGTTGCGCAGGTGGTCGGCACGCGCCGCCACGTGCGTGCCACGCGCGTGAGTCGTCGCGTCGCTCGCCTGATTAGACACACTTGCCACAAATGTTTGTCGCCCACTGCACGACAAATGGGGAATAAAAACATTCATTGTGGCTCTGAATTGTTTTGTTAAGAGTCATGAAACCATAATATTGTTATTGCTGAGATTATAAATAAATAATGTTCGAGTGCTTTACGTTGCGTGTGGCTGGCTTCTAATTGATAAGTTTAGTTTTGAGTGTCTTTAGTCAAGTATTATTTTATAGAGAGATTAGGGTTTGAAGCTAAGAGATTGATATGCAGTGACTCGCTATAGGTGTCCTTGACATTTAGTTGAACTTCTTTTAACACTTGCTTTTAACAATCACCTAGAATGTAACTTAAGAAAATCGGTGGTTTTGGACCTAAAATTGAACCAGTATACGAAAATAAATAAAACAAACCTGCAATTACCTTTTCTTTTATTAAGTTTCCTTTCAATACACGATTATTGTTACATTTACGTGTAGAGAACACTGTTATACTAATGATATTGGCGAAAATGTATCTAAATGTAATTAGTTACGTATAAACCCTCTGTTCGCACTGATTGTCGCCGTAGTCGGGTTAAATAAAAGAGGATCAAGTAATCACTTAACGCAAAGTTAATCTTGTTTAGTGATTTAGAAAGTTATTCAAATTGATTATTTTGTAATAGTATTCAATAAATAAAACTTCTTATTTATAATAAAATCGTACATAACTATAATATAGATTTATCCAAAAATTGCATTAAGATTTTTTTTATTTTTATAATATTTTAAATACCAAAATGCATGATAATATTAATAAGCTTAACTTGCTTAATACAATTAATATCGGAGAATACAGATGATGATAATATCTCAAAGGCGATAAGCGCGATAAATCGGCATAGCGTATGATGTGACGAAAGGCGTGACATCCGAAACGCTATAATAGCGACCAGCGCACCATACAAGCATGTCAGCGCCGTGGGAAGCTACAAGTACATGCGCGATTGCGTCCACGCACCGTGCCCGTCCATCCTCACAGGGACTAAAATAAAATGCCGCGTACACTTGTTTTGTTCAACATTATTACAATAACATAAATTTAAAGTACAATATTAAGAATGAAAGAACGTTTTTCAAGTATCTATTTATGTACTGCTTAATTTTTTGCTACATGACTCATTATAATAAAATTTTGTTTTATTATAAGTACAGTTAAATCGATACAAATGCACTTTATCTATTGGTCGTATATGCTATATTTTACCAGAAACGTATGCTGAGTTATATAGATTTATTAATTTTATTACCTTTATAGCGATACAATAATTATATTATTGGAAAGAGTTAAATATCTTATATTTATTAATATAATGTTTATTTGAACCTTTTTAAAGATATCTACGTTAAATCATCATAGCCTAAAAATGTCTTTATTCAAACATTGCTTTAGTTCTAAACAATTGTGTGTAACACTATTCCACTTCTTTAGTAGTTCTTGCTAAAGACATTGTGCAAATCTTGCTAAGCACTTAAGGTGATTAAAAAGCGCCTACGGATCGTACGCAGAGCGTCTACGGAGGGCGTAGCGCATGACAGATACTGCAAGCCTTATAAACGCTACCTACAATTTATTTTCTCATAGCGTGTTATGAATTGGTGTATCAAAAAGTATGTAATTAACATTTTACATAAAAAATGTTAGAGAAAATAAATAATATGTACATCTCGTTCTCACACAGAAACAATTGGCTTAATTTGATTTCTATTTTTCTAATACATGTGAAAATATCACGCTATGAATCCCAGAGGTCGTGGCATATTTTATTGCAATAATAATATTAGGTGACAGCGCGTGAGATCCTTGTCTGTGGTATTTGGGGACTGTATCTGTACGAATTACGAATGTTTTGTTGCGCTTACTCTCCCCTGATTTTTATATCGCCATTCCTATCAGCAGCAACTCTCACAATTATTTTTCATTTAGCTTCGTACGCAGTCCTTAGGGATGTCGCGCGACAAAGTGCAACCCCGCACAATGTATGGAACTATAATTTGAATGTGGGAAAATTGTTTGTGCCGAAAATGTCTTGGGAATTGTAATTTGAATTTTCTCATGGTTTCGATAACCCCTAAGAGATATTAACTTAACCCTTCACTTGAACTATTGTAATTAAATGTCAACAATCATTATTTAATTTAGAGCTGTATTTAAAAAATATTTTATCAGTTTTTTTTCATCTATCTAATTACAAGAAAATGTCTGTTTACCTGAAATAATGTCTACTAATTTTCTTAATAGCAATAAATTTATTTACGAAAAATACATATAATACTATCATGTTTAAATAAATTAATATTTCATTGTTTTATCATACCTTACATGTCGAATGCGTCATATGCGTCCAATAATTGTGCCTTTCATATTATGTATATATCCCCGTGATTAATGTATTTATAAAATGGAAATTACAGCTGATTTCTCAATAATCTATGTAAACATTATTCATTAGATAAAATATAACACAAAGGAAATTAAATTTAAAGTCCTATGACGTATGGAGCGATATTGTTGTAAAAATACAACAGAGTTTCTTAAATACAGAATTAAAAAAATAAATATTTAAGTACACTCATATTATGGAGTCGGGTTAAAATAGAGCGTAGGACATTGTTTATTAAATGATTGATAAATCGGAATTTAATGTCTTTTAAAATCTTTTTTATTACGATAGATTTATTTTTAACGTTACTACCTATATCGTTGGATATTTATAGTTTTATTTATGTTTACATTATAACCTCAACGATAAAAAATACACGTCACAGCATCCGCCTAACAATATATCATAAACAGCATGAAAAATATAACTTCTGCCATAACTAACCCAAAACATAGAGTTCATCTTAATTCCATTCAAACCGTTTCAACTTCAGCAGGGGAGCATAGGCGGGCCGTCAAAAACTATCAGACGACAATGGATATATGGCCATCATAACCGACTGGCTCTATTGTCGCATATCGCTATGATCCAGGAAAACGTTAAATGTTATAACCCTTTTCAAAAACAAATTACATACGTTATACGACGAACATAAATACATATATTATGATTTTATAATGATGGTCGATATAAAGTTAAAGAGAGTTTTCGTTTTTAATTATGTTGTTTATTATCAAATGTATTAGGATTTTGTATATGTGTAGGTACTAATTACAAAAATTTCTCGTTGCTATAGTGTGTTAATGTAAATTAAGACATTTCTACCCCGTACTTTGTCGGTACTTTGTACGTTGCTAGATAGCAATAGCGGTAGTTTTATAAAATTACTATTGATTGAAATATTGTTTTAACTTCGAAAGCAAGTAGTTCCTCACAATGGTAAAACAACTCTAACAAAAATCAAATAATACATGAACCTGTTAACGATACGATCAAAGTAATAATATAAATGTTTCAGACCCATTGCCATTATACAAACGCGTATGACATCCACCGCCCCACATTTGATCACAGATCACAAGCACTATTCACTCACGAGTCATTTACCAATTGCGCAGGGACAGGCGATGTTATTCTCTGAACATTAACTGAATTTTAAATCATTTTTGCTGCGTGCCAGTTCATAACATTAATCTTACAAACATACAACTCATTTCCCTTTTGCTTTTTTGTGAGTTGTTAACATCTGATGCAATTTCAATGGAATAGGATTTTTAAGAATTATCAATATACTATATATTTATGCAGTGATTAAACCAATCAATGTTTTGTCTCTTCGAAATTATTAAAAATAATTTACATAAGTATGATTCGTTAAAATACAGGAATAATGATTAGATTACATTGGTAAAAAAATAAAAGTAAGTTTACACAAGCTCATTATATGTGTATGTATTAACAGTAGTTGTGTTTCTTAAATTTATATTGTGATATCAAATGCGGATAAATGGGACAGCTCAGCATAGGTACCATCGATCGGACCACTAGAAGTGATCTAGCTTTAGATTTCAAAGCTACCCTTGTGAAGTCGGGGAAATACATATATTGTTAATGTGTAAATGTAAAAAAAAACACTGTAAAAAGTATATTAATGGGAGATCTAACCTTACTATCTTTTGTCTTTCTATTACTTACTGAGTAACTAACTTTTAATAAGAGTTTTATTATCTACGGGCTAAGTGCAGAAAAATGAGCCCCTCAACATAGAACATAGAAGAGTTGTATTATATATATAAGTAAAATATCGGTTTTGATAATTAACAGGAACCTAAGACTTCGACAGTGTAAAAACTTATATGACTATGACACGACACGTACAAATCGACATAGTTTAAATGAAGACTCTTTGCACGAGTGGAGAATCAACGCACTAACACGGATGGGTCAACGGAACATCTGTTGATCTCTATCAGTTATTTTGGTGTCGCGTGCCTCCGATCCAACTGATTAGAGTTGTATTGTCTCGCGGAAGCACAGTGGAAGCACCAATCACGATGATTCGTCAAAATCGATTCAAATCTGTTACATTTTTAATTGAAACGACCCCACATGTGCACAGGGAAGTGCTTTTACTATTGATTACGGGTGATTAATTGTTTTGGTGTGATGTGCAACGGTTATTTATGATATAAAGCCAGTCTTGTTTAATAATGATGTGGTGTTGAAATAGATAGACTATAAATATTTAGCAAAAAATTATGATTTTATATTTTTCATGGACCTTTTTGTATCTTATTGAATCTTTTTGCATGACATTAACATCAGCTTCAAGTATTTAGCTAAAACAAAACAATAGCTCTTGCTTATTACAGGGCAGTAGGGAAACGACCAATATAATGAGATTTATAGACGTGCGTTTCATGAGTATATTATTATCTCATTTATATCTTGAGTAACAGTTAACTGTTATTTATTTATGAAAGCAGTGCAGATAATAGGGGCTGCTAAGAGTAATGGACCGTGTGCCGCGACTGCTGACACATCTGTCGCTTATTTACACATTTTTTTTAAACTACAATAATTATTTTTGCTTACTCCGTTTATTCAAAATACAGATTGATTAAACATTTTATGTAATACAAATATAGCTTATAATTTTAAAACGAAAATGTAAAATATGATTAACAAAATTAACGTATTTTTATTTATTACAGAGGCTTTCAAATTATATATTTTAAAACTTTTCTTTATTATAAAAACAGGTACAGTTACTTGTTTTTCTTACATAATAATGAAATTGAGAAATATTACAAATGTTTATTTCATAAGCATCCGGATTTAAAAATGGCATGGAACCGCCGTAAAATGTGCTAGTATCATCAAAAAACTTAGCTTAATTTGGTAGCTATAAATCTTGATGAAATTGAGGAACTAGAGTTATACTGTATTGTCTTATTGGTGTATCTACCTCGTACTCCAATAATTTAAGGATTCTATGTTTTAAAGAGGAAGTGACACGTTTTGTAGCAAATTTTCTACTCAACGATAGGGTAAAATAAAAAAAATACAAACTATCCGAGCCCAAATGGAAGTGGAGAAGAGAATTACTGAATTGTGGTTGTGGAGGGAACATTTAAATTTTTTGCAGTATTAGAGTTAGGTAGAGATGATGGAATACGCTAAGAAGACGTTGGAATAAACATATAGACCTACCATTCAGTACGGGAATAATCGGGCCTAGTAGTTGTATTAGGATCCGTCCGGGAGAAGGGAACAGTTGTCTGTACTTTATTGTGCAAATTATGAGGAAGGCAATTTTATAAAAACGTAAATTTGAATCATCATTTATAAGTAAATATCAAACTTCTGGATAGAATCTAGGATCAACAGATATACACTTTAATTACAGTGTTATTTCAATAACTTTTTATATCTCGAAAATTCCATAGCACTAACGCATAATACATAATTACTTATTAATCTTAATATTCCCAAATACATTTTGATATGAGCAATGCTATAGTTGTTGAATTAACGAGTACCAGAATTAATAATTAACTCGTAATATCTAAATCACGGCCGCACCGGTTTCAACAACACAAGAAATGATGTTGTGTCATCGCACCTGTCACTGTTAAACGCCGTCGAATAGCTCGACATACGGCCTGAATAAACTATGCATTCATCTCTTTATTATGACGTGTTAATCCAGGATTAACATCAAATGTTAACAAATGTTACCAGTTAGTAAAAAATAATACGGCTACTAAAACGACTAAACGTTAATTTTTATCTGCAAACCGAAATGACCTTTATATCGTTACACAGAGAGTGTTTTTATTAGTGAGCCGATAGAATTGAATGGATTATTGAGGGTAGCTAATATTATTCCGGGGCGTTTGGTGTTGCCTTTTCATCCGCTAAGTATAAACAGGGGGGTGTGTTCGGTGTTTGATCGCGTTCGACCGCTGCACTGTCAATTGATTTACTCTGTTTTGTCGATATCTAACCTAAGATTAATAGACTTTATATTATTAGTTAGTGATAAGTATTTTCTAGCAATAGTCCTAATCAATACTCAAAAGATACGCATGTCTGTTTATATTTTGGAAATAATAGCTTTCCATTTGTATATAATGATATCAATAGCCAAATGTGTAAGTATTTTTATGTTTTTTTGGCAAGTTCGATAAATTATTTTACTAATTGCTGACTGAACAGTTTAGACTGCTAAGCACGCCAAATCCCCATTATTATATAACAGTGACTTAAAAAAATATTAATTTCATGAACAAAATATCAATATAAGTTAGCTTGTGAAAAATACTGATTCATTTTTTTGTGTAAATTAAATTATAAATTAAAAAAAAAATCTATTTTACATTACTACCACACGGTATAATATAGTTCTGAAATTAACAGTCAAAGGGCTGTAACAAAAAGAATAGCTCACATATTAGTTCATTTAACTTATCGAGGAAGATCAAAGTGTGACGGAGGCTAGTGCGCAATGGATGAAGAGAACCGGCGCCCCGGCTACAGTAAATATTTGCTCGCCCTGCCCTGGCTAATGAATACAATTAGATCATTCCGCGCGGCCTCACGTTTTTCATACGCCCCGTGGGTTCGCCCTCTGACAGAGTGTCAAATAAAGACGTGTTAGCGCTTATGTTCTATGTAAAGGTTTATTAATATGGTACCGTTTCGAATTTTGACGTAGTCCCAATGTTTGTATAAGTGAATGCATAAAAAGTATATGGAATCAATATAATATTATATACCTATGATTAAGTCCTTAATATGCTATTCGTTAGTCTTTAAAGCGAATAAGCATAAATATACTTAAAATCATAATATCTGTATTAATTAAACAGTTTAAATTACTATACCTTGAGTTTATTATTATACAAAATAATATACTCATATATAAAATATCTTTAAATTTTACTGTTTTCCAGTGCTAGGTACAATCTTCTATATAAATTATACTGTAAAGCGATAGTAAAGTTGCTGATATTACAATATAATACTCATATATTACATAGTAATAGTAAAAAAAAATCTGTAATAATCCTTGATAAATTTTAACTCTACATTAGTTTTAAAAAATTGAGGTAACTGGCAACGTCCAATATACAATTTTTCCAATAATTAAGTGATGAATCATAAATCTTAACAGAATAATTTGTAATAATAAACACAATGAAATTTGTTTTAAAAAACGCACATCTATTATTCTGTTATAAGGCTAAAATTATTACAGTGGCGCGTGGGTTTGAACATTTGGCACGTAAACATTTTATTAAGACAACTATAAACTATTGCACGTAATACACATATAAATAAACACTTTTTCAAACTAAGATCTAAAGAATGAAGCGTGTCACGTGGAAAGGCACGTCTTTAATATGTAATCTTTTACACGTGGCTTATTTCTTTCAAACAAGTAACACCACCTACGTAACTGATCGAATTAGAAATTGAATTTTAACAACTGACACCAATCATTGTACTATTGTCGTTTCAAGAAGGTCATTATAAGGTCGAACTAATTAAAGCTTCTAGATTAAAGTAAACTTTCTATCGTTATTCTGACTTCTGAATTAAATATTAAACTGTTCTAAATAATATATATATTACTAGCTTTTGCTCGCGGCTTCGCCCGTGTGAAGGAGTTTCTCGGGATAAAAGTCCCATTTGTGCATTGTAATAAAGTATCCGATTTAATTATATTTATGGCTCACTATTTTGGTCATTGGCTTTCACATAAAAGGTAGACAGCATAGCAAGTATAGCTGTCGCGGACTTTTAAGACTGTTTAGAACAAACAATTCTACGGTACATCATCTTTGTCTAACTCCAACAGTTTAGGCAGCGTACGCCAAGATAGCCATTTTTATTTCGACTTACTTGATATGTATCGTTATATTATAGACCAAATTACTCAAAATCATTATAAATTATAGCATATGTGTTATTCTGATGTATAAGCACTATAGCTGTAAAGTTTCATCCAAATCCATTCAGTAGTTTTTTCGTGAAAGACGAACAAAAATATATACATACATACATCCTCACAAACTTGGGCATTTATAATATTAGTAGGATTAGGAAATCTATTTAGTACTTAATAGTAAGTACGACATTAGTTGACTGGTAACACAAATAGACCTATATACTTTAAAATATTCAAATCACTGAAAACAGTTTGCGTGATATCATAAATGGATTTTAAATGATACAATATGAAATAAATTAAAAAGTGGTATAAGGTCGAAATCTCGGTGGTAGAGCATCTCAGCATGTATACTTGAATCATCCCGACTTATATTCCATTTTTTTCATAGTTTACATAATTATTACATATTCCGTTATTTTCTAAGAAACATTTTTAGGTTTTGAGTAACTTGATAAATGACTAGTATCTCATTTGTTTATACCGTTGAAAGTGAAAGAAAATTTGCAGTAGTAAATATATTCAGAGTTCTTTTACTACATTTTAGGTACCTATTATTAAACGTTATACACGTATTTTAATTTTGAAACCTACTTAGATATTATTATTTAGTGTTTACTCGGCTGTCTGCAGCCATTTTTATCGTAAAATTTATTTGATGTAATAAAACATTTATAGTTAAAATGTACCGAATGTTTCCTGGTTTAGTAAAAAAATATATATTACATCGGTCAATAAGTCCCGAGCCTAAGTAAGAAAAAAAATTTTTTTTTACGAAATTCGATTTGATTCATCTAGATGGTCTCCTTCAAAAGTGATACAATCAATCCAGCGCTTCTCAAAAATTTCTATACCCTTCCTATAAAACGATTTGTCTAACCCTTCAAAATACGCTTCAGTTTCAGCGTTCACTTCTCCATTTGGGCCATTTTTTTTCCAGAAAGCATTTTTTTCAATTCAGCAAACAGGTAATAGTCGCTAGGAGCCAAAACTAGAGAACATGGTGGATGAGACATCAACTCAAACTTCAATTCATGCAGTTTTGCCATTATGGCGACCGATGTGTGACCGGACATTGTCTTGATGGAAAAGCACTTTTTTCTTTTGCATTTGAAGCCGTTTTTTCGTGCTTTTCATGTTTTAGACGCACCAGTAATGCCATATAATATTCACTATTGATCCTTTCTCCCTTCTGAAGATAGTCAATGAATATTATAACTTGCGCATACCAAAACATGGAAGCCATAACCTTGCCAGCTGACATTTGTGTTTCTAGTCGCTTTGGACGCCTTTCGTCGGTTGCCGTCCATTCACTTGACTGCCGTTTTGACTGGAGTGTAATGGTGGATCCAGGTTTCATCTGTTGTCACATATTGCAAGAAAAAATTAGTTTGGTTTCGCCGTAAAAGCTTCAAACAGCACTCTGAGGCTTCAACACGTTATTGGTTTTGGTCAACGGTGAGCAAACGCGGTAGCCGCTTTGAACAAAGTTTTCTCATGGACAAATGTTCACGCAAAATGACAAAGGCATTGCCTTTTGATATCTTTAGAATGTCGGCTATTTCCTGTAACATCACTTTACGATCATCCAAAAAGATTTTGTGTACTTTTTTATATTATTTGGAATCACAACCTCATTTGGACGTCCTGAGCGTTCAGCATCATTGGTGTCTGTATGCCCACGTTTAAATTCAGCAAATCAAGCTTTAACTGTTGCTTTTGATGGAGCAGAGTTCTCATAACAATTATCGAACCAAACTTTTGTTTCAATGGTATTTTTTTTCATTAAAAAACAACGTTTAATCCACACTCGAAATTCTTTTTCGTACATTGTTTTAGAGATACTCAAAGTAGCATCACTAAAATCACTATAACTTTTAAACAAATAGTTAAAAGGTTATGCAATTTTGATATGTGTTACATAGAGGTCAGTAATTTTTGAATATCGATAGTATTTATCCGTTACAGCGCCATTTATATACTAGGCTCGGAACTTATTGACCGATGTGTTACATTAAATTCTTCCTTTCACCAAAGAACAACCATAATAGTACATCCAAATACCTCATTGTTCTTCTATACAAAGCATGAGGGTGAGTGGAATTCAGAGATTCTAAGTGTATTCTATTCTTTTTGTAATATACTGTAAACGACTATAGGATAACCATGCACTATGCGGTCAAATTGAATGGAAAAATCTGAATCAGTTCAGTCGATCAGAGGCAAACGCATACATGAAATAGTTGTATAACTTCATTTCTGGTTGCTTCAACTTACAAGTGATCTTAGAATTAAAGAGGAATTTTTTTTAAGTTAATTGGTCACCATTATATCAAATAAGATCACTATGATAACAAATGGCTTTAACCAAGTGAACACATTAGGAAGTTATAGAAAGACTTTATGAATGAGGAATCCGTATTTTTACCTATTTGATGAATTGTAGTTAAAATATTGACTTTTCTGAAAATGTGGTCCGCATTATATCCCAAGCAAAGTCACTGTGCTTACAAATTGCTTTAACGAAGTGGTAACATATAAAGAAGTTATAGAAAGATTTTATGAATAATGAATTCGGGTTTTAACTATTTCATAAATTGTAATTAAAATATTGTTTTTCCTGGAAATAAAAATTAGTTAAAGTCCAAAAAAACATGACAATGTTTCGGACATTTTGAGATATTCTATCTTCAAAATCGTACAACTCTAATTTAGTTTGAAATACAGGAGTCGGGCGGGCTCTCACGAGTTCGGTGCTTGCTAGACATGACGGCAGGTCGAGTTGGAGTGACGACGTGCAACCCGCTGAATACATTAGGCTGTTTGGTGTTTGTTCGCCACAGCGCGCCACATGGCGACACACCGACGTGTTTATTTTAATACTCAACCTTTGTTGTTCGCCGCTGTTTGTACTGGAAACAGTATTAAACTACCCCTTACGGATTTGAATTATATGTCATTGTTGGTCGAAGTATTAACATTTATATTTTTATATTATTCCCTCTCAAATGAACTGCATAAAGTTTAATATTATTACACAAATATATTGTTAAATGAAGTTTCTTAAAAAAATACCGAATTAAATAGTTAAGGAATTAGTTACGATTCCTTGATATATTAGTACTTACATTCTACAGTGAACGCTTGCCGGTGTATGATCAACTTATCGTTAACTCTTTCTGTTTCAGAAACTCTTTTTGTTTTCATACACGTCACCGAGACTCCAAAAAATCCTTTAAAATGTTATGTATAGATCTAATTCTAAAATTGTAATGGTATTTAGGCGAAGTTCTCGGGACTTAAAGTAATAATATATTTTATTATGTAGCTACTCGTCCATTTTTGATCTTTCAGAATAATTGTTGTCTTGTATGCATTCAGTATTTCTAACGTTGCGAATGACTCATTATCAGATTGTCCGTGTGAGATGTGATCCGTAGCACAGTGTGTGCACTCGTATATTTAATTACATTATGTCGATGTTCCGCCCGCGAGGTTGCACCGGGCCCCGGGCCCTGTCGCGCCGCCCGCGCCTGCTCCGTGCCAATTCGGTTCATTTGCAAAGTGCATTTTGATGCCGTGCTCGATTGTTCCGACCCCGCGCTTAATTGCCCGCCAGTTTATTTATTGTTGTCATTTGTTTATATATTTAAACGTAGCATTTACATTTTATGCAGTTCCATTTATTTGCAATATTACTAAAATTGGCTGTTAATCTTGCGTTGGTCATAAATGTTCCATCCATATTAATATCGCACTGAAAGCAATTCGTTTTATTGAATCTGTATTCCCATAAGCAAAGGCCGTTTTTCGATGTGTTTACATTAAAAGCACGAGCAGCAATTGATAACAAATTTCAACAAACACATCGGCAGACGTTTATTTGCCTGAGGCCCACGCTCGGCTACACTTCGACTTCGCATTCTGCTCGCCGCGGTACCGCCGTATCGGTACTCATTTGTATTGGCAACGGAATTTGTATTATTTGTTTGTTTGCGGATGCCGCATACGTTCTGGGAGCTTTGATTTTTTCCAATTCGGAAATAATGCGGAAGGCGTGGTGCTCGGGGCGATCGGGCTCGTGACTCGCTAACTCCAATCAAGCGAGTCAGTGTGTTCGTTAGTCGCCGGGGCGCCGGAGAGTTTTGCCGCTTGGTTAAACCGGGCACGTATCTACGTGGGACCTTTCCACTCAGACCCACTGATTTTCTTTTCGACCCAATGAAATGATGAACTTTACCAATCGACGACCTCATTTGCTGAACAAATTTACCGCGAGAATTGTAGAAATACCTGCCACTATTACTACTTGCTACAGTGGATTTGTTAAATTTATAGCTAAACTAAATATTAACTTGCAGTAACTCCATAGCATACAGATATTGGTAGGTGTCTAAAACTTTTACAAATACACGAATATTATATTATATACACAAGTAATAATGCTTGATTAAAATGCTTGAATGCATTATGCTACAGCTTATGACAATAAGTCCGTTTGAAACTGTAGCATAATAGTTTATAATATAAATTTATTAACATATAAATGCATTCTCTTTGATCAAATTTACTTCCCGATACATCCAAATTATTAGGTAGATATATAAATTACGAGTTTTATGGAATTGTGATCTCTAATCCTGTAGAAAAGTAAAGAAATGATTTCCATTGCCTAAGTGAAATGTTAATGATGTGCAATCGCCTCATGTAAAATTATGAATATAAAGTTATAAGAAGTAAGCGAAATGGAATCAGTTTAGCATGAAGTTTGATAGATCAATTAATATTTTTACTTAAGAAAAGAGGAATTTTCGGGTTTATATCTAAAGCTAGCATAGAAATTAGAATAATATTCATGTCTATTTATATACATATATTCGTCTACGGGACATAACCATCTTTTTACAATTAGAGGCGTTCTAACCGAAGTCTAGCTTTAATAGTTATATAGGTAAGAGTCAAAAAACCCCTGTTTACTAGCTATCAAAATTGTACTTCGATTACAATGACCTCAATTGTATAAGAATTATAACATATTATGTTCCATTAAGCGACGTATATGACATCATATATCTAATTAAGCTATTTGAATCACATGATTTAATAATCCTTTAGACTTCACTTTTACAGAAAAAGGATAATATACCTAAACACAAATAACGATTTCAGATTATCATTCACACTGATCCATTCAAAAAATAAAACATGTAATTTATTATTGAAACAAGCAAAGCGTCTGCCTGATGTATTGCAGATATTTAAAACTTCAGTGATCTACATAAAATCTTTACTAAGACACCGAATTAAGATAGATTTTCGTTTTAAATTAAAATAACTAGATTTTCTTCGCGGCTACGCCTGTGTGAAAGAGTTTTTCGAAATAAAAGTCCCGCTATATATTTTCCCGGGATACAAAGCCTTTGTCCTTCCCAAAGTCTTGAACTCTTTCCATACCAAATTTCATCACAATCCGCTGGGTAGTTTTTAAGTTTATCGTCTTCAGACATATAGAGAGATGCGACAGGGAACTTCGTTTTATAACATAGTATTTTGAACTTTTTAAGAGTTTATGGGGCATACGCAACTGAAACTCTCAAAACGAATAAATTTTCTTCACTTTTGCAACATTTTTCATTAATGTTCCGCTCCTATTTGTCATAGCGTGATGATGTGCCTATAGGCTTTCTCGATAAATGCGCTCTCGAATACTAAAATTATTGTTTCAATTCGAACTAGTAGTTCTTGTGATTGAAACAAACAAACTCTTTTGCTTTATAGAAGTATAGATAGATTAGTTTTAGGCGTCTAGTTCTAAGGTAATTCTGGAATATTTTAGAAATTTAGTTATTAATATTTTAAATATTAATGCGACATAATTTAATAGTTTTAATTTATTTTCTATATCAGACCAATAAAACTGTGTGTTGTATGTACACTTTAGTATATCGGTAAAACTTTTCGGTGAAAATAGATTTTGAGTATTGGTTTCATTTTGTCATTGGATTAATGTGTGACTTTTCTTTGACCGATACAAAGAAACAAGTAGATGATAATAAACAACATTGTAATGACTTTAATATAATTGTAAATCACTATGTTTTTCTCAGTGGCCATAATTCATTGCTACAAACATTTTCGTGGGTATTTTAGGATTTTGTTTATCTACTTCACTGACCTACGTAATAATAATAGACAATAGTAACGGTTACAATGTCCTCATAAATATATAATAATAAGACTGTGTACGTAATCATGTTAGAAATTTCTTAGAAATACAAATTGCAAGCAGTTTGATGGTACATAATGGAGTACAAGTACATGTTAATGATGCTATTATTTTGGAAAGAATGCGGAGTGCATATTACGCTGGCACAGACATTCAATGATATCACGATTATTTATATGCAATATGTTCTGACAATGCGCCCACCAGAGATTCTCCACGCCAAAGGGTCGGAGTGTTATTTCTCACGTTAGTTATCTATAACGAGAGTAGAGGGCACAAGGGCATCGATATGTCGTAAATATGATGATCACGGTAGTCAGTTGTCCGCGCGACGGCCATGCAGAAGCGGACGTTCCAGCTAATATGCACCTGCGCTTCTCATTGACATACGACTAACGACCCACACATCAACACAACTAGTGACCATATATCTTCTGCTTCAATGTCAATGTTTACTGATTTAGACTTTAGTCATATGCAAATATAAATCAATTGGTTTAATTATACTCGCGGAAGGGTAATACAACAATTTTGTTACCGCTATGTACACGGCGGATGTCTAGACGCATTACGACTTGTAAATGATAAGGAACGGAGTTTTCGATGTATTTCTAGAATGCTAGCAGGTCATTAACGTTTGTCATAGCCATTGCCAAGGAAAATTTACGCAGGCAGCTGAAGACGTCTCTAATATTTACACGTATTGAAACGCATATATACACATGTTGGACTAACAGACGTTCGAGACGTTACTATTTTGCCAATATAATGTAGTTTGTAAGATTTTGTGGGGCCTATTTGAAATAATTATGAAATGTGATACTAAACTAATATTCTAAAACACTAGCAATGTAATGGAATGCGTATAAATAGTGAAACGGATCCGATTCGGGGAGTCCGTCACCACGGCTTTTCACCAGTGAGCACGTATCGACATAGCATTTTTTACTCGTAACTGTGCGCAATCAGCGCCAGTGGCAGTTGCAATTATCTCTCGCACCAAATCGAATTATGATCAATTCGGATTTGCGCGCACCCGAACGAATATAAAACGGTTTGCATTTAAATTTGGCGCGCGATGCATGGGATGCGTTGCCATTAGTCGGGTCGAGCGTTAACTTTGTTTGTACATTCGTCCGCTTCGATGTTTTCATTATTTTTACTGTTTCCAGATTTGTTTACTGTGTTTCCTGGTAAAGACCAAAATATCTACAAGTACACACTGCAAATTAACAAGTTTTAATTTATTGAAATATCTGTAGATATGTTTACAATTTGATTGTCATAAATCTAAAAGCTTATCGAATAGGTCACCCCTAATATAACACTTCATAAAAAATCACTTTATATTTGAGATTCTGAATTCCAATGGAGATCAAATATACTATTATCATCTCTCACTTATCGAAATTAGGTACGAGCACGTATTCTTTATCAATTATCGCTTGGAAACATATTGATGCAATAATGTTCCCCTCTATAGTAGAGGCAGCTTTTTCCCCAAGCAGTAGGATTTGCTAATTTATTTTTGTCAATAATTTTGATATTTTATGTCTATAACGAAATATTTATAATTTTAAAATCAGAATGCTAAGCATCATAATATTATATCCAGAATAGTATAATTTAGTTTTATAATACCAAAGCCCAAAATTCATCTTGGGCGGTAATTATTCATGACACAGAAATGATTCTTAAGTAATCGCTAGTACTTTGTGCTTGGGATGACTACGATAATAATTATATACTCATTGATATAAGTTTATAATTTATATGTTACTGTTAATAACCGTTAAAGCTGTCCACTTAATATTCATTCATACATACTTTTTTAAAATAAAATAACGTGATTATTTTAATATTTCACTTTTTTTCTCAACTCTGCTCTTCAAAAATTTTTCAGAATAAAACATTTCACATTTCATATTATTAGCAGGATATTATGTTTATAAAGGTATATTATAAAAGTATAATATTACTAAGAAAATGCTTAATTTAATTCATTTCGTTTGATCTACAGGTATGGTTTCAAAATCGGCGGGCGAAGTTTCGCAAGCAGGAGCGTTTAGCGCAACAGAAAGCGGGTGAGGCGCCAGTCAAAGCGGAGGGCAAGCGGGATAAGCCTGCGTCCCCCGCACCTTCGCCGCATCCTGCGCCCGCGCCGCCTTCCAACCAGCCCACCCACCACGCTTTGCCACATCTCTCACCACCAGACCTCAAACCTATTACCTCAGCAGGTAAATATACTATTCTTTAAAATGTATTGAAAAGTAAAGAAAATGTATACATTAATATAATTAAATAAAATTTTATAAGGTAACCTACCTTAATAGGTATCTATCTCTCCAATGGGACTGGACTTAAGATAGCATAATGCATGATGTCTATGACATTTTGCAGCAATTGTTGAATTAATTCCGCAAGCCAATGCAAACGCACGGAGAACAAGTGCCGTCAGCTTTTTCAAAATTAGCAAAATCTGCATCTGAATCAAAGAAGAGACCTTGTCATTAGTTAAAAGATGAATTATGTTATTAGAATTGCCAATGTTACATAATTTATTATATTATATTGATTTTAGCGAGATAGATAACTTTTTTTATTTTCTTATGTGGGTGGGCAATAGTCGAAAGTTTTTAAATGTAAATGTAGGAGGCAACTGCAGATAAATAAATTTAAAGAGAAAAAGCAAGACAAATATGGTGTCCGAGTATCTTATTTTAACGATAAATCCATTTATTGTTACTTAATTATGAAACGGACGTACATCGGTTAGTATTCTGTAGAACTAGCAGTAGCTTTGTAATTTAAACAATATTTCAGAATCCGTTTGTATTTAAAAAATAGAACCTCGGTTATTATAATTATTAAGCAAAGATAAGTAAATTGTTATAAATTTTATTAGCCCGACCCTTGTGTTGAATTTTTGAATTAAGAGATGTAATTATATATTTCCTAAATGCATAAAATTAATGTTAATAATCTGACAGCCGAGCATACCTATTCAAAACATCGATTCAAAATGTCTGTAGCGTGGCATAACAGAGCATAAAATAATAATTGACATTAAAGTAATTTAAAAGTGGAGACTAAATAATATTAAGTAACTATAAATTGGCTACTTTAAGAAATTTAATGATTTGAGATAGGAATTAACTACGATTGGTTAGGAAGCGATAAGTAGATGAGGTTAAACTGAATAATAAATTAGAAATAACATCGTGCTTTAACTATACAATATAGAACACTACTTACTAATAATTTAGATTCAGGAAGATTTTTTATGAAATAAAGAACAACAAATAATGGTTTATGGTACTCTAAAACGATACGTCGCAATTGCATTTCAATTTGGATTCCAGAATAATTGTTCTCTAGCATTCATAAAATGTACATATATAGAGAGGAGATCAGGAAGCAGGAGGAAAATCTTGCAGGCGAGCAGTGTATAATAGAATACATACTAGTTTGACACTGCACAAAAAATAGGGCCTATGATTATTCCACATTTTTTTTTATTAAATTAACACGTGTGTCACTTAATGTTATGTTACACGATTCCGTGTATTAGAAGAATTATGGATGCTTTGCCGACTTTATATGTAAATTAGATAGGATGGGTTAGGTTAGGAGTATATAGGCCCACAAAATTCTCCTCTTTATTGGAAAATGCAACAGCTAGCTGTACTTCGTTTTCTTGGTGACAGTAGTGTTATGATTCCATGGTATTCCATTCCATGAATACAACAACGATTACTCATCTTTCATTCACGCCAAAGTAAATAAAATGCCTCCTATTTCCCTAAACTTCAATTTGCATTATATATCCAATAAGATTTTAAAATAAGTTACTACAATATCTTGTCTTTTTGTTTATTAAACGGAAATATTTTTTTTTTACAAATATCACCACATTAGTCGACATGTATTATGAACTCTACTATAAATAGATCCGTGTGTTCGTATGTTTATGGCCAAAGTTTACGCATTTAGTACGACAGTCGGCTAGTTGGAAGCGTGTTCATAGCAACACATTAATCTATTTATTCTCTCCGTAATGAGCTGTCATAATACAGTGGCTTGATGGCTACTACTGCCTCTCCGTTACAAAATAATTTCAAGGCTATGTGAGAATATTAAAAAAAATTATAGTCATGTCATCATTATAATTATGTCTTGAGATGCTTGCACGGAGAGATTTTTTAGATTAGGAAATAGTGGTAGCTACCTCGACCTTGGAATAGGACAAGTTTCTTTGGAGACTGTTCAGTGTTCATAAGTTTTTAAAATAAACTGATTAGTTTACTCCACATAAAAAATTAAAATATAAATTGGGCAATTATAATAAATAAATCATAAAATCCACCCTGCATTAAATAGTGTCCCACAACTGGGCACGGGCCTCCTGCACTTCTGAGAGGGTTTAATGTATGGTACCTGTGATATTCAGAAGCCCCAATAAAACCCCTATACTTCCCTAACAATTCTTCTATGGCCAGCAGTAAAGTCATATTTTTAGCAATTGTTTGTGGTCATGAGCGGTGCAGGTTATTGACCATCAGGTGACCCACTTGTTTATTTGCCGGGGCTTATAAATGGACTTAGGTGAGAATGGTTAGCCATCAGTTAAATTTTGTCCGTAAATTATAAGTTGAAAATTTATGTAATTTTTATTGGTATACGTAAGATACCTGCTATAAAATCATGATACAAAATGTAAAAATAACTGCGACTTTCTTTACATATAACACGTTATTGACATTGAACCCTTGTAAAAATACGTCGGAGCATCTTATTATATACTAGCTTTTGCTCGCGGATCTACCCACGTGATAACGTTTTTTTTGATAAATATTTTCCCGGAATAAAAAGCACCGTCGTATAGCACTCAAAAATTTAGCTTTCTATTAGTGAAAGAATTACCTAAATTAGTTCAGTAGTTCTAAAGATTTGCACCTACAAACAAACAAAGTTTTCCTCTTTATAATAATAGTATAGATACAAAGATACATTGAATTTTTCATCCGCTAACAATATTATTTTTCTAATAATATTATAATTATCCATAGCCGTTTGAAACAAAATTAATCCTAGAACTAATTAATGCTATGCTGTCAGGTGGCGTGGATTATCTATTACATCATAATATATGTTCGGGTAATCATCGGCTTCATAATGTTGCATGGAATATGTACTATTTATTATAACTTTAGCTATAGCTTCCATATACATACTAATTAATTGATGTGAAACACATAAATATTTGTTTATATGTCGTTATACCTATCATGGAGAAAATTATGACCATGTTTATTGTCCTATAGTTTTTATTTAGATTTTCATTGAAATATGTTGTTACTTGTCAATAAATTAATATGACGACTACAAAAATGGTAATAAATAATTTTTACTCAATAAAAATATATCTTGTAAACATTTATTTTCGTAAAATTTCGAGATGTATTTATTTCGGTTTGATTATTTTGGCAAGTGTATGCCGTGGGTGATGATAAATGAGGATTATACGCATAACTCACATTTTTTTCTTAGAACAGCCTATTTAGCTCAACCGCTAATGCCTGTCACTTCATGGATTCTAAATAATTAAGACGGTAATCAGTAGATAAATAAAAAATATTACTTTCTTTTGTTATTGATAAAAAACTTTTTTCGGGATCGTCATGTTTTTGGTACCTTCATGGCCGATATTCAACTTGTGACGTCATGCGTTATTTTTGGCCATCATCTTTCCTATGTTACATTGATCGTTGGAATTATAACTGAATGACTCACAAATTCCAACCAATGGGAGACCTGATCGTATAATTTTAGCTCGAATGTTTACGTGGGCGAAAACAACAAGGCTGTTTCGTCATAATAAATACGTCTCTTTGAATTAAACAATCTTAAAAATACCTAGATCAGATCAGACGTAATTGATATAGAAATAGCAGTAATAATTCTTAATTTAATGGTCAATAAAATGTTGATTTCGTAATGGTAAAGTATAAGACAGACATTATTGTTATTACATTAGTGTGTTGTCGCACAGTATAAGTTGTTGACGTGTGAAAATGTTTGCACTATTAATTTGATGTTAAAACAAAATTAAAATATTTCTTAACATAAGTTTAAAACTTGAATATAAATAATGTTATGGTGTAAGTAGTAAGAACTAACGTAACATAGTGGTAGGAAGTGACATGGCGGGCGCAGGCTGGCATCATGGTTCACCGGCTAATAGCGGACTTGTGGCCGTATTAATCACATTAGCGCCGCCCGCAGCCGCCAGATTTTCACTTCGGCTCATTTGCGCTAATTGTGCGCGCGATTGTCACTCAGGCTTGAATAAACAACGGAGCCGCGCGGCAAGGATTAGGTGATTAGTGCTTAATTGCGTTACCACGATTATTTCATATTTGCCCGTCGAGCTGCAGTCTGATTTCAAATTTGAGCAGATTTGTATGTGCGAGTTTCGCCTATTTTAATAGTTTGCAAATTAGATATTCGGCGGCAGGTATTTTATGTCGGAATTAAATGAATGTGTATGCGATGCTGTTAGATCATTAACTATGTATACTGTACGGACGTTATTCCTCTTGTTAGTGATACGACACGGAAATTTGATGTCGTACATTATATTCGCCAATCAGAATTTAAAAAGTGTTATCTATTGTTTCAGCCAACAAACTATGCGAAGAACTGAACGGAGTTGGAGGCGAAGGACATGTGCCAGTGAGCAGCGCCGGCGGAGGCAAATGGGCCGGCGGGTGCGGACTGCTTCGCCAGCCGTCGGGATTCCCTCTGCTGGGAGTCGCACCACATAACTATCTCCTCTCCGACCATCTCGGCACCCTTGCCAAAACGAATAACCATCTTTTCTAATGGGCGTCAAGTGGTCGCCCCGTTGACTCACCGTTCGCGCCGCGATGAGTTGCTGGGTGCGCACAGTGAATCGAAGACCCGATACCCACTTTTCTACATGTAGGTACATGATTTTGCTGTAATTGGACTCAAGTGAATATTGACTGGCATCGTTGGTGGCCCGGACTAAACAATGGTCTCACGCGCCATGAGTGACAAGTGTCCATTAAATATACTACTGCAATAACGAGGTTACAATTTAGATAATATATTTATTGTAAACAGCTTAACATACAAGCTTTTTGTATGTACGATGTATTTTTAATTAGAATACGATGTAGGCAACGATTTCGTAGTTAGATAATATAATAAAATTTATATTTTGTGTGATATGACTGTAAATAAACATTCCCAAACATTGTATACGTTTTATCGAAGTATACTTTCCTATAAAGGCGAAACGCGTTTGAAACTATTTGTAATGTACTTTAATATCCTATGAACCATTTAAATTTTATTTACTAATGTTTGAATAGACACGTGCCTACTGCATGGTGTCTATTTTCTGTAGACAAATCCTGCAATAGAAATTGTAGAATATGAGCTGTTTCTTTGAATTACGTGTTTTATGTGTGGATATGTTATAAATATAGTGGGAAAGGATGGAATTGTAAATATGTAATAAAATAATGTTTGTACATATACGTAATAATAGTGTACTACGAGTATGTGTAATAAATTGATGAATTTGTGGAGGGTGTTTTAATAAAGCGAATTATAAATCGTCATAAATGTGTTTTTTTTTACCTGTGTATATATAATATTATGTTGACTTTTCTTTTGTGTAAATAGTCAAATGACGAATATAATAATACATTCCTGGTACATATGCTGAGTGAGGTCCCGCCCTTGAATCGTGTTCAAAGATTACTCGACCTTGCTCTAGGGCCGTCGTACCCATTTCGTTGACAATATTATGATTAATGTTATAATGAATTAAAAAAGGTCATTTCATTTCACTCTTGCCAATTTACTTTAAAATTGTTTGCTAACATTTAGCAGCGTACGTATGTTTACAAGCTTTTGTTCGTAATTCCGCTCGCATTATTTTTTTTTACGGAACAGGCAGCTCGGGTTCTCACAAAGACTTGTGGATAATAAGGAGTACTCATGATTTTTTAAGAGTAATAACGTTTACACATTGCCACGCCGATATAATCCTATTCACAAAAAAGTACAGGTCGCTATTATTTAAAGGATTAACTGTTTTACAGGTTTTTGCTCCTTCGATCTGAACGCAATACAATTCTTTCCTTGGATAAATAATAGTCTATAGTTCTCAGCGATATGCAATGTACGCAATGAACCCTATTAAGTAGGCAAAGAAGTTAACGAATTTTTAGTTTTTTATAATAACAGGATAAATGCTTATAACGTAGTTCTTAATAATTATAAATATTCAAAATAATAATTGTAATAAAACAAATCTGAAGCCATTTTTTTTTGCTGTCCATGTGACAAGTTGACAAATATAAATTATAAAAATATCACCTCTTTTATTTTCATTGTTTTCTAAAATGACGGCATAATGAACGATCATGAACGATAGATAAAGCGTGGGAAGTGTTCCTTAAAATATGTTGATTGAGGACGCATACATAAATAATTCTAAAACATCAAGCTGTCAGGATCCAAACGCAAATACTTGCACTTCTTTACTTTCATCACATGCTTAGACACTTTTTATTTGATGCAGTGGCATAGATTTGTAACACTATTCGGTAGTAAACAAGCATACCTATATCCGGCCCTCCTTATGGTGAGCAGTGAGCACTGAGCGGTTACCGTAGCATTCAGCACTGCATGGAAGTAATAGTACAGATAAAAGTTACACGGACAGTCAATATCTTTTTACAGATTTTTTAAAGCATCCTATCTTGTACTCACTTGAAGTATGATAGGGATAGCATATTTCACATTTTATTAATTGCGCGTGGTATTTCGTCTTTACCTCACATCATTTATGTTCCAAAAGGTGATGAAGAAATCCATAGCGATCACGAGTGTTAGTGGACGGCAGTCATATCATGACAAATAATAACACGAAATTTATCGCACACACGGTAGAACACATAATAGTCCGACATATTTAGAAGGCACATGACGTGTGATTTATGAAGTTGCAGTCTAATTACTTTGTTTACGTGCAACATATAATTAATTGTAGAAAAACGCTTTCCATACATTAGCGCATTAATACATTACTTATAGCGACTGTTTAAGATATAACATCACTTTGAAAGTTTTCACATTTAATTTTTTAAAAGGTCAATGGGTCTGATTTTTTTGCAAATGTATTTTTCAAGGTAAAGTATAAGAAATGAAGGTAAAATATATATTTTTTGTAAACGAAGGCGTTTGAGCGTGGGCTTCGGTGACAATGATAACTCGGCGGCCACTCATCGACGCGGCGCGGCGCGGCGCTGCGCGGGAGCACGCGGGCGGTGCGCAGCGTGGGCGGTGCGCCGGGTGCAACGTGGAAGCTCGCCATAAAGCTTTATAAGGAGAATTCAGGCCTTTTCGAAGTTGCAATACAGTTGGATTATATTTGAAAATCTGTATTTATAAAGTATAAGAAATTGTTACATGCCTATTTAATTTATTTCAAAGGAATGTTATATGTTTGACTTATTTTATCGCCGTATGTTATACGCCTTAAAAATATGTTTTTTTTTTAATATTTGTAGTGTTTAATAGATTCACGTTTATGTAAAAAAAAATATTAGAGTCAATAAACATTTTAAAGACACTCTACACTATCAATTTAACTACAATATTAGAAAGCAGTTATAAGTATAACAAATCATCTTTAGAATATATGATATATAAATAAACAATGTATTCTCACATTTTACATTAAAATGAAAATGTAAGCAGTATTGTTTACATCGATCGACGTTCTGTTTACCTGTAATCTGTTTGTTGAGTAATTCCTAGTAATACTATGTGAGAGGCGGGTGGGCATCATAATATATCAGTAAAAACCGAACATTCTAGTTCTTACGGTATATACAGAGGGTTACTCATAGGTATTAGGTGCTGGTTGTTACATTTTACTCAAATGACGCAGACGCTCAAAGAAAACTTCACGTCAAAACAGAAGTATGTGTGTGTGTGTGTGTGTGTGTACCACATTAATTAATTATGTTATAATTCTATTATTATAATTAAATAAATTCAATAGTTACATACAAAGATTATGTCATAATAAAGTTAAGTAACCTTAAGTGAAAAAAAAAAAACAATACCCTGCAGGAAAAAAATTGCCATAATTTTTTTTATGTATACAATGTAAGATTAAGGTAAGGTTTATGAAGATAAATCGGAGGTTACAAAACATATTTCGTTTTATAATTGAGTTATACCGATATCTTAAATAATAGACAATAATTTATTGGTATATTACGACTCAAATTGACACGTATAAATTTAAAGTATTTAGGCAGATGGAAGAAACATCCATGATCTTCGATGCTGTATGCATAACATAAATGAAGCTAGTAATAAATAGTACCTAGACATATTTTTTTTTAATAAAAAACGCTGTTTTAATTTTGTAAGGAATCGATATGTTGTACTCTTTATTACCAAATCTAATTATAAGGAGATAAACCATTGATAAGTTTATTTATTTAACAAATACACGCGATGAATCTGAAACCTCATCCTTTTTGAAGACGATTAACCGTTTTATCTGTAGGATTCGAAATGGATAAACATCTTTAGTTTAGGCACAACTAGCTGCATGAACAATACTACATGCCATTCGTAATAAGTATGATGTATACGACATACTCCGTATTACTATAGTGTACCTCAAAATCAAAATGTGTTAATAAGTGTAATTATTTACATTTAAGAAAATCTCGTAGGTTTTATTTTCTTAATTCATTTATCCCATGGAAAGACACCGAGCCTTCTAAGAATAATATGTTATAAAATACATAGGCATATTGTTAAATATTATATTATTTATAGTATATATAAAGGTAAATAACATTAACACAAAGACAAATAGAAAAACATAAAATAGACCACTTTGTCTATTAAAGTCATTCTTAATTTTTATTAACTTTACAATTATAACTAATACGTACAAAATTCCAACAGTAAACTCAATACTTAGTATCTCATATGTAATAAGTTAAAATAAAGTTGAGTCAGAGGTTATTTTGTGGCGGGCGGGTCATCGGGTGGCACTGCGTGTGAGTTTTCCAGAAGGGCGCAGCCTGCCCGCGACCGCTATAAATACGTGTTCTCTGCTTTCAGGAGTTCAGTCTACTCGTGCTTCCCAACGGCGCATTACCTCCTCTACACTGAGCAGAAACACTCACACACTCTCACAAGATGTCTCTGGAACGTCAAGTCCGCGCCAAGGTCAGCAAATTTTATCATAAATCATACATTTTTATGCCCCCAATCGTATTTATAAATGATTTCACAAAATATTTATTTTCTCGTATAAAAAAGTCACAAATAAAATCAAAATTATATTATATACCATGAAATCCATAATATTATCACATGTAGTGCAATTTGATGGGAAAAATATACATATTTATATGAACGCAATTTTTTACATGAATAATATATTATTTTAAAGTAGAAAATAAAAATACTCAAATTGATATAAATAAAATATTGACTAATAAATAATTCTCATTCATAAAATATTCTCTACTGATAGATTTTTATATACTAGTAAAAAATTGTGATCTACGGCATATTTAATATGCGTACAATAACATTTACAGCTCGCTGCCAAGCGTAGCCCTGAGCAGGAGAAAGAGGCTCAGGAGTGGATTGAAGGTGTCCTTGGCGCCAAATTCCCTCCTGGTGAAGCGTTCGAGGATGTCCTTAAGGACGGCACCGTCCTCTGCCAGCTCATCAACAAGCTCAAGCCTGGCTCCGTCTCCAAGATCAACTCCTCTGGTGGACAGTTCAAGATGATGGAGAACATCACCAAGTAAGTTTATCCATAGTAGTTATGTGATCACCCCTTGATTTGATTGACTTTTTAAATTGATTAGTAGGTATCTTTCCAATTTCCATATAATAGTCTCGAGTCGCTTCCATTTGTATTTAATATCTACAAGTACCCACAGTATCTTTAAAACATTGGTCGTGAATGAACTATATAAAATTCAATATACTCAAATATATAATTTATTACAGCTTCCAGGCAGCCATAAAGGCATACGGTGTCCCTGACATCGATGTGTTCCAAACAGTCGATCTGTGGGAGAAGAAAGATATCGCGCAAGTCGTCAGCACACTGTTTGCTCTCGGCCGTGAGGTGAGCTTATTAACGAACACCAATTCATTGCCAAATAACATTGAATTTATAAACTCAGATATTATAAAGCAATTATATAATTGTCTTTTAAACTGTATTGACTTACTACATTACCATTTTTAATTTTTTTTGCCTTCTATTTCGAGCTGATTAACATAAACATTACGAAAATAGGAGTTACATGCTTTAATACGAAATAGCACGTTTACAATTTGTTTGCTTTGAGATACATTTCAAATTTGAGGACTTGGAAGCGTGCCAAGTTTAACCAAATTTTACGAGTATCGTGCAACATTACCTCAGTTTTCATAAATATCCAAGGCCACGCGGTTTAGCAGAGGCCGTTAGGAGATTATTCGAATTTCACACATTCCATGTTCAATATCAAATATCTTGCCAGTAGAATAAATGCTAATAAACTCTGTATTTGTTCAGACCTACAGGCACCCTGAATGGAACGGACCTTACCTTGGCCCCAAGCCCGCTGAGGAGTGCAAGCGTGACTTCTCTGAGGAAGTACTTAAAGCCGGCCAAACCGTGATTGGTCTTCAAGCCGGTTCCAACAAGGGCGCTACCCAGGCTGGACAGAACCTCGGCGCTGGCCGCAAGATCCTGCTCGGCAAGTGAGCGTACCACCTGAGAAAAGTGATATTAATATATAAGTATTTTTTGTACAAAACTGAGTGGATATGGATATGGACGCTAAAGAGACTGTAAGCCTTTGAGAATATCTAGTCAAGTATGATAGCTTAAGATTTACTTGTCTCTTATAACGTGGAGTATTACATACCCACAATTACTCGTAGATATTGTATACCTACATTTGACTATATTGTTCCATGTAGCGCCAAGATGATTTTGTACATACGTATTTAGGATTAAGTACCTACATATATTTATTTATTTCCATTTTATATAATAAAATATTCTTATAAAATTTTCTACATATTATTTCGTCTGAGAAATTAACGAGTTTTTTAATAATCCATGTAACAGAAATGTTAATGAAAACAATATTATTGGTAAAATATCTTTATGACCATTATGTACATAGACCTTTTTTTAAAACATATTAATTACCTTATAATAAATAGAATATACACATGAATTAATATAAAGGTGTATTTGGGTGTGTATATTCATGTATTTAGGCCAAGTTCTAACTGACCATATAAATGCAAAAACATAAATAATAATAAATATCGACGTCCGTATAAACTATTTGTTCAATATCTGGACTAAAATGGCAACCAAAACGTCACTGTCATTACCGATTTATTTACTTGAACAACAAATAATTTTACTTATTTGACTACTATTTTTTATTCAAATCCAGGTTTACACTTAGACTTCGAGGTCTTATATTATGAGCGCCACTCTGTACATAACCACTAGGTTTCAATATTGACCTTACTAAAGTCAGTTAACACAGTAAATGTTCGGAACGTCAAATCTAGTACGTAGAGTTCTATATATATAAAAATGAATCCCTATTTCTTTTGGTTACGCCATCACGCGTCAACGGCTGGAGCGATTTCACTATTTTTTTTTGTTGTGTTTTTATTGTCAGGAGAAGGTTCTTATGAAAGAAAAAATTAAAAAAATTGCACGGCAAATTTGAAAATTTAAGAAAACTTAACGAATATATTAATTTTATATAACTGTCAATTGTTTGGAATAACTGTCAGCGATTGACAGAATGCGCGCTGCAAATTCATAGTTAAGACCGGACAAAGTCTGTCGGGTCAACTAGTCAATGATAAGAAACAAATAATTGACACAACTGACAGTCACTCACAAAGATACGAACTTACACTAAAAGGCAAGTCTTATAACGTTAGTACCTCGAAATATTACGCTAATATAACACCCAGAACCGAAACAAATACACACATACACAGACAGCGTTGTCATCGTCGTATCGTTAATTGTTGATGCGTCCTTGTTTTTATACCTCTTAACTGTATTTTTGTTGCCAAAATCATTATGTCGATGTCGATAATGACACTAGACTCTATTTAAAGGCTATCGCGTCTTCTTAGTCCTTCAACACCTCCCCTGGGGTCCTCAGAAGGAAATAAAGCCCCAGGCTATTGAACTAAGGCCGGTATTGAACACAAATCACAAACATTTGTCCTATTGCGGGGATTAAACCATAGGTGTAGTGCAAAGTCCCGAATTTACATTTCACAGCCGTCTATTCGTCCATAATGGATGCCACTGTACGCTTATAAAAAAAAATGTGCACTGGATGCTTGCATCCAAAGTACATTTTTTTATACGGCCACGGGAAATTGACCCCTCTGTACATGATGGTAAGCAGTGTAAGGTCCAGATAGTCTGTCTACTGACGAGACATGCTTGTATCTCGCTAGTCGACACAATTATGCCGGCCTGTTTGTACAGAATATTCACAGGGTGTTCTTGGAACGCGGCACATTTACGTGGGCCACTATGGTGGGTTTTACATCTTGTGTACGGTGGTCGCTTTCCTGATGAATATAAGAAATAGGGGAAAGTGGGGCGACACCGGATAGTTAAGAAAAGAACAAAAAAATTTTAGTTAAAACATTATATATTAAAAAAGTTAACATCACTTATCGTAGAACATACATAAGACATACCTTTGGCGCACGAATATCAGCGATCAATTATAATTATAGGAACTAGAACTGGTTTTAACAAAAAAATATATTTCCGGATTCACCCCATACCTATGGGTAAAACCGGATACGCATATTTTATCAATGAGGTGAATATGTATACTACAAAATAGCAAAATATATTAATTATTTACAATATTTGCATATAAAAATAATATCTCTGGTGCAGAACATCCAATACAACCTTCATGAGGCACTCCACACTCTACTTCAAGCATGCCGTGTCACGTACCATACATCAGTGGACGTGGTTTGGCTGTATTTTCCCCAACAAATTAAAATTTTTGAATCCTCTGGACTATTTTCTTTATTTGATTTTTTTACCAATAACCCTAGTCTTTGACTTTCTTTTTTCTTCTTCTTTGCCTTTATTTTACTAACTTGTAGCTAATACTTTTGACATCAGAAAATACACATTTTTTACTAGAAGGGCACTTTCGGAATACTTCGTCATAAAATTTTTAGATTTGATTTTTTTAATGCGGTCTTGTAATGACGTCTTAGGTACATAATAGTTATGCGCTGCCAAAAGATATCCTAATCTGCCTTCTATAAAGGAATTAATTGCCAAAAGCATGTCTGACGCCGACCACTGTAGCCTATTTGATTTTTGACGTATGTCCGTGATATATTTAGGAACTGTAAAAAAATGAGAAAAGGTTAATAATTAGGTACAAAACACAAAATATATAATTAAACTAAATAAGTACTCAAAACATAAATCGAAACTTCGGTCACTAGGGTGAAACCGGATATCCGATACAACCCCGTCCGACTTCACCCCACAAGTACCATATTTGAAATAATATTTACCAGCACTTTTTTTTAACTCAGAACAACACCTATTGTAGTTTTAATGCACTAATTATCCATGATATTGTAAAAAAAAATACAACATTGTAGTTACTTATAACCAAAACCAATAAGAGTACGTCAAACATTAGAAAATAATAGATCACTTACCTGTATTATCGTTTTTGTCGTATAAACGGGCGCGATGAGAGTCTTTCCTGGCCACCATTTGTAACCACACTAAGCGAGCGTTTATGAGTGTCGGTCGAAGGTTTATAACGCGACAGTAACATGCTTACTATGAAAATAGCCACTATCCACTTTTACCCCCTATCCGGTTTCCCCCCACTTTCCCCTACATACCACCAGCAGATACTTTGTCTAACAGTTATAAATACGAGTCCTTTCACCGATTTTTTAAATTTGTCGTATTTTTGAGCCACAAAGCAGGAAATTTCATGAACTTTTGCGTAGAAATTATGATATCCTTATTTAGATTATCGCCTATATACAGGAGGGCAAATTACACTTTATTATGATAGACTTACAGTATCTCTGTATGCCCTGTAAATTTGATGATTATCGACCTAATGTGGTTATTGTTAAGATAAGTGTATAATTTGTCCTTGAGACGTAAAAAACAGTTCGACGTGTCTTTCTCTTAAATAATAATGTATGCCTTATATTTAAGTAGCGTAATTATAGATAATATAATCTAGACGTCATTATCACTCGTCTAACAATTTTCATAATGCAGCCATAAAAGAGGTTTCATTTCCTAGTCCCCGTGCGAGAATACTGAGCAAACGGAAACCACATATAAGAGATCGGAAAGTTATCTGTAAAACAAAAATTTTTTACACACTCGTACTTATGCTTTTTATCCTCTAAAGGGTAGGTAGAGACGCAGCTAGTGTATCCAAATTTCGCTATATGTATTCCATCCTATTATGTGATAAGAGACGACCTGACGCCATACACATACGGCATAAATGCCAGACTCCGGTTTGATACTGAGTAGAAAAACCCAATATTACTTTGCCCAAATCGGTTTTCGAACAGGAGACCTCAGTGCGGTAGTCGTAATTCGTACCCCGTACGCAACACAACCACGCCACCGAGGCAGTCTTATTACAAAGCACGCCAACTACTTATATATGTGGATGGAGCGAATGAGTACCTTTAATGATTCCAAGCTCTACATTTCTGTCACTATATTATCCAATAAGTTTGAGGTCGGTTAAAATTTGTTCGAAATAAAGAACCAACTCCCATACAAAAAGCGAACATGGCCTTTCTAAAAGATCCTATAAACACAATAGAATGGGAACTATCCCAGTTTTGAGAGATCTACAATTAAATATATTATGTACTACGCATGAAGAATGAAAGCCATGTATGTACTTTAAACCACCACATGCCCAATTCGGAAAGATTAAGGAAGTTACATACGCCGCAGGACCGTCATTATACGACGTATATGGAATTTAAAAAAAAACATCAGCGCTATTTGTAGGTATTAGAATTTTAATTCTTAACATACTATAGAATATCTCTAAAGTACGCAATAACATGGGTAAAGTAATAATATGTTACTTTTCGGCGATGTTGATAACAGAGACTCTTTAATGTTACTTGTTGCCTAATGTACTATTTGATAAAATTTGCCTTAAATATTTTGCCACATTTATTACAGTTTATCTGCTCTTCAAGAATGACAACATAAATAGTAAGAGCTTAGTAACATCTACTTCACGGGGTTCGTTTTTTGTGATCATGAGCATCACCTGGTTTTCTATGAAAATTATTACAAGTATGAACGTAGCACGACTTACCTGTTTCATAAGAACTTCTCTCAACGTTATTATGAAACTCATTTAAATATACATTCATTTAAAGCCATTTCCAACATAGCCCTAAAATGCATATTATATATTTTTGAGTACCCTTCTTCAACAGAACACCTGAGGAAAATAGCTTTGGGTAAATTGTAGGCTTGCATATGACGATTGCAAATTACAGTAGGTTTTCTATTCACCCATAGGTACAGGTACCGTATTTATGGGGTCGAGTACTTTGGTTAGTCCTGTTAATATCAACAGTTGTTTGGGCAACTTCAGTCACTATCGATCAGTGTCAATAGTATGTTTTTTGATAAAAAGTTAAAGTCTGCACAGCGCCGTAGAATTTATCAATAAGTCTTCGTTTTTTTTTTGTATGACGAGACGAGCTTGCCGTTCGCCTGATGGTAAGCAATACGACCACCCATAAACAGAAGAAACACCACCCAACACCATGAATTACAAAGTATTGTTTGGTATTCCACTGCAATCGCCATCCTAAGACATGAGATGTTAAGTCTTATTATGTCCAGTCGTTACACTGGATACAATGTCCTTCAAACCGGAACACAAGGGTGACTATACACTGCTGCTTGGCGGCAGGAATAGACATTGCGGTGGTACTTGCTCCGGCGGACTCTCACATATGAGAGACCTACCACCAGTAAGACGTCCTTCCTGTCATATAGTCTTCAAAATATGCTTTAAACATCTTAGGCTTCTTAATATTAAGGATTTTTCGTTAGTTTGAC
Organism: Manduca sexta; assembly: GCF_014839805.1. Classification (NCBI taxonomy): domain Eukaryota; kingdom Metazoa; phylum Arthropoda; class Insecta; order Lepidoptera; family Sphingidae; genus Manduca; species Manduca sexta. The sequence goes on from NC_051136.1 coordinate 8,229,483, forward strand.
AGGAAAGTGTTGGTTTTAAGAATGCCTACGACATCTTAGTAAAGTCCCTATCAATACAGTATTTGTGAACTATTTCACACATTTAATTGGGTCTATGTTGTCTATATTTAACAAAAGCATTATTTGGATTATTTAAGAGAATAACTTGGTTTTACCAGCAATAAAACGTAGTAGTTTCTATACATAGAGCCGCGTCTCCGTAACAATGAATTTTTAAAATATACGAGTACGGATCGGAACAAATAGGTACATTGCTGAAAATACATCGCATGTGTGCAGTTACAAAAATAAGCCCATAAACTTAATATATATTTTGGCGCAAACTGAATTGATGTAATGTTTTTTAATACGTGATGTCCGATTTAGCGACTCTATTTTTAAGCCAAATGCGTTTATCCGAAATCGCCATCTGTTGGAAGTAACGATGAACGGCGGCCCGGACCAAAATTGTCTACAATAACGACGAACGAAAATAACGACCAACCAGCATAACGAGCGAACAGCGGCGCACGAACGAAACCTTAAAATAGGTTTAGCGTTAGATCTCGATTTCATTAGATCGTTATTATTAGAGACGCAGAAGCCTGCGGGCCGCAGTCTGGTTGGAGTAGCGGAGCCTTCCGCACCGCTGCTCCGTCAGCCAGATGGCGCAAATGTGTATTCAGAGGTTTCTGATTCTACATAGCACCGTTAGATGGTGCTGTTAACCAAATTCAGCACAATGCAGTATTGACGCTTTATCAACAGATAGAGCTACGAGCAACGAAAAGACTGATCACGTAGTAAGTTTTATTGCCTTGTAATTATTATAGTCATCAAATATTTATTCTTTTTTATTTATTAAAGCACATTTATGAATATTAAATTATTCTTGTTAGCTACAAAGAAATTTCGTGCCATATTTAACTTTAAGCTTCGTACTTGATCTATTCCATACTTACTAGACTTAACAATCTTTCTTCAGAATTTTTTATTTCTTATTTTTACTAATGTTATAAATGCAACTGTGTAAGTGTGGTTGAATGTTTTCTCGAGTTAAGGCACGGGACCCTACGTCACAGGCTTGCCTAGTATGGGAACCGTTGTTGATACGATTATTAAGTTCATTGTCAACTTAATTTTTGTATTTTTGCTGTGTATTATCCGTGTCAAATAAATATATTTCGATTATTTTCAAATGTGTGTGAAAATATTTAGATGTTTATTAGAAATAAACGCAGGGACTTCTATATGGATTTTGGTTAAATTTGACATACATAATATAGATCTCTTTTTGAAATAGATTTTGCTGGCGTCGTACAGATGGCGCTATAGAATATGGATCGTTAAACATAATATGTAAAGACTTTAGAGGGAAAAGTTTTCAAAACCGCGAGGAATACTTCTGCATAATAATTATTTAGTTGATACCTAATAATAGACAGAAACACAAAAATCAACCAAAAACATAACAAACTACACACTCATTGAGAATACGAAGTTTGAAGAAATATTTTAATTAATATAACTATAATTTTATAAATTCTCATGATAAAAAAAAAATAGTTTGTAATTATTCACTGTACAATTTAAGCTACAGTACTCTCTATGTAGATTACATAATTTTAAATAAAATTAACATTCTAAATCTAATGTCTCTATATTAATAATCGACACATACCTGTGTATCACAATCACTTGATAAAACTCTTTTTGTATAGCTTAATATTTTTTTTAGATAAAAAGTAGTTCTTGTTCTTGCCAGGGTGTATATCTATACCAAATTTGTTCGTTTAGTAGTTTTAGAGTTTATTGCGTTAGGACAGACTGACAGACGCGGCTGGTTACTTTTTATAATATATAAAAATTATAATTGTGTTATATAACCACCTACCAAAATAATTTATAACTGGAAAATAACAATGATACCTATTAAAAGTAAACATCCTTAAGCGGGGATTGGTATATATAAATAAAACAAAAAAACAAAATTTCTTATATGTATTTCATGAATAAAATGAAACCAATATATTTGTTTTATTATCTTTATTAAACAAAAGTTCCAGTGTACGTAGATAATGTATTCTTCCTTGCTTAAATCAGGGGCGGGAAATAAGAGCAACAGAACGTGACTGCAAGAGTTACATATTAGACTGCCCTCTAGTGTTTAAGGCATAATAGCATTACTAGAATTAAAAGCAGTTTTTATATTTTGTATATCTATAAACATATGTTCGCATTCCTTTTGTTATTTTTTATTATTATAAATGCTGGATGGGTGTAAAGGTATAGGAACATCCACCAATATATATTATATATATGTCGCTTTTCCCCACAAAGTAGCATTACGGCGAAAATAGCTTGCCGTTGGCACGGCTGCCAAAATGAAATAGTTTAGTTATTCGTCAAATGGTAAAGTGTCAAATTTTGGTTATGACGCATGTTGTGGGCATCTAGCTGCGTCACTCAGGTGCTGTCAACGAACTCATCCATAGAACTATGTAAAAGGAAAGTTTTCGATAATGTACTCTACAAGTCGCCAATACCATGTCATTATGCAATAATAATACACCGAATCAAAATAGCCAGACGATAACCACACAATTGTATACATTATCTTAATATGACTGCCTAAAATAGAAGCATCTATGTACCCACCTGCCCTTATTATACATTTCATGCGATTGTTCTAGAAATCGCTGGAAGTCTTTTTCTCGCAACGAAAAAGTAGATTCAGAAATAGTTTCGTAGCTAAGGTGTATTGCTGACAGGTGTAAACAAGCAAAATACTACCGACAATACTATTTTAAAATATCATTAGGTAGACATAACTATAATGTTTTCCATACTGTGTGAAATCATTTTTGTTGTATCAGTTGTTATGTGAAAATTACATTTTATAAACCCTTTTTATAGACCTTTAACGCAAATATTATGTTCAATAAGATTAAAATATTTTATAAAATTTTATTTTCTTACTTTTCAGTATCCTAATATAAACATATCTAAAATTTAAATCAGGATACACAATGAAAATATTTTTCTTTATAAGACGTAGCGAATTTTCAAAGTAAAGGAATGGTTTCACAATACGAGCTAGTAAGATGGCAGTAGATACGTAGAATGTATAATATTCATATTTATTTATTCGTTTCGGTTGGACACAAATCACACAATGGAGTGTTAGTACCCGTTTCTACAAATGTGCCAAGTCGTTACTGCCAGGTTTTCAATGTGAAGACTTGACCTAATATGTAAATCTTTTATTTCCTTGCAAAATTCGGCGAGTGACGTTGGCTGTTAAGGCTAACTAAAACGCTTGTTCACACTATGTAAATTGAACATAAGCGAGCGTAAGTAGAAAATAAATATTTGAAATTATATGAAATAGGTAGATGTTAAAATAGAGTTATTTGGATGTCCAATTTTTACTGATAATTATGAAAGTATCATGATAATGTTCAATAAATTAATTTAGACAGAAACAACAAGTACATATTGGTTTAGCAAATTTTGTGATATTTTTCTTAATCATAATAATGGGAAAGGCATCTATAATGATAATATGAAAATCAATGAGTAATAATTTTCCAACAAGAATTTAAAAAATCTGGAAACTTTTTGTTTCATGTATTCTTAGTCATGGCGGATTTACCTCGCCATGCCCATTCGAAAATTAGGTACAACTGCTGTTTAAATGTGATTAAATCTATTTTAAAATGCAGAACGTAGCTGCATGGATTGCATAGTGGCATTTGGTTGTTAGATCAAATTACTCACTCTTACCAAATTAATACGCGGTCTGTTTTGTAATCTGGATTTTCTACGAAACGATCGGACTCCAGGCGCGGGCAGCGTGTTCTCCGTACAAAAATAGCCCTGTTGGTAGGTAGACCACGCTGCGCCCGTCTCTGCCGCTTTTTTGACGTCGCGTCGCCAGGAAATGTGTTCGTTCCTTTCTTTTTATTGCTTTTCATTTTTAAACAGCGGATCCTAATGTCTTTGATTTTGTAAACTTTCAGATGTTGAAAGCGCAAACAATACAGTTCTTTTATAATGAGTTTACAAAACAGCTATATTCGGAACAGTTACGAAATTCTGAAAACAGCTGCAAGTTCCAAACACAATTAATTACAATAAAAGCCGTAGAGTTATTGGTAACAGGAAGTATTATGTGCTGATTTTTATTCCGGTCACCACGTCGTGTCTTCAAAATAAACTGGCGATCAGTCTCTTGTTCTCCAGTTGAAATATATTATTATTGCACATTTTCTACTAATTAAACGGCTTATCCGCGGCATTTGTTGAATGTAGGTCGACGCATAATGCGTGTGAGCATAGATACAAATAACACCACAACACAACAAATGTCTCGATTGTATTACACTATTTAATCTTATTTATTGCAGAAGTCTGCATCACCTATTGTATAAACTGTTTTAAAATTAGAACATGGATAAGTATACCTATAATATGAATATACCATATTTTCATTTTTTTTTAATGATTAATTGAACTTCTACGTTGCGTTTTATTGCATGATCTAGTCCGATAGAAAACTTTTATAAAGTTTAATGTAGAGCTTAAAAGAATGGTTTCGTAGTTAATTCTCATTTATTAAAAAGGTTTCGGTATACAATTTTTTACGGCTTAATTGTAATTATTATTTAATTTTTAAATAAAAAATACGCTAAGGTTCTCTTAAAAATCACAAAATGGTAATTTAAAACGGATATTGATCGGTCCTCGTGGACTTTTAAGTAAAGCGAAGACAAAAAACAACTTTGAATTTCTGTATGATTTAATAATAGGAGAAACATGTTGTCATGCTTTTTAAAAAAATAAAAGATATGGTCCTCGGTGTCTGTTTAAAATACCCATTAATTATGTCATTTGGAACAGGAAGAGAACATTAAAGACAAGCGAATATTGCGGAGCAGTATTAAAAAAGTATTTTTAGAAGTTATCTATTCGAAATTTATAATTTGCATAGAAAAAATATTAAATACCATATTTGTACAAAATGTTATCTTTACTTTGTCTGTTTTAAATTTTTTATAATGTGGATATCTAATCATTAATTTTATAATGAAAATGATACTCAAATTATTGATTCCATGCAGCTTTTCCTAAAATACTCATCATATTCATTTTCTGTTAGATAGACAGTTTAATAAGGAATATTCTGTTACTTTGAAATTTTGGAAAAAACCTAATATTGTTACTTTTTAAAGCAATTATTCGTAAATCTTTGAATATTCCGATTCGTAATTTTGAAACGTATTGGAACTTATAGAACAAATGATCAAGGCCGAATGCTCGAGACCTTAAGATAAAATTAAATCAATTAACACATTGATTGAACTGCTTATCTGTAAACATATTAGAATAAAAAACAGTTATGGTATTAAAGGAAGTTTCTACCACATTATGAAGGTAGTGGTAACCTTTGGAACAATTCATTACTGCAAACATATTATTATGTTATGGTTATTATAACACAACGGAATAGGTTAAACATAAATATTTATATTTACATGATTAAATGCTAAGACTTCTTGAAATGAAACATTTCGCTCAGTACGACCGTTCTGCTATTAAGACTTGTATCAAAATTTAAAACCCATTTTAGTACAATTTATATGTGTAAGTGGAGTCACCGCAGTGTCTACCTAGTACAATTAAATGAAACACTTAAATAAATACTCAAACAATAAAAATAAACAAATCAGTAGACCCCAATCGTTTAATGTTTGATCTCAACGAAAAAAATAGCTCAGTACACCGTAACACTGCATCTGCCAAGTAGGTTATTATTAATCTGGAGTGCTGAAATAATTTATGTGTCCACGAGCATCAAATTGGATGTAACATTGAAAAAAGTCAAAGAAAATATCTCTTGTGTACTTCTATTTTCACCTTGCCAGCAGTAATAAATTTGAAAGAATAATAAGTGACTCGCAATTAAAATAAACAAAATAATAAAAAAAAAAACGTTTTCTTTTCGTCTGACAAAATTTGAGAGTGCGTTTTTTTCCAATAAGTATCAAGTAGTCAACCAAAATAGATGTGATCCTATTGAACAGTGTTTATATTTCGGTGTGTGAAGTGTCTTTATCCAAAATTATACGATTACCTGTGTGGTAGCGTCAACAACTGTAAAGGAATAAAATCATTAAAATCGCGTTAAACGCTCTGTTTTTAACGCAGTACACATTTTCATAATCTTCAGTTGCATTTAATGTATCTTGTGATCAAATAGACGATATTAGTATATTTTTTTAAAAAAAAATTGCAGTATAGGTACTATATAAATTAAAATATTATATAGTGTAACTTATTTTTATATTTTGCGCCTTGCTTGGTGGTTTTCAATGAAATATTTCAAAATTCTATTGTGATATTAAATTTCTTGCATACTGTCTGCACCCACCTATGTAGAGAATGTTGCTATAGCCTGAATAAATTTACGTAAAAGTGATGAGCATTGAATCCTCTATTATGTATGTATCACTATTCGAAAAAAATACTTACCGATTACAATACGGAGATTGAAGAAGCTTCAAGTACACAGGAGTTAATAATTTTCAAATACCGAAAATATATCGTAAATAAACTATTTTTTGTAATTTATTATGTTAAATGGTTTATTCACTTTCCTTTTAAAAGTTGAAACTGTTTTGTAACAAAATATTCTCCATAAATTTTAAATAATTTAAGATAAAGTTTAAAATCTTTATATGAATACCCTTATAATATTAAACCCTATATTATCAAGAAGGGAAATTATAATAACATTCAATTTAGCCTGCGCACCTGTATAAACGTAAAACAATTAATAATTGTTTTTAATTATGAAAAGTAAGTACGTATTATTTTCCCTTAATTTTTAAGGCCGTTTAATAAAATAAATTCAAACTGGGTAAATTATAATTGATAAAGCTGTTCCACATAAGAATATATTTTATTATGTAAACTTTAGTCCTTGTAAAAAGATAAAAAATGTTACGCTAAACTGAAAAAATTAAGAGATTCAATTAGAATTAGTCAATGGAAATCTATTAAAAATGTAATTTTAATTTCGGTAGAGTCATGATAGAGTGATTGTGAACATTAAAAATTGTTTAAGGAGAAATATAATGTCTTTGAGAGACAAAAAAAAAGTGGTACGAGGACTTGTAGAGTTAGCCACAAAACTAGCTGAACAAATTCAAAATTTCAAATCGCCTTTTAATTTTAGTATTCTTATTAACAATCGTTTCTCAAACTAAACAAAATAAATGTAATATTTACAATTAAACTTCAAAAACTTGACTTTATTTTAAACTAGCTTTTGCTCGCGGCTTCGCCCGCGTGAAGGTGTTTTCCAGGATAAAATTCCACTGTTTGATAAAAGTCTTGCTACATATTTTCCCGGTACTTATAGGTTCAAATTAATTTTATCCCCAATCTATAACTTCAGTTCAATCAGTCGAAAATCTAAGAACATTTATACAAACTTTCATCCCCTATTTTATCCCCTTAAGGGTAGAATTTATCAAAATCCTTTCTTAGGGGATGCCTACGTCATAGTAGCTTTATGCATGTAAAGTATTAGCCCGATCCGTCCAATGGTTTGGGCTGTTCCTTGATATATCACTGTCAGTCACCTTTGAGTTATATATTATATTAACAACTGAAGAACAAAATTGAGTTTCTCGAAGCCGACCACTATTTATGTACTATGTATTTTGAGACTATGCAATTTTGTCGCGTTCGCGATTCACTTTCACTTTTGTTGAGTTTCAGAACGCGATATTAGATCCTCCAACGCGCACGCGAATTTGAACTTTATGCAGCGGTAATAAATTACAAATTGACTCTACGTATTAGTTAGAAAACGTTTGTATGGGAAATAGAAAAATGCTGTTTTGAGGATTTTCCCGGCAATTATTCGAATTTTTCTCACCTTTTAAATCTTCCCTAGACCTCCACGAATAATTCAAGACCAAGATAAGATAAATCCGTTCAGCCGTTCTCGAGTTTTAGCGAGACTAACGAACAGCAATTGATTTTTATATATATAGATAAAGAAAAAGGAATATTTCGTTTGAAGTTAATGTGCAGAAACATTTTGAAATTATTCTTCAGGTACTTTTGTGGCATACGGATTTTACATACCTAACTAGAAGTGTTATGATAATATTTGATGATATGATCTGCAAAAACGTAGCTTCTTTAGTTAATCTTTAGGAGTTAATGATAAACAACCATAGTGCTTACTATATCAATAGTGTTAATGCATATTTATAAGTCAAGTGTGTGCAGTTTTGTTTATATTATTAGATTAGAAATCATAAATTTACAAGTGCTTATGAAAATTAGAGATTTATGAAACAAAAGGAAACAAATATTAGGTAAAAACGACTTACTCGCATTGTTCTGATTGTGTTTCAGAACTAGAGACGTCTAAAAGCATACCGGTCTACGAAAATTTAATATGGCGTGGGAGTGCGACTATCCACGGCAGAAGCATGAGTAATGCTTTGGCCACCGATGAGTTCTGTAACGTGGTCTGAGTAACTCGCTTACGCTGGTGGGTTTCCATTTTATTTTCGCCACGGCCCACACGCACCGCATGGAGAGATCCACCACACCTGCAGCCGCGTATTGAGTCATAAACACCTGAATGTTATTTAATCCCGAAATCAAAACATTCCTCGTGATATAACGGATCTAGAAATACCGATACCCTGTTCTATATTGGAACTGTATCAATTGCTACGGATTTGATTGACCGTATCTGAATTGTATGTTTAAACATTTAGATGTACTTTAGGATATGTACTGTAATCTTATACTGACAGAAACAAAACGTTTAATCCAATTTGTATGTATAATCGAACAATTTAAAAATTCAATAGTTGGTATCGAAATTCCATATTAAAATATCATCCAAATAAATAAATACGCGGGTTTTGTTATATAATAAAAAAAAACACAATTGTTTTAAATTCAAAACAGTTGCGAATATTTTTGTTAGTTATTTGATACGTAGCGTAGGCAAAATGTAAAAGCTACTGACGGCGTGGAGATTCTTATTTTAAATTTAATCACGGGTGACAATTATACATTTTATGGCCCTGAAATTGTTTTCAGAAAATCTTCTAGGTATTAAAAATATAAGCTAAAGTACATAAAACCCGACTACAATAAAATAAACACAAAAGTAGGTACTTATCAGTGGCGAAGAGTGACATTCTCTGAAAGGGAACCCGACACTACGTATAACTACTAATATGCATAAATGCAGTCTTATTATTAAAGCTTTTATAAATTGCGAAAGGGAAGCCGGCACGAATCGGGTAATGTGGACCCTTCGCTATTGGCATTTAGGTCAAGTAAAAACATTATTTTCTGAATAAAGTTCGATGATATACTACGGTTGAACCTCCATAATCATATTCAAAGCAATGTGTGGTACTCTAGATGTGACTGAATATGTGGCTCTGTTATACAGCTGTAAAATTTATTATGTGCTATTTACTATTGGAAAGTTAGAGGCTTGGTTATTTAATTGCATCGTGCAAAACAAGTTTAACAGCTAAAAATATTCTTAATGAAGTTAAATTTCAATAAAAAAATACTCATTATTATATGCATATTATGATGCTACAAATACATACACTAGTAGACAGACAAATTGACATGACCATTGTTTTTGTCATGACCCATAACTTAGAAAATAAAGTGCATGTATTAGTAAAATATTTATTACTTAATATGCCTACTAAATTATTAGCGTGTAACTCATTAAGAATAATGGTTTATCTAGAAATTTTATAAAAACAGCATAGTCAGTTCGTTGCGGCATAAAATACCTTTGTATAGTTGTATATCACGGTGTAAATATAAAACGTTATATTTAAACTTTGTTCATTGTTTACTCCTACTCAATAGCTGTGAGAATCGGAGATTGATGTTCCCGATATAAATAAACAGACCGACAAACTCGCAGAATTACAAATATATAAGCGGCAATTACGTCATGCTCATTACTAAAGTTTTGTTTTACTTAAAGCTATTTTTATTAAAAAATATTAATAGACTGGCAGGTGTGAGCAACTTGGCAAGAGCCACTATTTGACAATGTGACACAGTACTGGTCTAATTATTGTAAACGTAATAAACAGTACTTGTATTTTATTGTTTATTTTTGATTGTGTGATGCCCTTACAATATTGCCATCTCGCTCGCTCATAGGGATGCCCAACTCGTCATTGACAGACATTACTCGTACTTGTCAGTTTTGAAAGCTGACTGTTCGTCGCGTTATGCGATATATGCACAAGGTCTTTCTAGGTCTTCCTTGCTGATAAATTATTCCAAATTGCACAATCGCTGTATGAGAACATGATATTATTTGTATTATGCTTATTTCTTTCATATTTTACAAGAAAGTTTCCCGATTGATATTTAAAAACGTTCACTGAGAGCTTTCTTCCAAATATTTAGTCTTTGAGTTAGTTGTTATTCTAAAATAAACATAAATGTTTTAGTTGTCAAACCGTATTTTACCAATTTACTTATTTAAAAAGATTTTTGTAAAGAAATCTCGTGAAATACGATTGATCGTAGATCTATCCCTGTCACAACAGGCGTGTATGTTGGAGAAATTTAGAGATATTCGTCATTAACCTTATCAAAAAAAATGATTATGCAGTGTTCATTTTCATATAAGGCACAACACACACACTCACAACACATACACACTCACAACACACACACACACTCACAACACATACACACTCACAACACACACACACACACTCACAACACACACACACACACACACACACACACACACACACACACACACACACATCACGCATTAATCTCCAATCAGATAGGTGCAATAGCGCAACCAGGACACGCACTTTTCGCCTTTATGTTTCGTGCCATGATAAGAGGCGAGCTTATCACCATAAAACCCTAATATCACTTTGGCCGGCTACTACGAACCTAAGACCTCAGAGCGGCATTGTACCGCTCACAATACAACTACGCAATTAAGTTACTTTTAGATAGGCTTTTTGTAAAATATAAGTTTCATGATAACAAAAGTTGCCAGAAATATAACCGGCTTTGTATATTCGATGTTCTCCGCCTAATTCAGAAACGTGATTTACAACACGTATAGGGTGGTTGGCATCTAGTTAGGTGTAAACTGTGAAGTATATGATTTAAATATTAATAATAATCCAGAATAGAGACCAGCTTGGAAACCTATCTTTCATTTGGCATGTGGGTCCTATTTTACAAAGGTCGGTATTTCTTTTTCCTTAACCAGTGGAGAAATTATTGAACAAGTTATACGTGACGTGTGATTTAAAATATTAAAACAAAAATTATTTGTTCTGTGTCAGTATGATGATCTACACTTGAAGATCAGAGTGTTATATTCGTCATTATTTTGAATATGGCTGTTTGTCAATAGTCGACTCATACTACTCACACACGCTTATGGTTGTGTTTTAGTTGCCAAAATTATGAATCAGCATGGTACTTGTATATTTTTGCTCATTGTAACCGAATTGGGATTTCATGTATTATGCAGTAATAACACGTTTTTCTTTTCTATAAAAATGTTTGTTAGCGGTACTTATGTGATTTCTTTGCGTGCTAATACATATTATTAATTACATATTTTATACTTGTTTAATTATACCGCTATGTAATCTTTATTAAATTTTTTCATGTATCTCATTATAGTAGAAGAAAATGTTTACCTATATCAACGGTCCATTATAAAATTGTATCCCTATCTTTCGTACCACTTCAGATAAAGTTAATAACGAATTAAACAACCAGTACAAATGGTAGAGACTAATGAATAACCATAAATAGCAACTTTGAATTACAAAGCATTACGTGGCCATGCGTTGCGAAGGTCAATTTGAGACATACGATGTTAAATCTCATAATGCTCATTGCTCATTAATTATACTGGCTACAATCCCAGAGTAACATAAAAACAAGAGTCAAATTGATATTTTTTGGCTTGTATCGTAAATTAACGCCCCCGACTTTACACTTTTTCACAAAGTCTGTCGCTGTATACAAGAAAATAAAATTTACAATTATTTGAATTTTGAATTCAAAATCATGCAAAATCAATCAAAAAGCGGATTGAGATTACGATTTGTTCATTATAAGTTGAGTTAATTAGATTGTAAATAAAATATTGTATCATCATCATCATCATCATTTCAGCCCTTGAATCGTCCACTGCTGGACATAGGCCTCCCCCATTGAGCGCCACAGTGACCGGTTCTGGGCCGCCCTCATCCATCGGACTCCGGCGACCCTGACCAGATCGTCGGTCCATCTCTCCAAATATTGTATATTGCAACAAAATATAATAAAATAACACGTTTATGTACCCACTTAAAATGTTTAGCCGGTAATAACAACAAAGACTTATAAACAAAATAAAACATGTATACATACAATTTTTAGTATTATATTGATAGTTAGTTTAAACTAACGTTTTTAATACAATTAAGTAAAGGGTAATTCGTCTTATGATTAAGACTATAAGAACAATTACAAACACACAAAAATTTTAAATTACAAATATACTTCCTGTAACTGCTCTACGCCTATCACCCTATGGCAAAAGCTCACGTTAACACTCATCATGTTCGGTAATAATTATAATGGTTTCACGATTGTTATCAGGGATCGTCGGACAGTGATTAAGCGAATAGCATGCAATAATCTTCTACTATAATAAGGACACTTTAATGCCAATAATACCTACGTTAGTTCTTATCATAAGCATGCGAGATAGACGCATTTACCTGAGGTTGCTACAGACCAATGTAAATAATAAGCGTAATTATCGTTCACAAAATAAAAGATTTGTAATATTATATTTCGACGAAAGAAAGTAATTGAGCAAAGCAAACTCTCAGATTGTTAATTTGAAGACCGCCTTGTTATTTGTTATGATAAATTAAACAAGACATAAGTTAGACAAGTTATAACTGTTTGCCTTACGTTAATCATCAGGTGTCGTTAAAATCCTAAGCAGTTGATGTTATTGAAGTGATTACACGGGTTGCCTAGGGGTAGTTGTGAGGGCGATAGCGAGGGCGGGTTCTGCACGCCCCTCCACTGAGGCCGCGCCGTGTGCAATCCGCGCATAGACTACGGTCGCGCTGTGCCCTCGCGCATCATTCGAAACTCGCGCATCGCAGTCTCGGCATCTCTGCCCTGAACTGTATACGCGGCCGGGAGCTCGACTCTCGTAGCGACTCGACGAACAGGTCCGTGTACTGGTGAAAGTGATGTCGAACACTCCGTCATACACTTCAACATTTCGCAAACTTCTTCGGTGGAATTGCGGCATCTTCCCTCTGTGACCTATTATTAGCGTTGCAACGGCACGCTCCAGCAACGTAACTTTACCTGAACATCCCAAATTAGGAGCGCACGCGCACCGGCCCACGCGCCGCCCGCCCTATATTCCATAGGCAGACACATTCTTTACATATTAAGCTTGCAGTGTTGGGAAGAAGTTGCAAAGTGTATGCAGTGTTCGACATTGTGATTGTTGAGCAATAAAGTGTTAGTACGAATATGTTTGAAGTGGTGCAGGCGACTTGGATTACAGCCAACGCACGATGCATTTAGATTCAAAAAATGATATTCAAAGTATTTTCTTAATCCATATGTGACAACTGTGTTCTCATTGGAGTGATATATTGTGTATTATAACAATGTGTTTATATTAGTATAGCGAGAACGAAAATATTAATTAACTCCTATGATTTTTTTGATACGCACAAACGTACAAGACATCTTCACGTAACTTTTCAGTACAGATCTATTCGGATTATTGGTAGTAAAAACTAAAAGGGAATGTTTTGTTACAGGATAAGTTAAGCAAGCACAATGCCTTTCAAACCAGCAGACAACCCTAAGTGCCCGAAATGCGGCAAATCAGTATACGCGGCCGAAGAGCGAGTCGCCGGCGGTCTTAAATGGCACAAAATGTGCTTCAAATGCGGTAAGTTTCTATAAAACTTAGATTTGCAAAATCCTGTCTAAGAAGATACCTATTTAATAAACGGCCTACAAATAGGAACGAATAGTTAACTACTTGTAGTTTACTTAATTTACCAACTAGGTATACCATATATAGTAAACATGCTTAAAAGGAGGCTCCAGCATTATAACCCAAACTTCATCGTCTAAACTATATTAATAGGTAATGTGTAATATAAGAAAAATATGTAAAGAAATATCGTGGTCAGTCAGAAACAAAAATAAATGTTACTTTATAATATTACAAACATGTAACCAGCTGGCAGTATGACTAACAATAAAACTAAACGCTTCTCACGCCTAGGTATATGGAACATAGTATGTATTGTTTATAATTATATTATTTTCTTCACAAGAATTTTTTATTATATTAGAAACTACAAGGATATAAATTATTTAAATAAAAAAGCTGAGCTGTAGCCATGTTAGGACGGAAAGCTATACCGAGACGAAGGACATAGATTCAATCCCAAAGCGTCGAGTCTATACTTTTAGGTGTCAATGCATCCTAAATAATTATCGCTAGTTTAACCGTAAAGGAAAACAGGAAAAAATCTGCATTACTTGCAGTAATTTACAAATTTCGAAGATTGGCAGATAGATATAATAGATAGGGGGATGGACGAAATGTCATTACATCTTATTATTAGAAGTGAAGTTTCTAACAGTGGGAAAATATTAGTAAATGATATTGGGCTAATATTAAATGATTATAATCAATACACTGCAAATATGAATGTTGGCGTTTCTTCATTAAATTATACGCATTCTTAATGGTACCTAGACTTGAAGTTAAACACAAGCGACTCTACATTGAAAGCTTTTAGTGACAACAGCGCTGACGAAATGATTAAATTCAAACCTTTCAAAGACAAAATGAACACAAAAATAAATTGTTTACTATTCCAAGGACATAGATTCTAGTACCTATGTTAGATTTGCTCAAAGCTGCGCCGCTCTTAAGCATAGATTTTCGTTAAATTCTCTTTTACTCACATTATTAGTGAACATATCTATAAAAAATTTAATTATTTTACAATTAGGTAGGACACATTACTATATATAGTATGTTTGTGTCTCCTATAAAATAACATAATGATAGATACAGTTTTTGTTAATTAAGTTTATATTATGTACCTACCTCCCTTCTCTTGTATTCTTCTATATAACTTGTATATAGATAATTGATGTAGAAATATTATTCAGGTTTGTGCCAGAAGTTGCTGGACTCCACCAACTGCTCAGAACACGAAGGTGAACTGTACTGCAAAGTGTGCCACGCACGCAAGTTCGGACCTAAGGGCTACGGCTTCGGTGGTGGCGCTGGTTGCCTTTCCATGGACACTGGCGACCACCTAAAGGGCGAGAATGCGTAAGTAATTTACCCTCTTCGCACTCCCGCCGCCCGCGCCATTGAGGGTCTTTCCTTATCTAAGGTCGCATTGACGACCGGCCTCCGGGCCCGTGCGTAACAACATTAACCGCGTGTACATAAACTTATAAATACAGTAGAAAGCGCGCGCTCGGCTGTACATTTCGCGCCGCCTGACACGTGCATGACCAATCTCCGTTTATGTCGCAACAGGAATTGAGCGCGAGCAGCCATCAAGCAGAGGTTGCGGATCGCCGACACACTACTCGGCCAACCAGCGGTGCCTCGCGATCGCACGTCATATTGTACTTTAAAATACTTTAGTTAGGGTTATTTATTCGCTATCGCTTAATTTATTTTGTTTATCAGTATATTATTTAATAATTAATTTATAAAAAAATAAAGGAGTCGACTACCAATTCCGAGTTAGTTGTTTACGAGTTGAAGCTCGGTCTATTCAGCGTGTGCTCCTAGCGGCGCAAGCCAGGGGTACGCGCAGAATCGAACGCGCTCCAACCTCGGTCATACCCTTCTCCTCGAAGTGACACACCTGACACAGGAACAACGGTGAGATTCGAGTCTGTAAAGAATCAGCACGGCTTCGCAACGCTGCAGACGCACCATCTCGGCATGCGCCTATAAAAGCACCATGTTTTTATAATTTTCCTCGCTACTGACCGACTCTAATACTTACTCTGCTAACGCTTTCGTCTTAGCTTTAACCGATAGTTTTTACATGTGATGGGATAAGGAAAGCGCCCTCTATGTTCATGTGTATAATGCTATAGCAAGGCCGGAGCGGAGCGGGCGGCCGGGAGCCCTTACCTTCTCCCATTACGGCGGAGGTGCGCCGCCGGCATCAACTGCTTCGCCAAAATTCGTGTGGGCGATATTAGATAGTATGGGCTTCCAGATTTTCTCGGAGCTCTCAAGGCTTTTAACTACTCTTCTATTTACATTGCTAAGCAATACCCCTCAGTGTAATAATATGTTTTAACAAAATTCTTATATACAGGGACGTTAGGACCAACGGAGCATGCCTCGAACCCCGCGTCATCGCCAAGGCGCCACCCGGCCAAGGATGCCCGCGCTGTGGTGGTTATGTTTACGCTGCCGAACAAATGTTGGCTCGGGGAAGGGTATGTCAAAGTTTTATAATAATTGTCAGAAATTCTCTTTCCTTTGGTTTATGAAGTTTACATTATAAGTACACGATGTTTCTAATTTTGGTAAATTAAAATGCACGATAATTTATACATTAAATTTCCTTATATTAAGTATTTGGAATTACTTAAAATAATATATGAGTTATATAACATCTGATTCATTTAATTTACGTTGTTGTTATGCTTTAGGGCTATCACAAACGATGCTTCAAATGTTTAAATTGCAACAAGACTCTTGATTCAATGACACATTGTGATGGGCCAGATAACGAAATATATTGTCGAGGTATCTTGATGTTCGTTTTATAAGTGAACGATATTCGTGGTATATTGATTTTGACCATAACATCATACATCATTGTGTTAACTGACTGCACCTGTAGCAATGGTATTATTATCCTCGCATGCCCTGATGTGCCCTCATTCTTCGATATATTATGTCCAGGGGTGGCACAAGGAGTGCTTCAAATGCGGCGACTGCTTGAAACGACTTGACTCCACGAACTGTTGCGAGGGCCCAGATAAAGACATTTATTGTAAAGGTTTGTTTCCACCTTTCTACATGATCATTACTTCAATTGTCTTAGTAACACTTTAATCATGAACCGACAATTTGTATGATTATTACCTGCGTGTTTATAACTTTCATTTGTACCAAAGCATGTTATCGTACCTACCTGAGTCAGTGGTTTTAATTATATGTTTTATTCTATAGTATGCTATGGCAAGAAGTTTGGTCCTAAGGGATACGGTTACGGAAAAGGAGCTGGCGTCTTGCAGAGTGACCCTTACGCCAATGGGTAAGAACAACTTGACAATATGAGTTAAACTCATCTGGCGAGGGCACAGCTTTTGACGGGACATACCAACGTCATATTATTGTATAATGAAATGTGTGAGTGAAACGCTGTGTACTCCTCAGATGCACCTATAACGCTTATTTGCTTTTGCTGTAGGGTGCTACGCACAAAGATTTGGCCCTAGAGGTGTTGGACACGGGGGAATGTCATCCCTTGGTCTTATGTGTGATATAAAGGACTTGGAGTGGCAAAGGTACATTCATAGTGTGTCACCCGATTCCGTAAGGGACGCAGTCTATAGGACTGATATATAATAACTCCATAACCGAAACACATTAACATAAAATTATTTGCTTTTAGATTGCTTTAGCAAATGGTTTTCTTTATTTGACCTCGTTGTGTATTTGTAAACATAATATTATGATCTCATTTAATACTTCTTTGTCACTAATATTTATATGTGTAATTTTTAACGAAGTATTTTAGTTCCAACTCTTAATAACAAGTTACGTATTAAAGTTCTCGGATTACACGACAGGTTTAGGTTATTTCCATCGCATAGTCACTTTCATAAAAACAGCTTATAATACAAACAAGAGATGGCAACTTGCCAAAGTTAAAATAGAACGCGCTCTCCGCTCTCGATCGTACTAATTTTAATATCGCTGAGACGGGCCACGTTAGGCCCTCACATGTTATCTTCGTCTGATATGTATCACGTGTAACGTCAATATAAACATTTGAGTACTTCAATGCATAGCAGAAACAATATGGAAAGTTAGCATTTATTTTATTATTTTCGACCACATATTTTACATTTGCAAAAAAACAATACAATAATCATCTCTTTTTCATTAACGTGTTAATCACCTAAGTAATTACCTACATTACAAGTGTTTTATCAAATTACTTAAGTTACTCCCTTCTAGTGTTCTGTACCACACATATTAAGTAAGATTGAATATTAAATAGGACTGAGAAACTTAAACTATAGGGGCGTAGGTAGATGTATAATACACTCAGGATGTTAACGATCTTAACTAAGGGAAAACGAAATACATTTTCGAGATTCTTTTATTATACGTATTTTAATTGTTACGCATCACTCAACAATCAACATTTTAAACAAAGTAAACCAACTGCAATTTGTTTTGTTTTGTATTGAACAATCATCGTCATATCATTTTCAATGTGTTTATTTGATATGAGTCGTGCCTACTGAGTAAAATTTAAATTATAGGCATTAATCATTATGACAATGCTGCAAAAAATATTTAAACAATAGAATTTAAGAACTGTGTTATTCTTTGAATAGTGATCAAGCACCGAAGACCACGGTGATTGATACCGCTGCGATCAAAGCCCCACCCGGCAAGGGTTGCCCGCGGTGCGGCGGTGTTGTGTTTGCTGCTGAGCAAGTCCTCGCTAAGGGTCGCGAGTGGCATCGCAAGTGCTTCAAATGTCGCGATTGCACCAAGACTTTGGACTCTATCATCGCTTGCGACGGACCTGACAACGACGTCTACTGCAAGACTTGTTACGGCAAGAAATGGGGACCCCACGGCTATGGTTTTGCTTGTGGTTCCGGTTTCCTCCAGACCGACGGCTTGACGTAAATATTTTTTATTCACTCATCAGCTTTTTTATATTTCTCGGTCTATTGCGAAGGGTCTAAGACATTTTTCGTACTTATTTTTATAGTGAGGAAGAAATTTCGGCTAGCCGTCCTTATTACAACCCTGATACCACGTCTATCAAGGCACCCAAGGGACAAGGTTGTCCCCGCTGCGGAGGAATGGTCTTCGCTGCTGAACAGCAATTGGCTAAAGGAACTGTAAGTACTTTTTCTAAAGTTTCTACTTGTATTACGATAATATTAAATAGTAATTTGTTTCTGAAATGTTACATTTTAAATGTTTCATTACTCGCGTAAATCTTGTTTGATAGAAATTATAATTTTTAACGTAATATTTGTTTTAGTGTATGAACACCATATATAATTATTACGCAATATTCATATCTTATAATAAGAGTTAACCTGTAATTGTTGTTAATACTGGTTCATATTTCATATTATGGTTAATTTAAAAATTGGTAGTTCAATTTAACTTGTTTAGTTTGGCAAAAAATTATAATTTAAATTCTTAAAAATCCATTCGGCACATTAATGATATTGACGCATGTATAACATTATACAGAGTGATAATTAAAAATTAAACCCTATCTTTATTTACTCAGATGTGGCACAAGAAATGCTTTAACTGTGCGGAATGCCACCGGCCACTTGATTCGATGTTGGCTTGTGATGGCCCTGACAAGGAAATTCATTGCCGTTCCTGCTATGCTAAGCTCTTCGGACCCAAGGGTTTCGGGTACGGCCACGCCCCCACCCTTGTCTCCACCGATGCTGAACCCACCATTACTTAGTAAGTACTTAAATATCATAAAGTGTTTCCTATACATTTAGCTGAAATGAGAGGGACTTGCTTCTACTCTTTAAATGATGTTGAAATTACAATTTGTGTTTTACAAGTGGATACCAAACAACATTCAGCTAATTCAGTTTTAACATTGTTTACTATGCTAAAAATCCTAATGGATTAAACTTATCCATACCTATATGTTTTTTTTTTTAATTTAATTATTAACAACTATTTTTTCTATACCTGCAGCACAGAGCAGCTTCCGTTCACTGGACAGAAAGCAGCCAAAGGCCAAGGCTGCCCCCGCTGTGGTTTCCCTGTCTACGCCGCTGAACAAATGCACTCCAAGAATGGCACATGGCATAAACGCTGTTTCTCATGTGCGGATTGCCACAGATCTCTTGTAAGTATATTATAATTTTTTTCAAATTACACCTTGAATAGATCAAGTATTCTATATAAAGGTAGAGGTTTCTTATTCGATTTGATAACTATATCGTCAATAGAGTATTATATAATTATATTCAACAAGAGCTTTAGCCTTACATACACTCACACGAACATATTGTACATTAAAAATCATATTAAAACTTGGTATGTATATTATATATATTGGTAGTGTAGTGCAAAATTGTTCAGTTGTATATATCAACATAAGATCAGATCTTAACATGTTGTATAATATGGTACAGGCAGTTTTAACAAATAAAACATTTTTTTTAAGTTTTACTTACTTATATTTTACGTTATCTTATATTTCATTCGTTTTCAAGTAATGACGATCGTCTTCTACCTCTTTTTCCAAATGGGTATTTAAAAATTCTTCAACTGAATCTGTGTTCCATTTTTCAATAGCAACTGTATCCTTCGTAATACCGTCTTTGTCGAGTAATTTAATAACTGGATCTAGCCCGCGTACGTATTTTATTTGTAGATTTGGGAATTTTGCCGGGCGGTCACTTTTTACGAAAGCTTGAATTTGGGGATAGGCGGGGAATTTGCAAGTACAAACTTCAAGTATTGCTCGAGCGTATTTCTTCTCCTTTAAAGCTTTCTCATCATCATGACAGCATTCTTTGCAATGTTCATATAACTGTTCAAGACTAAAATCTTTTAGTTGATCGCAAGAAGAACACAACAGGTTAGCTTTGATAAATCCAAGAGATGCGCAATCTTCTGTTGAAAATTCACCATATGTATTATCGAAAAGAACGACTACCCCCAAAGTTATACAAAATAAGATATTCATTTTCCAATATTAAATACTATTTTTTATAAAATATGAACTGCACAACAAAATCAAAGATTTATCAGTTGTCACACGTCATCGTTAAAGAATTGACTTTTGACAGTTGACACAGTCTGCAACAGTGTTGTCAAATTATCCTTCTCTAATATCCTCAAACGTATTTGGTAAAAATCGAGTTTTCAAAAATAATTTAGTATTTATGCCAAAACTTTTCCATCCTTAAATTTTATAAGTACTATTTATAATATCGTTAAATGACCTATTTCGTTGTTTTCTAGAAATTTGATTTTGAGATTTTTTTTCCACCAACTTTAATCTCCTATGGCGTTTAAATCCCCGATTAAGAGGGAAATACTACAACTTAGTATTATTAATTGTTAATGATAGAGTAGGACTGACAAAACGGCTTTACCTTTTTGACCAGGGCCGTATTTAAATTTTTAATTGGAGGAGCAGAGTGCGTTGAACCCGGGTGCATCTATAGTGTTAGTTTAAGTAGGTAACGCTATTTTGATATGATTTTTACATAGTAGGCACATAAGTTGTTACATTTTGCAAACATTTTTATAAAGAACCTAAAGCTTAAAATATTTCCCATCCGGGTAGATTTTTCTGATTACACATAAGTATAATCTGTTGTAAAAATCCTGTGATTTATTTTGATTCTTTATTTGTTACAGGATTCCACCAATTTGAATGATGGACCCAACGGTGAAATTTATTGCAGAGGCTGCTATGGTAGAAACTTCGGACCTAAGGGTGTCGGATATGGTTTGGGCGCAGGCACATTGACGATGGCATAATTATCTATAAAGCTGGACTTTATTGGAACGACTTAAGATTTAAATGGTAGCTTGAAAGGAATTTAATCTACGCACATCGCTACCTTTTCAGCAATCATACCATTTATTAAACTGGTTTTAATAATGGTTGATCACAATTTACACAAAGAGACTAATGAAACAATAGATTTCTTAGATTCAATCATATATATTTTGTTATGAAGATATAAATTAAAGGTTACATTCCTTTCACAAATGTACAAAATGGATGATGAATGTGTCTGGGCCCTTAGTTTATAGATTCGTCATAAAATGGAGTAGACATAAGGCGTATAGACTTAAATGTAGATAAATATGAAAAAAAATTCAAAATTAAAAAAAAAACAAATAAATTCAAATTAATAAAAAAATGGCATTGTGATTTACCTCAAAATATCACTTTGTGATATAGAGGTAGGTACTTAAAACTATCCTGTAAACGCGGAAAAGATTGCAAATGCAATCGTTTCGACCGACCAGGTCTTTGTAAATAAAAGACCTGAAGTGTCCATACTTATTTTTATACATCAAGATTTTTGTATATACTTAGTTTTGTAATTTTATCACTTCGGGCACAAGTGCTTGAATAAAATCTAACTACTTATTTGCTTTTGGAGCTTTTGCTATATTAAAACTTATATTTAAATCGGGTTAAAACTAAAGAATAAGTCAGCTAATTGCATATTATAGCAGATAAAATAATGGATTAAATTGATATATTAAGTAATTTTATTAAATAAATGATTATTACTACGAGTTTTATTTAAACAAATCCACACGTTTTGGTAGATAATAAACTAAGTATTACAACCATTACAAAACCTTTACTTTAAAAACAATGAAACGGTTGTGAGGATTCGATCTACTTCACCTATCGACTGAACTTCAGACTGTAGTCGCTAGGCAGGGTAGTTACTACAATGGGTTCCTATATTTGAAATTAACATTAAAATCATACCTATTAAATGTATTAGATGCGAAGATTCGTAAGGTTAGATATAAATTTATATAAATATATAATTTACTTAATAAAGCAAAATGTTTAAAATTATCGTATCTACCTAGTTAAGATAAAAGAAAAATTCGTCAACAAAAATGGCTAAAAGTCGTTAAATTTCAAACGTGGCCATTCCCATTACTTAATTTTTTATTTTAATATTATTTGTAACGGATTGCCAACGATATTGACAATCTTAAATACGATTACAAAGAAATTTACTGTAGTTTGAATAATAGGGAAACAGAACATGTTCTAAGTATTAATATAAAATAATCAAATTACAATCTAAGTGTAGTGTTTGTGATATAATTATACTTATATACACATTATATATTATTATGAAATATCAATATATTATTATATTTAACATTATACTAAACAAATATACAAATAAACATACATAAACATAATATATACATTTCACTGTCTCGAGCGCACCGCGTCAGTACACGAGAGCCTATCGGTGAGAGTGGACGCGCCTTAGTGTATAGTGCGTGCCGAGCCTGTGTAACACTACACAAAAGTAAATATTACAAGTGGCGACGAGAAAATAGGTAAGAATTGATTTATTATACGACTATAAAGCAATAAACAAAACAGGTTAGGGATTATACAAACATTTAGAAAGGATAAAATATGTGAGTAAATTTATAAAGTACCCGCAGAATTAAATTATCGTAAATTATTATTTTTAAACAATGAAATTGCTATCTATGTAGTAAAGTACTATAGGCGAAACATGATTAGTTTGTCAAAACAACTGTGGTGGATGGGCCTCACATTAATAGCTACTTAACGGCGCGGCGGGCGTTGATTTATATAGTTTTGCTTTGGTTTGTATTTTACGCGAGAATAAGCATCTTTACTTATGATAATTAAAATTGTGAATAAACACAATATGATAAGGGTATTAATGTTGTATTATATTTAATACTAAAATAATAATTATTGGGTGTGTGGTGAATGGTCGGTGCACTGGTTGCGCCCTTGCCTTTGCGTCTTCGGGAATGGAGGCGTGAATTTGTGCGTATTTTATGGGTACTAGTTACCACCATTAAATTGGTATCAGGGTACAAAAATGTACCACCATTAAATTGGTATCAGGGTACAAACATGTACCACCATTAAATTGGTATCAGGGTACAAAAATGTACCACCATTAAATTGGTATCAGGGTACAAACATGTACCACCATTAAATTGGTATCAGGGTACAAACATGTACCACCATTAAATTGGATTGGGTAATAAATTACCACCATTAAATTGGAGTCTGGGTACATAGATACCACCATTAAATTGGAGATTAGTTAAAAACAAAAAACTTGTTTCAGGTAACGCCCCATAAAAAAAAAATTAAATAAATATAAAGTAAAGAAATTAAAATGACAAGTATACCAATACCAGCTTTAGAAAAGTTTGATCTTGAAGGTGAAATCACATCCTTAGCTACCAAGTGGGCTAAATGGAAGAGATCTTTCTTAATATACCTGGACGCAGCCGAGATTACATCGGCATCAAAAAAAAGGGCTACGCTATTACACTTTGGAGGATCGGGAGTACAAGAAATTTTCTACAATTTACCAGGAGCCAACATCGAATCATCAGGAACCGTTGATGTATTTGAAGTGGCAATACAGAAACTGGACGAATACTTTCAACCAAAACAGAGCAAAGTTTATGAACGACATGTCTTTCGGTTATTAAAGCAGGAAGAAGGAGAAAAATTTGAGAAATTTTTAGTAAGATTGCGCCAGCAGGCCGAAAAATGTGCATTCGATAAACAAGACGATCACATCATAGATCAAATTACAGAAAAATGCAATTCAACAAAATTACGAAAGAAAATTTTGACTTTAGGAGACGGTGTCACCCTTGACCAAATCATAACGGAAGCAAACACTCTTGAAGTGGTGACCCAACAATTAGAAGACTACAGTAATAAGAACAAAAATTTAGATATTAATTTAATTACTAAAGGAAATAAACAATATAACAGAGGTAAAGACTATCAAAATCAGTCGCATCATAAAAAAAGAGCACATTGTGGTAGATGTGGAAGTAATGATCACTTTTCAAGTAATGTAAATTGCCCAGCCCAAGGAGAGAAATGTCATTCTTGTGGCAAAATTGGACACTTTCGCTTATACTGCAGGTCCCCAAGGAATACAGAACCGCAGAAAAGGAAAATCGATGAATTTCGAAAAAGAGAAACAAATCAAAATAATCAGAAAAGGACGAAACTGGATAAAGAAAGAGATGTAGATCTAATAGAAACTGAAGAAATAGACTATGTT
This sequence comes from Manduca sexta, assembly GCF_014839805.1. Lineage (NCBI taxonomy): Eukaryota > Metazoa > Arthropoda > Insecta > Lepidoptera > Sphingidae > Manduca > Manduca sexta. The sequence goes on from NC_051136.1 coordinate 8,254,680, forward strand.
TTTCAGGTGGATAATGATACCACTATAAAATGTACAGTTGGTGGCGTAACAATTGATATGTTAATTGATTCCGGATGTAAATTGAACCTTATCACGGAGAAAACGTGGAAGGAATTAAAAAGCAAACGGGTACATGTTTGTAATCAAGTCAAAAGACCTAAGAAGACTTTGTTAGCGTATGGTAGTAACACTCCATTGGTCGTAGAAGGTTCATTCGAAACTACAATCGAGGTTAATGGTCGGAAGGAATTTGCCACTATATATGTAATTTCAGGAGGTACCAGAGACCTATTAGGCAAAGACACAGCTGTTTGTTTAGGTGTTTTGAAGCTAGGCATTGGGATAAATCAAATACAAATAACCCCATTTCCAAAATTCAAAGGCATATTACTAGAGATCCCTATTGACAATTCTATAAAGCCTGTATCCCAACCGTATCGCAGAGTACCGATACCCATTGAAGAAAAGGTTGAAATTAAAATTAAAGAACTATTAGACAATGACATTATAGAAGAAGTCCAAGGCCCGTCTAAATGGGTTTCACCAATTGTGCCAATAATGAAAGGGAATGGTGAATTACGTTTGTGTGTTGATATGAGACGCGCAAACGCTGCTATCATGCGGGAAAACCACCCCCTGCCTCTTCTATGGATCATTTTCTACCAAAAATGAAGAATGCTAGATATTTTAGCAAATTAGATATAAAGAATGCCTTCCATCAAGTGGAAATTCATTCCGATTCTAGGCATATAACAACATTCATAACCTCCAAAGGCTTATATAGGTATAAAAGATTGATGTTCGGTATTACTTGTGCCCCCGAGATTTTCCAGAAAATCATTGAAAAGATGTTGATAAATTGTAACGGAGTCGTGAATTTTATCGACGATATCCTTGTTTACGGTGAAAGTGAGGAACAGCATGATACTAGACTAAAAAGTCCTGCAGGTGCTTAATGAAAACAATGCTGTTTTGAATAACAGTAAATGTCACTGACACAAGCTTACACATGAAGGAGTTAAACCTTTGGACAAATATGTTAATAGCATAAAGAATTTTAGGGTTCCGAAAACCATAGAGGAACTGCAAAGTTTTTTAGGTCTCATAAATTATATTAACAAGTGGGTACCAAATTTAGCTACAATGACAGAACCCCTAAAGCAATTACTAAGACTACGAATGGGCAAAAGGGATAGTTTAGAAAAAATATGGTCTGAGGAACAAAGTAAAGCATTTAATAACCTTAAACAGATATTAACGAAAATACAATCTTTAGGATACTACAACGTCAAAGATGCAACACAAGTGATAGCGGATGCTAGCCCTGTAGGACTTGGCGCTGTACTTGTACAAAGTGATACACGTGGTCCTAGGATTATTGCTTATGGTAATCGAACGTTGACAGACTGCGAGCGCAGATATAGCCAAACAGAAAAAGAGGCACTGGCATTGGTCTGGGCGGTCGAACATTTTAATATTTTTCTATTCGGGAAGCATTTTGATCTGATCACTGATCATAAGCCATTAGAGATATTGTTTGGACCTAAATCAAAACCATGTGCGAGAATTGAACGGTGGGTACTGAGGCTACAATCATATACCTTTAAAGTTGTGTATAAACCCGGAAAAACAAATATAGCTGATCCTCTGTCACGATTGTGTAACATTGACGATCCACAAAAAGGAGAAGATACACATGTGCATCAAATAGTAGAAAATTCTCGGCCAGTCGCTATATCCATGAGTAGCATAGTTGCACATTCAGAAAAAGATCATGAGATTTGCAGTGTAAAGAAAGGTGTTTATCAGAATGAATGGGATGATTCCATTAAGAGCTATAAAATTTTTCAAAATGAATTGTGTTTCTATAACAATATTTTGCTTCGTGGGAACAAAATTGTAATACCCCAACAACTGCGCAAAATGTGTTGAATGCTGCGCACGAAGGCCACCCTGGAATAGTAGGCATGAAGGCACGTTTGAGATCTAAGGTTTGGTGGCCTCGCATCGATAAAGATGTGGAAAACGTAGTGAAAGCTTGCAAAGGCTGTACATTGGTGAGTCTTCCAAACCCACCAGTACCCATGAAGAGACGAGAGTTGCCTACGGCGCCGTGGGTAGATATTGCAGTAGATCTAATGGGACCATTACCAAGTCAAGAATATATTTTAGTAGTGGTTGATTACTACAGTCGATATAAAGAGGTGAAAATCACTAAAACGATCACGAGTTTACAGATCATCAAACTACTAAAAGAATCATTTAGTAGACTTGGTTATCCTATTTCGGGATAACAGCGGACAATGGTAGGCAGTTTGTCAGTGAAGAATTCAGAACTTTCTGCAAGGAATGCAATATCAGATTATTTAATACCATCCCATATTGGCCTCAAATGAACGGCGAGGTCGAGCGACAAAATCGGGACATTTTAAAACGTCTTCGTATTAGTCATATCGAGAATAAAGATTTAAAGGAAAGTCTATGGGAGTATCTACTTATGTACAATAATACACCCCATACAGTTACTGGACGATCACCATCTGAACTGTTCTTCCAACGGCAAAGTAGAGATAAAATACCTTCACTAGGAGAAATAAACTATAGATTAAATGACTCGGAAATTAGAGATAAGGATAAAATACAAAAAGAAAAAGGAAAAGAATATGGAGATAGGAAACGGAAAGCCCTAGAATCAGATATAATAGAGGGAGATAAAGTTTACGTAAAACAATGGAAAAATCCAACAAGCTTACAACTAATTTTAACCCTACGCCACATGTTGTGGAAAGTGAACATAATGGTGACTGCACGGTACGTAATAGTGAAACAGACCAAAGATTTAGAAGGAACGTGATACATTTGAAGAGGGTGGAAGGCAAATGGACGAGTGTACCATCAGACCAGAGTTCAGAAGAGCAAAGTCTAGAAAACTAAACAATATGATTTCCATAAGAATAGATCTGATTTATGATTGTATTTCATTGGGTATAAGGATTAATGAAAAAAAATAAAGAAATCAAAAATATGACAAGAAGGAGATGTAGTGTTTGTGATATAATTATACTTATATACACATTATATATTATTATGAAATATCAATATATTATTATATTTAACATTATACTAAACAAATATACAAATAAACATACATAAACATAATATATACATTTCACTGTCTCGAGCGCACCGCGTCAGTACACGAGAGCCTATCGGTGAGAGTGGACGCGCCTTAGTGTATAGTGCGTGCCGAGCCTGCGTAACACCACACAAAAAGCAAATATTACAAGTGGCGACGAGAAAATAGGTAAGAATTGATTTATTATACGACTATAAAGCAATAAACAAAACAGGTTAGGGATTATACAAACATTTAGAAAGGATAAAATATGTGAGTAAATTTATAAAGTACCCGCAGAATTAAATTATCGTAAATTATTATTTTTAAACAATGAAATTGCTATCTATGTAGTAAAGTACTATAGGCGAAACATGATTAGTTTGTCAAAACAACTGTGGTGGATGGGCCTCACATTAATAGCTACTTAACGGCGCGGCGGGCGTTGATTTATATAGTTTTGCTTTGGTTTGTATTTTACGCGAGAATAAGCATCTTTACTTATGATAATTAAAATTGTGAATAAACACAATATGATAAGGGTATTAATGTTGTATTATATTTAATACTAAAATAATAATTATTGGGTGTGTGGTGAATGGTCGGTGCACTGGTTGCGCCCCCTTTGCCTTTGCTGTCTTTCTCGGGAATGGAGGCGTGAATTTGTGCGTATTTTATGGGTACTAGTTACCACCATTAAATTGGTATCAGGGTACAAAAATGTACCACCATTAAATTGGTATCAGGGTCCAACTATGTACCACCATTAAATTGGTATCAGGGTACAAAAATGTACCACCATTAAATTGGTATCAGGGTACAAACATGTACCACCATTAAATTGGTATCAGGGTACAAACATGTACCACCATTAAATTGGATTGGGTAATAGTTATCACAACTAAATTGGTGTCAGGGTACAAAGATGTACCACCATTAAATTGGCAATAGGGTACAGAGTGTACTACCATTAAATTGGACATTGGGTAATAAATTACCACCATTAAATTGGAGTCTGGGTACATAGATACCACCATTAAATTGGAGATTAGTTAAAAACAAAAAACTTGTTTCAGGTAACGCCCCATAAAAAAAAATTAAATAAATATAAAGTAAAGAAATTAAAATGACAAGTATACCAATACCAGCTTTAGAAAAGTTTGATCTTGAAGGTGAAATCACATCCTTAGCTACCAAGTGGGCTAAATGGAAGAGATCTTTCTTAATATACCTGGACGCAGCCGAGATTACATCGGCATCAAAAAAGGGCTACGCTATTACACTTTGGAGGATCGGGAGTACAAGAAATTTTCTACAATTTACCAGGAGCCAACATCGAATCATCAGGAACCGTTGATGTATTTGAAGTGGCAATACAGAAACTGGACGAATACTTTCAACCAAAACAGAGCAAAGTTTATGAACGACATGTCTTTCGGTTATTAAAGCAGGAAGAAGGAGAAAAATTTGAGAAATTTTAGTAAGATTGCGCCAGCAGGCCGAAAAATGTGCATTCGATAAACAAGACGATCACATCATAGATCAAATTACAGAAAAATGCAATTCAACAAAATTACGAAAGAAAATTTTGACTTTAGGAGACGGTGTCACCCTTGACCAAATCATAACGGAAGCAAACACTCTTGAAGTGGTGACCCAACAATTAGAAGACTACAGTAATAAGAACAAAAATTTAGATATTAATTTAATTACTAAAGGAAATAAACAATATAACAGAGGTAAAGACTATCAAAATCAGTCGCATCATAAAAAAAGAGCACATTGTGGTAGATGTGGAAGTAATGATCACTTTTCAAGTAATGTAAATTGCCCAGCCCAAGGAGAGAAATGTCATTCTTGTGGCAAAATTGGACACTTTTCGCTTATACTGCAGGTCCCCAAGGAATACAGAACCGCAGAAAAGGAAAATCGATGAATTTCGAAAAAGAGAAACAAATCAAAATAATCAGAAAAGGACGAAACTGGATAAAGAAAGAGATGTAGATCTAATAGAAACTGAAGAAATAGACTATGTTTTTCAGGTGGATAATGATACCACTATAAAATGTACAGTTGGTGGCGTAACAATTGATATGTTAATTGATTCCGGATGTAAATTGAACCTTATCACGGAGAAAAACGTGGAAGGAATTAAAAGCAAACGGGTACATGTTTGTAATCAAGTCAAAAGACCTAAGAAGACTTTGTTAGCGTATGGTAGTAACACTCCATTGGTCGTAGAAGGTTCATTCGAAACTACAATCGAGGTTAATGGTCGGAAGGAATTTGCCACTATATATGTAATTTCAGGAGGTACCAGAGACCTATTAGGCAAAGACACAGCTGTTTGTTTAGGTGTTTTGAAGCTAGGCATTGGGATAAATCAAATACAAATAACCCCATTTCCAAAATTCAAAGGCATATTACTAGAGATCCCTATTGACAATTCTATAAAGCCTGTATCCCAACCGTATCGCAGAGTACCGATACCCATTGAAGAAAAGGTTGAAATTAAAATTAAAGAACTATTAGACAATGACATTATAGAAGAAGTCCAAGGCCCGTCTAAATGGGTTTCACCAATTGTGCCAATAATGAAAGGGAATGGTGAATTACGTTTGTGTGTTGATATGAGACGCGCAAACGCTGCTATCATGCGGGAAAACCACCCCCCCTGCTCCTCTATGGGATCATTTTCACCAAAAATGAAGAATGCTAGATATTTTAGCAAATTAGATATAAAGAATGCCTTCCATCAAGTGGAAATTCATTCCGATTCTAGGCATATAACAACATTCATAACCTCCAAAGGCTTATATAGGTATAAAAGATTGATGTTCGGTATTACTTGTGCCCCCGAGATTTTCCAGAAAATCATTGAAAAGATGTTGATAAATTGTAACGGAGTCGTGAATTTTATCGACGATATCCTTGTTTACGGTGAAAGTGAGGAACAGCATGATACTAGACTAAAAAAAGTCCTGCAGGTGCTTAATGAAAACAATGCTGTTTTGAATAACAGTAAATGTCACTGACACAAGCTTACACATGAAGGAGTTAAACCTTTGGACAAATATGTTAATAGCATAAAGAATTTTAGGGTTCCGAAAACCATAGAGGAACTGCAAAGTTTTTTAGGTCTCATAAATTATATTAACAAGTGGGTACCAAATTTAGCTACAAATGACAGAAACCCCTAAAAGCAATTACGAAGACTACGAATGGGCAAAAGGGATAGTTTAGAAAAAATATGGTCTGAGGAACAAAGTAAAGCATTTAATAACCTTAAACAGATATTAACGAAAATACAATCTTTAGGATACTACAACGTCAAAGATGCAACACAAGTGATAGCGGATGCTAGCCCTGTAGGACTTGGCGCTGTACTTGTACAAAGTGATACACGTGGTCCTAGGATTATTGCTTATGGTAATCGAACGTTGACAGACTGCGAGCGCAGATATAGCCAAACAGAAAAAGAGGCACTGGCATTGGTCTGGGCGGTCGAACATTTTAATATTTTTCTATTCGGGAAGCATTTTGATCTGATCACTGATCATAAGCCATTAGAGATATTGTTTGGACCTAAATCAAAACCATGTGCGAGAATTGAACGGTGGGTACTGAGGCTACAATCATATACCTTTAAAGTTGTGTATAAAACCCGGAAAACAAATATAGCTGATCCTCTGTCACGATTGTGTAACATTGACGATCCACAAAAGGAGAAGATACACATGTGCATCAAATAGTAGAAAATTCTCGGCCAGTCGCTATATCCATGAGTAGCATAGTTGCACATTCAGAAAAAGATCATGAGATTTGCAGTGTAAAGAAAGGTGTTTATCAGAATGAATGGGATGATTCCATTAAGAGCTATAAAATTTTTCAAAATGAATTGTGTTTCTATAACAATATTTTGCTTCGTGGGAACAAAATTGTAATACCCCAACAACTGCGCAAAATGTGTTGAATGCTGCGCACGAAGGCCACCCTGGAATAGTAGGCATGAAGGCACGTTTGAGATCTAAGGTTTGGTGGCCTCGCATCGATAAAGATGTGGAAAACGTAGTGAAAGCTTGCAAAGGCTGTACATTGGTGAGTCTTCCAAACCCACCAGTACCCATGAAGAGACGAGAGTTGCCTACGGCGCCGTGGGTAGATATTGCAGTAGATCTAATGGGACCATTACCAAGTCAAGAATATATTTTAGTAGTGGTTGATTACTACAGTCGATATAAAGAGGTGAAAATCACTAAAACGATCACGAGTTTACAGATCATCAAACTACTAAAAGAATCATTTAGTAGACTTGGTTATCCTATTTCGATAACAGCGGACAATGGTAGGCAGTTTGTCAGTGAAGAATTCAGAACTTTCTGCAAGGAATGCAATATCAGATTATTTAATACCATCCCATATTGGCCTCAAATGAACGGCGAGGTCGAGCGACAAAATCGGGACATTTTAAAACGTCTTCGTATTAGTCATATCGAGAATAAAGATTTAAAGGAAAGTCTATGGGAGTATCTACTTATGTACAATAATACACCCCATACAGTTACTGGACGATCACCATCTGAACTGTTCTTCCAACGGCAAAGTAGAGATAAAATACCTTCACTAGGAGAAATAAACTATAGATTAAATGACTCGGAAATTAGAGATAAGGATAAAATACAAAAAGAAAAAAGGAAAAGAATATGGAGATAGGAAACGGAAAGCCCTAGAATCAGATATAATAGAGGGAGATAAAGTTTACGTAAAAACAATGGAAAAATCCAACAAGCTTACAACTAATTTTAACCCTACGCCACATGTTGTGGAAAGTGAACATAATGGTGACTGCACGGTACGTAATAGTGAAACAGACCAAAGATTTAGAAGGAACGTGATACATTTGAAGAGGGTGGAAGGCAAATGGACGAGTGTACCATCAGACCAGAGTTCAGAAGAGCAAAGTCTAGAAAACTAAACAATATGATTTCCATAAGAATAGATCTGATTTATGATTGTATTTCATTGGGTATAAGGATTAATGAAAAAAAAAAAAATAAAGAAATCAAAAATATGACAAGAAGGAGATGTAGTGTTTGTGATATAATTATACTTATATACACATTATATATTATTATGAAATATCAATATATTATTATATTTAACATTATACTAAACAAATATACAAATAAACATACATAAACATAATATATACATTTCACTGTCTCGAGCGCACCGCGTCAGTACACGAGAGCCTATCGGTGAGAGTGGACGCGCCTTAGTGTATAGTGCGTGCCGAGCCTGTGTAACACTACACAAAAGTAAATATTACACTAAGTATATTATAAAACAAAGTCCCCTTTTCTCTCTATGTGTATGGAGATAGTTTAAAACCCTGGGAAGGTTATAGGCTACTTTCTATCCTGGGGAAATGTACAGCCGGACTTTTATCCCGGAAAACGCGTGAAGGCACGCGGGCGAAGCCGCGAGCAAAAGCTAGTTAATGATATTACTTTTGGATATGGCTCCGTTTAAAAAAGAACTGGAGGGTAAGTAACTGGATTGCAGCATGGTAGCATAGCACGGTCTATAAGAATCTGTATCAGCTATATCTTTAGTTTTTAATTGTAATGGGTTTGTTCATATTTGAATTTGACGACTCAAGTGTAGACTAGACTCAACAGAATTGTGGGGGTTTTACTGATGTCATCTAATTGATCAGGATTGTTCAGGTAAAAATATTCTACTTAGGTACTCTTATGGGCTATCTAAACTGACGGTGTATATTAAACGCGATGACGCGCGATAAACGCGATGTAGTCGAGAACTATACATTTTTACGTAGAAATGTGCGCACTGCGCACTGAAAACGGTTCAGGCGTAGTATGTATAGACCCATAATACTGATGACTGACACACAGCTCATGGGAACCTTATATCGGCAGCTATAGAAACAATAAATTTAAACACATTCTTAATTTGAATTTGATGCTTTAAAATAACAATCAGCACCTTATAATTACATTTTGCAAAATGACCGTTCATCCAAGAAAGATGCATTTGAGTTTTTATTAGCTCTTTGAATGTTTGCTATTATTACAATATACGATTTTTTCTACATTTGCGTCTCTGTAATTCTAGAGCTTAAAAGTTGTGTTTATATTTTGGATAGTTTAGCAGAAAAGTTTAATATTAGAAAACAATAATATAATAAATATACTATTCGACAAATAAAAATGCCATAATATATTAAGGGATACTTTATTAAACGGCCCTTGCTAAAAATACCAATAACAAATCACATAATTATTATAAAATTAAGGCGGAGTGAGGTAAAATACAACAAACGTTTCTACGCTAGAGACCTTTAAGGTCTGTTATGTGGTATTAATAAAGTTATGAATATCAACAGCTTAGTTTGAACAAAACATTCTCAGCTTTATTTAAAACGCAGTTATTTTTTCTTGGCGACGAAGCGCGGAGTTTTTGTTTTGTTCTTATTAGCTTGTGAGGTAGAAGGATTTTCAAACCCGTATTTGTTTTTAATTCGTTCACGTATAAGTAAGCCTTTAATCAACTTTTTCCAATTGCCATAAACTCTAGCATCCGTCTTTTCCCTTTCTCTTTTTTCTTGTTCCTCTTGGTCCTATAAAAGAATATCAAATATATAATTTAATTATTTATTTTTCTACACGGCGTTTAATATTGTAATGGAATTTATATAATACCAACTACCAAGAATAGAAATACGTGATTGTAAGCGTGCTTTCAAAACTGACAAGCGCGCGTGTTAGTGAGAGGCAGTGCGGGAATCCTTTGCGATCAGTTAAGTAAAGATGCACACGATGTTGCAGTAACTGCTCGCAAGGGGCGCGTTCGCCATATTTGGTCAATTTCAAACATTAAAAATATTTGATTTTATTTTAAAAAAACTTTAAATTAGGCATGATTTTTACAATCAGCATTAAATTGAGAATACGGAATCCAATACTCAATGCCATGTTAGTCGTCTCATTTAAAATATAAGCAAAATATAACAATGAAAAAGAAAATGTGATATCATTAAAATACACACCGCAACCCATGCTTCTGTGATGACTTCCTCAAATTCTTTACATACTACGAATCCGTCGTAAACTGGATGGGACCAGCCACCATTAAATTCAAAACCAGTCATCGCGGGTGCACAATCGATATTTAACTTTCTGGCAACTTTGTTTAATCCAGGTACTGGAAAAAAATACATTTATTAACAAACAAAATAGATGATAAAATTTATTGAACAAAATCTACAACAGTTTTAAATGATATTTTTTCTTACATTTAATATGCACAGTGCCTTTAGGTAACATGCATTGCTTGAATAACTCAACATTTCCATACGCATTACGAGGAACTATTCCATTCTCAGCCACGGGTGGTTCATAATCTTGTACTTGCCATGGCCCAAACACTTCTAAAGGTTTGTCAGTTATTAGTTTATTGGAGCTCTGAAAATATATTTGCACTGGTCTAATATCTTGCAGGTAGATGAATCATTATGGATTTGAGAATCAACAAAAAACCCATCACAATGGCCAATATGGGTTGATGATTAACTAGAGTCTTGTTAATGAAATAAAAGGATGCATTACAATGCTAGTTTGATAGACTAGCTTCGCCTTCGTCCTTCAGAGTTAGGGATCCTCTTAATATTCCTGTAGAGAAGGGCTATAAGGTCGCGAAGGAAAGGTCTCCCACAGGTATCTTAGTGAATAGGACATTCTTGGGCTATCGTGTATTCGCCGAAAAAGGCCACCACCGGGTATTGGTTAGGGTCGTCAAGACGTAGAAAGGTTAATAAAAGCCTTTGGAGGAGTGGCGTCTCAGGCTGAAGGCCCCGTCAGCGGGGCTTCGGGCCGTCGCGGCAGTGCGTCCTGTCTTTGCACAGTGGCTGGACAGGCGCCACGGCGGGGCGACATTTCGCCTGACGCAGGTGCTCTTCGGGCATGGTTGCTTCGGTGAGTACCTGTGTCAAATAGTAGGTACGGAAGTAAGCGCCGTGTGTCACCATTGTGACAATTGCCCGCGGGATACGGCCCAACATACGTTGGAGTCCTGCCCAGCCTGGGACGAGGGAGCGCAGCGCTCTCGTTTCAGTCGTCGGAGGAGATCTCTCGCTGTCGGCCGTTGTCGCTTCCATGGAGAGTGCCGAGAGGGATCGAGAGAGAAAATCCCTCCTGCCCTCAGAGGAGACGAAGGAGGCGCCGGGTGGACGACTGACCGGCGTCTCCCGCCCTGTGGAATGGGGGCGTTTGGAAAATTCCACCACGGTATCCCCTGCCTGTCGTAAGAGGCGACTAATAGGGGCCACGAAGGGGGTCGTCGGCGGGCAGCAGGGGGCTGTCCGCCCTAGTGCATTTCTGTGCATCTTTTGCACATCTGTCGGTTGACCCCCGGGATGGACGGCAGTGTGTAGTTGGCCTCACGCTGCCGTAGACGCCGAGGGCGTCCTTCGGTGCGCGGGGTTTCTGATCCCCCCCTCCATAGGAGACGGGCCGCAAGGCGCCACCGCGCAGGGGCGGCTGCGGTCGTAGACTTAGACACTTCAACGTCAGAGGAAGCCCGCAGCCGTCCCGAATGCGCCGAAGAGGGCCACCGCGGAGTTTTAGCTGGTAGGCCGTGCATAGGTTAGCTGTACATGGGGTTAGGACTCGGCCCGGCGGTCGCCCGAAGGTCGTCATCAAATCCGGGCGGCTCAACTCCGGGCCGTAAGGCACGGTTACCCCAGAATAACCGCTCAGTCGCCCTCCACGAAGGCTGGGCGGTAGTAATAAGGACCTTTCTCCGCGAAACAAAAAAAAAAAAATATTCCTTATAAAAATAATATCACATAGCACGCTCACAGGATCTGGAGCATTCTGATAAATTTCCGGTAACCATCCGGAATTATATTATCATTTACTCAAGTTTGAAGTTCAGGAGGGCGTTGAGTGCAGCAAGGACTTGTAGTATGGCTGATTTGGTGCGCCACGGTACATGGAGGATTTGGAAACATCAAATAATGCCTGTTCCTGGGACTTTCGTTATCGTATCCCAGCACAGCGCATCCTTAATATAATATCGTCATTCTAGCCATAAAACAACTTACCTTATCCCATTTAGGGCGAGCTTTCACTACTTTGTAAGGTTTTTCTCCGAGTCGTACTACTTTTGCTTCCTTCAACCAAGTGTCTCGCGACCTACACACATACACACAGTCTCTGGCGTAAACTGGCTCCCCGCGTACAAACCCCAATGAAGCTGCTTCTGGAGGGTATATTGCTTCAAATTTCAATAGATGTCGCTTTAGTGCGTATAGCGGATGATTTTTATATCTGAAATGTGGTGTTAAACCGTATTAGTTTTCTAACGTTTAGGAAGCAGTCATAACTTATATAAATTGATGATGATTTGTAATCTCATATCTTCAAAATAAAATCATATTCTTATTTTAAAGTTGTATAATACCATGAAATATTTTATATTTGTTGTCTGTAAAATAATGTTTTCAGATGTAAGCATAAGTATATTAAGGAACTAATATTGAAATGTAAAGTAGCATGTAAGAAAATATTTACTCTGCAATGCTTTTGGGTAGTGGTGCGTCCAACTGCTGTTTGTCTAAAAACTCATCCTCTTCTCTGTCTCTGGCGGTTTTAGGACCTAACCAAGGTTGTAGAGACTTGTTCCACCATGGCTGCTCCGCACGAAGTTTTCGAGTTACTGTGTTCCAATGCGGCACATACCTTCGAGTTAAATCTTTCAAGTAATTATTGTTATCCCAGCCCACAACATAGCAAACAGGGTGCGTGCTGCGGTTCTGAAATAATTACAATGTTGAAATTAATATTTTTTGTTTGTGTTATACATATTCTAAAAAAATATTTACGCATTATCGTATAGAGTAAGTTAACGTTTATGTATTTCTCGATAGTTGTTTAACAATCATATACGTCAAGAAAAAAAAATACACAAAAAAATATACCACCGATTCCCAGACATTTTAAGTTTACTATTACTATGGTTGCGTGATTTACTATTCAAAAATTACGCGCTCGTAATGTTCACGCTGCCGTATTTTAGTTCCAAATATGCACACTGGACCGCTGTTCAAGTTTACATAAAAAATTGCCGTAATCGAAACCATTATGTTGACTATACGATAGCGCGTAAATTCGTGCTCAGGGTACAGAACTTTATACAGCATGATACTAACATAGAGGAAACCAGAGTCATGAATCTTCCCAGCGATTATATCTACACAAATCCACTGTTCCAATTCTTCCACAAAAATTTCACACCACACATCAGTTTTCTTTTTGCATGTATCTTCATCAGATGAAATAACTCTGCGGTCAATAACTTTGCTGGTAGAGGGTTTTGGGCTTAATTTTGTTGGCTTAAAATTATCATCACTATCTGAATCTTCAGGTTCAGATGTTGCTATTTTTAATTTACCTGTGACATGAAAAAAATACTAATAATTATAAAATCCATCAAATGTTATTATAGGCATCAGAATATTTTGGTTCAGAATACTACAGAAAATAGTATTAAGTTCAGAAGTCCAGAAAAATATGTTTTTTTTTTTAAAGTTGATTTTTGGAATGTCTAACTGCAGCAAGAATACAAAATAATAAATTGTCAAAAAACCCAACCAAGCACTTTAGATTGTATAATTCTTATTTAATCTATAGGAAGGAATACCCGAGTTTTTGTTTGTTTGAATAAAGTTATGAGTATAATGAAAGATACTAACTTTTCCCGATTCCTTTTTTAAACTGTGGAGTCTCCTGTTTTATGCTGTTTGTGATGATGTCAATCAGCTCACCAGTTACATCATTTTTGGCTTTTGTTTTGGATTTCATAAGATCTCTATGATTGATTCGTTGTTGTGATGAAGAAGTTTCTTGTGTTTTAGTTTGTCGAACATTATTTCTTAGTGCTTTGGGGCTTTTGGTTACTTGTAGAGCAGTACCAGGAGCACTTTTCGTTCTTAGTTTAGCTGCCTTATTTGTATGAGTATTATTTACCTTAGTTTCTATTTGCGAGTTGTTAGAATCAGCTGAATGAGTGCGTTTTCTTGATAATCTAAGTCTACTGCTGGTTTTGGCATTTGTTTGACCTTCAAAATATATGCTGGAAACTTTTGCATTACTTTCATTTGTGACAGTGATTTTAGGTGGCTTCAATTCAATCTGTTTTTCTGAATCATCAGATGATTTTTTAAGTGATTCTACAGTATTTTGTGTATTTGCAGTATTGCCTGCTTTATTGTTTCTGCTGTTGGTTTTGCTCAGCTGCGTTTTTTTCCCTGGCAAATTGTTTTCTTTGGGATTTAAAGCTTTGTCAGGCAGCAAATCTTTTTTTAGGTCATGATATGTGTTAATATCATTTGGTTTATCCTTATTTTGGAGATTTCTTGTTCCTCTTTGAGGTAATTTAACACCAACAGGTTTTGTTGTGTCTTTATCGTTATCAAACCTAACAGGATTTCTCTTAATTTTTTTTGGTGGTGAAATACCTTCATTTTCATTAGAATAGTCATTAGTTTTGCCTTTGTTGGCTCGTGTTGATCTTAAGGATCTGGATTTAGGAGTTAAATCATCATTACTGCCATCCAGTTGAATAATATTCTTAAAAACTTCAAGCAGATCTATATCGCAACTACCATCCAATTGTGCAACTTTTTCTTTAGATTTTGTCTTAGAAGTAGCACTTGTTGCCTTCTTTTTATTTGATACAGTGTTTTCTTTCGACTTATCGTCTTTTTTCTTTTCTGTAGGCTTTGTAGAAAGCGAACATAATTCAGACGTAGGTGGCTTCAGAGGTAAAGTAACGAAATTAAATATAACTCGACATTGTAAGCCAAGAGCTCGCAACAATGCAACAAATATAAATACCATGTACTTCTTTGAAGTAGCTACTTTGCGTTTTATTTGTGATAGTAATATTTCTATGAGAGGTGGAGCTTTAGGCTTGAATTTATCTTCGTTTGGGTCTTGTTTCAAGGTTAATTTATCTTTGAACCAAGATGTTATTTGTTCTATGTATTTCAGATCAACTCTTTCCCCAGGGTAACATTCTTTAGATGGCACTAATGAAAGTGCAGCTGACATTATTTCCTGATTATTTAAAACACGACTGACATAATTACCATGCCCTAACCAGCACAAAACATGTACTTTGTGCATGTAAACTTGATATTCTTTCTTAACTCTATTAAGCTTCCGTTTCATCATCATCTCCACATCAACAGCTTTTTTCTTTTTGCATCCACCATCAGGGAATTCAACAAATAGTTGTAATCCTTGTTGGGGTATACTTTTTGATTCTAAAAAGTTTACTATAAATTAATATAATTTGATCTATCTGTGTTATGATAGCGACTTGGAGTTTTGATAATGCTATAAGGTCATAAAAGAGTTGCCAAGGATGGCAAATATGAAGTAAGATCAAGGTACGTTTTTTTTTATAATTTTTAAATTGGGTGCCCTTACTAAATCCTATTTCAAAAGTTTACCATATGCAAGGTAAATAATATTATATTTTATTTTACATTATATCATAAAATTTTCTTCAAATTATTTAAAAATTATAATACCTTTTACCTCCTCCCAATCTTCTGCTTCAGAATCACTATCCACTTTTGTTTTTTTTATTCTACTTTTCTTCTTTACAGGTTTTTCCACTGGTAAGACCTCTTCACCTAAAGCTAACAAATCTTTTACATTGGTTTCCGCTCCGCTTTGTTTACTTATATAATTTTCTATTGAGGCTTTTGTTTCCTCAATCTTTGAGTTGTGTTGTTGTAGTTCCATAAAAGCTTTTTTGGCAATGTCTTCACTGTTATCTTGAACATTATTTGACCATACCTGTAAGAAAAATGTTATTCCTAAATAAAAATCTTATGATGTTTTAACACCTCTAAACGGGCCAGCATAGTTGTGTTAACTGATGAGGGGTAATCTTTTCTCATCAGTCAACATTCTATTTGGACTTCAATCTGCTTAACAATAGGTGTAGTGGTGTGACTGCTGTCACATATAAAATAATTACAAACACATTATTTTAGATTTTTATTAAGAGTTGTTAACACTGGTGGATGTAATAATTGCATCATATCGTGTTTTTTATTGTTGTTTAATATTATAAAGGGAATGAAATCTGCAACTGGGTAAGATGATTATAAATGATAATGCCTAATTGTTTATGCACTTCCTACTTTTAAAAAGCATATGTTTAAATTAACTGAAATTCATTGGTAGTGCTCTCAAAGATATCCGGTTTTCAAAAAGAAAACAGCACCAATCAATGAATTATTGAAACTAGTATTTTAGTGTCTGTATTGTAGTATTTAAAAAAATATAAATATCTTTAGCTCATTTAAACCTTTCTTAGTACTTCCGTCAAAGAATCACTGAACTTGCTAAAAAGTGCACTTTTAATTCTTATATTAAAGGACACTGTTAGATGAAAAAACCATATTATATTAAGCAAGGCAGACCAAAATTTTTATTTTTGGTAACTGTATAACTTTCATAAATAAACTTTTTCTTTTGTTATATACATGTTTATACATTAAAAACTGAGTATAAGATTACTAACATCTTTATATACAGCATCAATTTCTTGATCACTTTCAGGATCTATTCTTGGTGCAGCGCTTGTTGACGGAACAGCAGTTGGAGGAATTTTCTTTGCTGGCTTATTTGTAATTTCATCATCACTGCTATCTAAAAATATTTTTTGGAAAATATAAGTCTGCTTTCATGCTAAACTCTATTGATAAACTCGATTATCTGAACTTCAATTATATGTATTTGGGATCATCCAGATTGCAACCCATGGATAAAACTGCATGAAACTTGAAAACTACTTAACCAATTTTGAAAATTCTTTTACTAATAGTAAGATGCATTAGCCCCCGATGCTATAGACTACTTTATTATCCTGGAAATAATCATTGACATGGGTGGAACTGTGAGCAAAGGCATGTTATAATAATAATTCATATGTACATCAATAGTTTTACTTCACAATATATTATCCAAATTTACTAAAGGAAACTAAAGGAAAGGTCTTTTGGATGAAAAGTACTGTGCTCCTGTTGAAAGAATTTTCACATTTGACCTTGTCAATACCAAACTAAGAAACAGACTAGGCAACAACAAAGCCTCGAAATTAGTCTTTCTCTCTAAATGTTACAATAAAGAGATCATCTTTGATTATAATGTTTACTTGTATCCTATACTAGCTTTTGCCTGCGGCTCCGCCCGCATGACAAAAGTTTTTCCGAGATAAAGTTTTCTGTAATAAAAGTCATGTTCTATATTTGCCTGGGATAACAACTTTAGCCGTATACTGAGTATACGCAACTGAACCTCTTGAGAGGCATAAACTTTCGCTGTTTTTGCAACTTTTTTATCTGGCAGACAGATGCGGCTGATGTCATAGTATATTTTTTGAGAGAAACAAATCTGTCACTCATGGTTGCATATCTTTAACCGTTTATGCAGTGCATGTAACATCCCATTTATGCAAAATTTTGCATTACTGCTCTGCTTCTATTGATCATAGCGTGATGATATATAACCTTTAGGCTTCCATGAACAAATTGTTATCTAAAACTAAAAAATTCTGCAGTTTGAACCAGTAATTGGTGAGTTTAGCGTGTTCAAACAAACAAACAAACCCTTCAGCTTTATGTAATACTATAAATAAACAGACTTGTTATCATAGCAATGCTCTGTCCTTAGATAAATAATGTTTATGAATATGGGGGGATAGTTTATAATATATATAATTATGGAGTATAATAAGCATTTTTCTTATAAGTTACTGATTTGTTTAGTGTGATTTAAAGTAATCAATGAACTTTTAAATCAATTAACTTTAGTTTTGACTGAAAATTAAATAATAAATACTCAACATGGAGTGTGGATAAAAATTTAATTTGGTCAGGAGGCACTTAAACTACATTATAACATCCCTTAGATATATAGCCTGAGCTTTAATTTAGACATTATTTTAAACAAAAAACAAGAGCTACAAGGAAATAAAGCATAAACTTAAGTAAACTGTTTTTACCGCTTTCTGATAAATTAAGAATCGCAGGTAGCAGTTTATCCTCCTCAGTGAGGTCTTTAATTGAAATCAAAACATCACCACTGTCCTCAGGTGATTGTTTGTTTACTTTACTAATGAGATTCTTCAAAGAAATGGGTTTCTTGGTCGCCACCGGTTTTGATCTTTTCTTTTTTATTTTATTTTCGACAAAGTCGTCATCTGATATTTGTTCAATTTCTTCTTCATCCTCTGAGTCTGTTTCGTCTGAAATGTGTGCCTCAGAGCCGGAATCGCTAAAGTCACCCACACCATCGTCGCTATTATCGTCGTCTTTATAGACTGTTTTTATCACCTTTTTTCGAGTAGTGGGCATATTTGGACAATAAAGTTACAACATCAATGAAAAACTGTCCATAGAATTATTATTGTTAATGAATTACACAACTTCCTACAATCTAGCCAGTAACCACACGCTTTTAAATAATAATTATAATAAAGATTGAAGGGATAAATAATTTTTTTTTTCTTATAATTCGTCCTTAGAGGACAGGCTATAG